>NC_087220.1:11838991-11901679 GCF_015104395.2 Macrobrachium nipponense | reverse complement strand
CACAATATATAGGATTAAGGTCATTTTTGTGGTTTTGCTCTGCTTCTTTTTCCTTTGTTTGTCCCAACTGCAGTCGGTCATTAGTCCCATTTTCTTTTTGCTTCTAAGATCCTGCAGGACCGAGTGAGGTCCATTACAAATGCTCCAGTATGAAGCTTACACATTATAAGCATCTGGAGTATGAACATGCCTTTACGTGACTATACAAATGTGTTACACTCTCTACCAATGACTCGCGTATTAAGATTGGAATCTATACTAAGTTAGTGAAGACAATACATATTTAAAAAAAAAACCTTACTGTGTTAATTCATGACGCCCCGAAAGAGACAAAAATAGTTTAAATTTAATTTTGTCAAACAGAGGGCGAATAGTAGATAAGAGCCTGACAATAATGTTACCTTTAAAGAAGTCGTAATAAAAGGTTCCCAGTTGGTGCCATCAGAAAAATCTATGAGGTAACCTCATAGTCTTCCCTGAACCAGAGAAGCCTCATACCTTGTGGCAGCATCATCGAAAGCGCCCTTGTACTCTATTACTTGTGGTTCTTTAGATTCCATTCCAGGATCAGTACTAAGGTGATAAGTACGTTGGGAACGTTAAACACGATTCACTCTTTACACATCAAAGTCCACTAACACGGGTATAGACTGACTGAGAATTTATACTGAAAAGAATACTGCATTGTTTTACTGATCAGATCGTTGACTACAGGACAGTTTGTTGTGTTAGGCTACACTACTGCACACCCCTAAAGACTAAGAAGCAAGTAGACTTAGCTGTGGTTATATGAGAGAATAGCCAGAAGATCGACACTCATGCAGCCCCACTTCCTCTGCAGAAATGGGTTGGCGCTGTTGATCAACACGACTTGATTGTAGGATCCACAGACATCTATTTGCTTACACATTACCTGAAACGTTGAGAGGAATTAGAAATAGATTTCTATTGTCCATCAAACTGAAAAACTCATTCCTCTCTTTTCCTTTTGTGATAAATTGTTGACGGGCGACTAGGTATGCAAAAGAATACGGCTGCTTTCTTTGTGCTTTCTGTATGCTTCTTTTATTTAACAGGCTGTGATGCTATTAGTCAACTTAAATGGCATCTTCTTCTTATCTTGATGTTTATGATTCTTGAGCCACAAGATGCGATGTCAGCAATCATCAGAGAAACGTCTCCTTCTTCAAAAAAGTAGTTATTGATTCCAACGGGAATTGTTAGCAAACACATCCGTAATGTAGACTGTGTTTAAAAATCTGCATGTGTGTATAATCCATAGCAGTGATTACACTGTGCATATCTTTCGAGATATACACATCTCAGAGAGAGATATTCTTTTTGTTACTGTTTTATTAAGATGGCGCTAGGTCTTACTCAGAGAGTGGTATACCAACTGCCAACATTATTGGCTAGGCCGATGTGTCCATTTTGTGATAATGCTTTCTTAAAAAATCCATCAACAGCGGATTAAATGGAGATGTGTTTAAGTGAGACACATTATCTTTTTTTTTTGAGCTTTCTCTGAATGTTTACATAAGCCGCACTGGAATCAATCAGCGGTGAACAATGCCATGTTGTACTGGCATGTTTAACCAACACACACAACTTTAAAAAAAAATTATCCAAATATTGTAATGTAAAAAATAGTTATAGATTACATTGTTAAGAATAATCAAGGATCACATCTGACCCATGACAAGCATAAATGTTGACTATAGTTTGTAAAATATAACAACAATAATTGATAAAATGTTAACAGAAAATTAATTGACCTCGTTTCTCTCCTTGTTAGGGCTTTTGCTTTGCTGAGATAACACTGTGTCAGCACATATCATGAAAACAATGTGTTGAAAATCTTCTCTCTCTCTCTTCATCATTTCCCATCATCACACTATCATAGTTAAGAATACTACGATGTGAAAATTTATCTTTTACATTTATAATGTTACAAACCTTACTTTGTGACATTTGCACGTTTCTCCTTGAATCTTAAACAAGGGGTAAGAAAAAAAACTCTTTAAGTAAAGAAGTGTGTGAAGAACACGTCCCCTCATGTTTTAAAAGACAATCCCTTCTGATCATCTTATTTTTCCCACGAGTGTTGGGAAGCAAGTAATCAAGACGTACATTCCAAAAGTCATTTTAGGAGTTTCCCACGAGCTCAAGTAGGAAGTAATACACAGTCACACCTTAACGCCTTCAGAGAGCGTTCCGAAGTTATTAGCGAAAATTGCTAAGAATTACTTCATGCATTCCTTTACCCACCAGAGATCTGCCTCTTTACTGCCTGACCCAAACTAAACGTGGTTCTCGGTCTTCACCCTTGCATCTCGAGTGTTAATGATCTCGCTATTGTTAATCCCTTCTTTTGAACGCTTGTGTTGGCCGCCTATAATTTCCTTTTAGGTACCTGCCAGGATTTGCATCCTACAAGGAATATGAGATAATAGGTCAGTCGTCTAGGATCAAAACAATAGAACAAGGAACCGTTGGAGATCCCTTGGTACATATAGAGGGGACGACTACTGCTAGCTAGTTAGTTGATTGATAGGGTACTCTGTAAGAGTCTGGGACCCTGTGACAATGTTCCAATCGAGGTTACGTCCTTCATCAACAGCCCTTGACCTTCCCACTGTTGAACCTGTAGCCCAGACGTGTCCACTACCTGTAAACTTATTCTCCCTTGGTTTGGATTGATCGCAACTGATGCTCCCTGCAACAGCAGACTGACTCTATTCTAGTACAGACATCTCGTCCAAGGAGAAAGTTACAGTGAGTGGAAGTTTTAGTTCAGCCTCACCATTACTTATACTTATTTCCTAAATCCCAAATCCATATCCCTTGCAATCTCCCTCAGAGATTTTCTGTGACTGACCTTTGATTCATACGATTCACATAACTGTTGGAATGCCAGTGTCAACATATCAGTCCCACTAGTATGTTACAACATCCTCCTGCATTGCAGATCCAATTTCGAGTGCCTGTTGAGTGTGCCACCTCTGGCCAAGTATTCCCGGACCCTAGTTTGAAGAATTCTACGTTTTCCCTTTGTACCAAGTCCCCTGCAAACATCCTACTCCTCTTTTTAATGATGAGTTTAACCCAGTGAGGTTATATACATATCTGCAGTATAATGGTTCTTTGATTTTGAGAGTGTCACTTGTACAGCAACTTGTAGTGCCACAGGGCCCTATTGTTAGTTCCTGTATATTTTCTTCTGATCCCCTTTAGTGAATTATATGTGTTAAATGGACAATTCAAGTTTCCCTTGAATCCCAGCTCAGTAGTTGAATTTATCAGTAGATTTCCATTTCTATGCTGCAATCAGTTTGTTTGCGTTTCATCTAGATCTGAGGATGGCATTAGTTTTTCATAGTTTTCCTCCTCCATACTAAGTGCAATATTTGGATGTTTTTTATTTAAATTGTTAAAGAATTTTATGGTATCAATCATTTTTTATTTTTCTAGATTACAGAGGTATCGCTGACGTACCTCCAATGTAAGATAGGGTTAAAAATTATGGGAAAGTTATATGACCTTCCAGTCTAATGAAAACAAAAGAGAATATGATAACCCTCGATTACTCCATTTTGTTGTCTATAATACTCTTTATTAAAAATTAAGAATATATCGTAAACAACGAGATTTAACATATCAACAAACTTGGATTTACTTAGTTCCGTGAAGCTGTTGTTTCCATTATACATTTTGTTTGCCACGATTTCTATGATCTCTTTTGTAGGACATAATTTTGTATATAAGCTCTCGATGTCTAAGCTTACATAATAGTAATTTTTCTCAAGTTAAAAATGTTCCATATTATCTAAAAATATATGGTAACTGGCTAAGGTATATCCATTCCTGGCCCACTCCTATATATAAGGGAACATGAATTTTCCGTGATTTTTTGTGAACCGTATAGGACACCAGAAATGCTACCGGAGGTAATAAAAGTTTGTACTCTTCATCTGTTATGTAACGTAGAGTAAACCAGATGTTTAGCTCGATGTATTACCCTTGAAAGATTTCCAAATCTGATTGGTGCCTTTTGAGCGCGTGGGTGTCGAACAGGCGGAGTCACTTACCATCGCCTGCACCGCCTTCAGAAAGACCTATAGTGAACATATAGCCAGTGAAAGGGAAGTGGCTTCTAACCTGCAGGTGCCGAGTGTAGACTGCATCGCATCGTCTCTTACAGCTGCTTAGTAAGTGACAATAAGTTCCCGGTTGTTACGAGTACCGAAGGATGAGTCGGGTTTCTTTGGATGATTTCACTTAACAGTAATACATTTCTCTCGCTGGCTTTGTTGACTGAATTATGATCACGTTAGTCCTTCTCTCCATCCTGTTTGAGATCACGTAACAAATGCAGTTTTTGCAGCACTTTTCCCATGTTTTGAATTAAATGGCTTATCCAGTAAATTCCGAAAGTAGTTGCAATTTTGAATAATATTGATCCTTTTCAAATTTACTTCACTTTTCAAATATATTGCTAATTATGTCTCCGGAGATGTCACATTTGCTGAAAATGTAATAATCTTTTTTCATCCTGGTGAATCATTCTCATTACTTATTTCCTGAAGTACTATTCATCTGGAGTGTTGTTCACTGACATTGCTGTCCTTTCCACGCTCTGGTATGAAAACATACTTTCGATATGGACAACTTCCTATTCCACTACCAAGCAGTCTCATGGCTGTGTGTGTCAGTCATCTGCAATGTTTGGGGTTCGTTGCCCGCTTGCTCCTCTCTCTTCTTATTGAGTGCAAAATGATAGGCGAAGATGGGTGAGAAAGGAACAGGCCAGGGGACATTTGGCTTTCCACAATCTGGCGGTCTATTCTGCATGCCTCTCTACAAGGCTCGTTTCCGCCACCATTCGACGACATGAAAATCACTGACTGAGTGATCTACTAAACAAAAAGGTTCTGCCTACTCTTCAGGTAGATGCAGACTAACTGGCACTGTTCAGCATCTCTTCGGCTGTCAGTTACATTGCCGTTTACTTCTTGTCACTCTTCTTTTGTCTCGTCACACCTCGCTGTCCAACTTCTTTAACATGCGCCAGTTTTTGCCTGCTGTTTAAGGCCAAATCTTTTACCCAGGTCGCCGGAAGTCTAGATATGCGTTTAGGGAGTCTTATTATTATTAACAATAATAATGCATGTGGGTGTCTTTTAGGATCCGGAGATATTAAAGAACAAAATTTTCAGGTAAAAGGTAGGAAGGATTTGTTGACCGTTCAAATCTCGTACTCCTTGTAAAAGTGGAGAAATTTGCCTAGAATAATTACTGTTGGTAAGAGCAATTAGGATGTTTTAAAGTGCCTTGCCTTTCGAGTTCTTTTGAAACTTGTACATAACGCACACCAAGTATCTTTTCTCTCAGGTAATAGACTGAAGTTTAATTTCTCTAGATTTTTCTTACTAGATTTCACTTAAGAAATGTTAGTTTTACTATAGGCAATCCCGGAGGACTTGTGATTACAGTGGTTTCTAGGTCATTGCAGAGTATATGTGAATTGAAGGCATCATTGCATAAAACTCATGAGTAGCTCATTAGATTAAAACATTTTCTACACATCGTCAAAACTTGGTAGTGTATTTATTCCATTGACGGTCGCAGGGAGATTGATTTGTATTTTTCTTGTCTGTAATCTTTAGAGATAGAGAATTAAAATTTCTAAGGGAGTTATAAAACTTACACGAACTGATTATTAGGTCATTCCACTGTAAATGGCCTTAGTGACAGACCTCAGTGAACACTAACAGTGAAAAGCAATTTGATATGTTACCCGTCTTCAACCTTGAAGATTATTCATGATGAGAATCGGTGTCTTTAGAATAAACATAAGTATATATATATATATATATATATATATATATATATATATATATATATATATATATATATATATATATATACATACATATATATATATATATATATATATATATATATATATATATATATATATATATATATATATATTGTATTAACGTCTTTATGTTATTTATTTTAATGTTAGAGAATGTAACACTTAAGACAACATACTTGTGATAAATGGCTGGTTTAAACTATAGGGGACAATCATTAAGATATCTTTTTTTTATGAAAACACAGAGACATGATGGCCGTGGGGCTGAAAGTGGAGATCTTGTGGCGAAACCCTGAAGTTGTTTGTAGTGCAAATTGTTAAATAAAAAGTGGTTATCGTTCCTGTTGGAATGAATTTCTAAAATGCTACTTTCTTTAATATTAAAATCAATAAAATAAAAACGTTAATACTGAGTACTTATTCTTTTTGCACTTCCTGTCATTCATTTGACTCAAAAGTAAAATTTCTTTTAAACTATTTCAGAAAATAATGCTTATCCTAATAACATAATATACAAATAAATAAAATGTTCATCAATGCACCTATCAGTATAGCTAGCAAAATAGATATACCAAGGGTTGCATAATCGGACTATGTATTTTAAACTGTCACATATAGGTGACCCTTGTTCTAAATACGTTGTAAATGAACCCCAAGTTAATATTCACCAACAACATACCATTCAAGCATTGTTAAAACATAAGGATAAACTTCCTTTAGACCTTTCGTTTGGCATAACGTATATTTACAAACGTGAATCCTCTGGCCCCAACCACATTGGCCAGTCAAAGAGGTCAGTCCGGGCAAGATCTTCCGAACATTATGGCATTTCTCCTCGTACTGGTTGGTTGCCGACCAAGCCAGCCAGATCACCAATTTTACAACATATAGAGGAATATACTAGAGGTAGAAGACTAGAAAATGTTAGTGTTCTTGGTTCTTTTAATGAAGAATCATTATTGAGAATCTCTGAGTCGATAGAAATATTTTTTTTTTAGAAAATTACATCTTAACCTTAACAAATCATCATATCCCTTGCTTCTCATATAAATTGTTAAAAAAATTATATTGTAAACTGTTCAATTTCTGTTTAAACTTAGTAGATTCTATCAATTATCTCTATTGTTGTCACTGTTACACAGCCTTATCAGTATATATATATATATATATATATATATATATATATATATATATATAGATATATATATATATATATATATATATTTGGATTAGATGCCAAAGTAACCTCTATGCCTTATTTGAGAAGATCTCAAGCTCTGAAAGTATGCCAATGAGGGCTGGAGTAGACGGGTAGACAGAAAAAACCAGTTCAGGATGTGTATGAAAAAACTTAGGGACCTTAAACCTAGATTATTCATATTTATTACTTTACATTTACAAATGACACCAGGATTCAGAAAATGGAGAGCAAAAATAAATTATGATCAATAAACTATTATCACTCATTATTCAACAAGACAAATATATAACCTCGCTACTTTGATTATATCAAACTTTACCAAATTCCATGAAATTTAACGTATAATAATATCAGCAGCATGATACTAAGTGGCTTAACGAATAATGGCATTGCCGATCATTGGCTTAAGACAGACCATGTTATTAACTGGGATAACTGATCGATAATCTGCAGGGTCAAAGATCACTGCAAAATGAATCTTCCGGAATCCGTTTATATATATATATATATATATATATATATATATATATATATATATATATATATATATAAACGGTGTGGCGGTTGGCTGTGGGGGACTGATTTGGTTTACTTATTTGTGAGCGCAGTTATATTAAATATATATAATATATAATATATAAATATATATAGATATATATATATATATATCATATATATATATATATATATATATCTATATATATATATATATATATAGGAAGTGGTCGGTCACATAGTTCTTTATGATTCACTATTGTGAACATCTGTTTGTTTTCTGAGGCACATCATTGATCTCTCTCTCTCTCTCTCTCTCTCTCTCTCTCTCTCTCTCTCTCTCTCTCGGTCTCTCTCATCTCTCTCTCTCTGCGTTGGCCGGCTAGCATGGGACTTAGGAAGATTTCTCAGTTCTCACTTCAGTTTATGTTGAGGGATTAGCGTGAAACACAATCAAGTGTAAAACTACCATATATTCTTCTTAACTATTTACAAGTTGAAGTACATCTGAGATAGGAGCTTTCTGAAGACACTTGAGTGAAGGAGAGATAGTCGTAGAGTAATGAAAGTTCACAATCTGATCTTAGGAAGGAAATAGTACTAGGCAAACGAACATACATCATTTACTTTTTAGGTCACGAGAACAATACTTACACCTCGGCTTGCTCTACTTTCTTATGGGAGCTCGGGCTGGCATGCCAATCCACGGAACCAATGCATGTTTGTTTGTACTGGATATGATGATCTGGCATTTGCACACATCCTGAATGGATGAGGTAATTTTGGGAGTTTTCCTCATTGACCTATTATACAGAGCCTAGCGATGTTTTTTTTATAATGGAATGGGTTGCATTTCCGTTTTTATGTGTATAATACATATTCCTCGGCCACTACATAATAAGAATACATATGAGGTCCATTCATTTGCAAATAATGTTCTTAAACATAATGTGGGCAAATGGTTAATCTAAGATCAAAGATTTTTTTAATATAATACACTTGGTAAAATATATATTAAAGCTGCAAGATGTATACAAAAAGGTAATACTTGTGCTAAAAATGTATACAAGCAATAATACTCGTGCTAAAAATGTATTTAAAGATAATACATGTGCTAAAAATGCATATAAAGGTAACACTTATGCTAAAAATGTGTATAAAGATAATATTTGTGCTAAAATTATATACAAAGGATAATACTTGTGCTGCAGCAATTAAGAAAAATACACAGTCCCGAGTCATTAAAGGTACGGTAAGAATTCAATATTTATAGACTTCAACGTCTATGACGTGTTGATTCTGTTTGATTATTAAATCGACATTCAGGTGGTTACAGACTTCAATACTGACCTGGTGATGGGAGTCAACAATATACAAAGCTTATGTTGTGGAAAGTCCATTGATTATGACCCTGGCAAAATTTTCCTAACACGTATTGAGAGATATGAGGCGATATGAGGTTTGAGCGACTGCGTGTAGGTTGCCAGAGTGGGTTTCCGAGAATTGTGTTGGGTGGCTGCATTTTGGTTATTTTGGGCAGAAGGATTAGGTACTGAGTTCACGGAGGGTCGATTTACTTTGTTTGTTTCTGCACAGCATTACCATGAAAGGATTTTTTCTTATTATTTGGGTGTTTCTTCTTGTTATTACTACCGACTTTCTGTGCATTCTTAGCGTTACCCTTTCAACGATTATGAGCTTTACTCTGAGCATATGAATCGTTTTTTATTATCATTGAGCAAAAACGTGTGCGGGAATCATCAATCATATGTCCTGTTCTCTTACAATTGAAACAAGTTACCCCAACAGAGTTATTACTAACTTTATCTACTTGCTGCGGTTTATTATCTTGTTTTGAAAAGGCCTAGATAAGAGATGGGTCTAAATCTGCGCATTTTGACAGGTGTTTCCAAAATTGTTTGTATATGTCCAGTTCTGTATTGCCGGGAGTTCATTTATCATCAACACACCAAATTAAGGCTTCCGGTAACATTACTGAAATGATGGTTAGGTAGATGAGCCTGAAAAATTTTTTGTGGTTCTCTTGGTACCGTTAACCCAATCTGACTGATTAAATTGATCCATGTTTTCACTCAGACGGTCTACAATTATCGCAGCCCTAACTACTAGGCTAAGATTAGTCATGGAAATAATCTTATGTATAATTGTCAAAACTAACACTTCATCCAGTGCTTCCTCACTACCGTATATTGAACGTAATTTTACTTTGAATTCTTCCCACGTGTTTGCCTCTTGAAAGGAAATCCCCTTAAGGCATGACCAGCATCACCCTTAGCCAAATCATTGAAGCTTTTAGCTTCCTTAAGCTGTAAGGATGGGATTATTATGCACTTTGTTTTCAAATGAGCGTCTATAGATGAGATCCATGATTTAACCCTTTGTGTCAAAAAACCATTAACTCAACCTTGGAATGGTACTATGGCGGATCTAGTATTAACTAAAGTCACTACAGGATTACTGTGTGGGCTAGCAATTGACGCCTGAACAGATGTGGTGGTAGCCATCTTTGCCACAGATGTTTTACGAGCGGTTCGTCTGTCGGCAATCCTATCAAAATATCTGTATGAAATATACTCTACGACTGTGCAGACGTATACGCTAGATGAACACCTACCTCAGGTAAATGCACAATGAAAAGGCACTAGCACAGAAATTATATATATAGTAACACAGCAAAAGATGATACGAACATATTCTCATAAAACACAGTAAAAATATTTAAGTGATATCCCTGAAAAAAAAATTGGTAAAAATGACGGTAAAATTTTTGCAGGAGAGGGTTTTTTTTTAGTAAATGTCGTTTTAACTATCCCAGAACTGCAATCTGAATGACCTGAAATCAAACGAGCGAAGAATTGAATGACTACACAGCAAATGTATAAGACTGGTTTACTAAGCTCGTTTATAAGGCGTATCTTCTGCTTGTGTAATAAAGACGTCATTATCCGGTCAGCTATCGGATGTTCTTCCCGTCCCAGGGACGGATGTGCTTAGTTGTTGCGGCAACACAGGTAGTTTCTTTCTGATGTCCTGTTGATGATCTTCCAGGAAGCATATGTTTGCGTTGTATTTTTCAACCAATGATGTCAAGATGAAGTCGCCGATGATATGAATTAGAAGACACCGACTGATAATGCATGCGTCTATTGTGTTGTTAAGTAGAAATCGATATTCATGCTAGATTTGCTCCATTGTATGTCAGCGAAGGTCATCTTGGGAAGTTTTCATAGCCACTTCACAAGCTGCCCGATGTATAGATTAATCTTAAGAAGCAGCGAAGTAATGCTAAGGTAAGTCCATAGCCGTCTAACTGGTTTTCTTTGTAGTCGTTGACCGCTGCCACCAATTATAGTGACCTGGACCAACTTCTAAGAATATAGGAAGTGGTCGGTCAAATAGTTCTTTAAGATTCACTAATGTGAACAGCAGTTTGTTTTCCGAGGCTCATCTTTGGCCTCTCTCTCTCTCTCTCTCTCCGTTGGCCGACTAGCATCGGGGTTAGGAAGATTTCTCAGTTCTCACTTCAGTTCATGTTGAAGGTTTAGCGTGAAACATATTGAAGTGTAAAACTTACATATATTCTTCTTAACTATTTGCAAGTCGAAGTACATCTGAGATAAGAGCTTTCTGAAGAGACTTGAGTGAAGGAGAGATAGTCATAGAGTTCATAATCTGATCTTGGGAAGGAAACAGTGTTAGACGAACGTTTAAACATACATCATTGACTTTTGGGGTCATACACCTCGGTTTGCTCTACTTAGTCATGGGAGCTCGGGCTGGCATGCCGATCCACGGAACCGATGTATGTTTGCTTGTATTGAATATGATGATTTGGTATTTGCACACATCCTGAATGGATGAGGTAATTTTGGGAGTTTTTCCTCATTGACCTATTATACAGAGCCTAGCGATGTTTTTGTGTTGGTATGGGTTGCATTTCCATTTTTATGTGTAATACCATTACATATGTAGTGTGTGATGAATGCCTCCTCTTCTCATTCACATTGTAAGTTCCTGCTGCCACTTGCCGCAGCCTTAGAAATCTATTTCGGATCTCAGCATTAACAATTATCATTCTGTTTGTAAGTTTCTTTAAGCATAGGAATATTGGCAGTACTGTTCAAGAATATGATTTTTTTTAGAGATATTTATATTAATCATCTCACTGATTTCAGGATGGGTCGTTCATGCAGAGTAAGTCCAGTTGCGCATCTGAAGCTTTTGATGCCTCTGATGCTCTTTGTCAGTATTTCTGAAGGATCACCACTGGATTATGGAAGGTTTGTATCAAGCTATCATTTCTTTATAATGAAAATTAGTGTTTGATATTTGACTTGTTAAAGAAATACAATCAATCTTTATACACAAAAGATGGACAGGCGAAACTTAATTTTTTACTGGCCAGTAGTTTTAGGAACGAAGTTTGCATGAATATTTAGGCTTATTTTCCCTTTTGCTTGAACTTTTAATTGAATTCTACTGTTCTTTTCCGCCTAATATTTTCCTTGTATATTCTCTGTTTATATTATCATGCATTTATGAGATGTTTATATTTATTATTTAATGGAGATTATCAAATTTCATTTGCAGATGGAAAGTCTTAGTTGTTAATCTTGAGCAAGTGAGTGGTGACGCTTATCCTCCCACCCTGAGCAAACTTGAGGATATGGAAGCAGAAGGATACTTGGTGGTCCTGTCTGCATCAAAGATCAAAGGTGGGGAAACTTTCATCAGTGACAGACGAACTTTCTTCTTTATGTCACTGAAAACGTTTTCTTTTTTCTCTCTTTTCGTTTAAAATCAAGTCCCTACTACTTATTGCTCTACTTTTCATGAAATCAGTTCGATACAAATTTATTTATAACATCCAACAAAAATACAAAACTCTCAGTGAAAATCACCTTGGTTTGCAAAATACAAATCTTGAAAATTTTTATTCTGTAAAAGTCTCAAAACTTCATATTTTTAAGATGAAAAATTCTATTTCATGAATTAGAGAAGGTTCTATCTTTTGTGAGTGAAATTTTGATGCTATTTGTTGGGAAAATAATGGGAAAATAACAGTCAAAATACTTTATTTTATGCTTTGGAATGAAGAATTAAAGCAGTGGCACTCTAACCACTGGGTGATAGGTCACAACGTTCCTTTGACCAAGGTCTAAACTGCTTCGTATTGTCTAGTATCTTTAGAGAAAGGTATCATCGTGTGGTGCGTTTTTGTAAGGCAGAGTGTTCGTGTTATATGATCGCTTGCTTGCTTCTTCTTCTTGGTAATTAGTTCTGCAGTCTGGTTTTATGTTTAACTTTATGCTTCTTCTTAATGCTAGTTCTGGGTTAGTAATCTTAGTTATTTTATTCTCTCAGGAGAAGTTTGAATGAGACGAACAGCAGAGTTTCTTTCTTTACTGTGCAAAGAATTAGAGTTACAACTACAAAGCTTATAAATCTCTTTTTGGACCCTGGCAATATTTCTACTTCTTTTCTGAACGACGGCTGCCGGTCCTCTCTGGCTTCTTCTGTCGTTCTGAGCTGCAGCCACCTTCGGTTCGAATTTAGCACCCACCTCCTTAGGCGGTGTAGGATCTGGTTCTCTGCTCAACTGGATTCTTGATTCGTGGAGAGGTCTTTCCTTATCTTGTCCCCATCCCCTTTTAAGTGGGGTTAACATGTTAATTCCTCCTTTTCCAGGCGGAGTCAATAATTTAACATGTTAATACCTCCTCCTGGAGGTGGAGCTGCATTCTTATAGAAGTTGAGTGGTGCGAGGTCATAGGTTAAAGATTTATGACGGTCTTTCAGATTTTAATTGCGATAGTGCTATGGTTCAACTTCCTGTGACTAAGGTTTTGTTGGTCAAATTCTGGCTCACACACCAAAGCTAAGCTCAATTCTCTCTCACTCTCTTCCTCTTTCTTTTTCTCGTTATTTTCACTGTACTTTGATTATTTTCTCTCCCTCTGTTTTTACGCTACCCTATCTACTATTATTTTTTATAGCTATCATTACAATCGGTCAAAAGTTTATATTACTGTTGCAATAATTTTATCATAAATATCCAATACATACAAATCTGATACTTTGATGAAGTACTTCAAACTCATGTTTTCAAATGGCATCTCCATCTCTGAACAGTAATTAGATAATATGCCTTTTTTATTTCCATTATATATTTAAATGAATACTGCCTTTAAAAACAGGATTGGAAGGAGAATATTGCATGTACAATTCTAGGATGCAGTCGTAGAGGATGCAAAGAATATTTGTGGGTATGGGAGGTTAGGAAACGGGAATAAGATTAGTAATTCATGTGATGAAGAATTAAGCGGACTTATGAAGGAATAAAAAGATTTGTTGTGATGCTCAATGAGAGAAAAGATCAAGTACAGATATGCAGGATAGTAAAGAAGGAAATGAGAGAAAAAAGAAAGTAATGAAAAAGAATTGGTTAAACAGAATACTCTGTAGGGAAAGACAAATACTTCAAGAGAGAAGTCATTAAGCAAATGGATCTTAGAATAAAAAGGAAAAGGTGAACATGCTGTTTAAATCGAACTCAATTCTGGTTCAGCTAAGTGAATACACACGCACACACACACAAACATATATATATATATATATATATATATATATATATATATATATATATATATATATATATATGTATATATATATATATGCACTTAGCTGAATCAGAACTGAGTTTCCTTCAAACAGCAAATTTACCTTATCATTTTCATTCTAAGATCCATCTGCTTTATAACTTCTCTCTTAAGTATTGTCTTTCCCTAAAGAGTATTCTTTTTAACCACATCTTTTTCATTATTTCTTTTTTTTCCTCATATTGCCTCTTTACTATCCTATGTCACTTCCTGCATATCTGTACATGATCTTTTATCTCATTGAGCATTACATTAAATCTTTTTATTCCTATATAAGTCCGCTTATTTCCTCATCTTATGAATTACAAATCTTATTCCCGATATATATATATATATTATATATATATATATATATATATAATACTATATATATATATATATATATATATATATATATATAATTCAACATGATGGTTAGGCTATTCCTCGGCAGTACAAATCAGAAGGCGTTGAAGAAGACAGCATTAAACATATGTCACTTTATTCACATTGCGACGTTTCGAGACCAATGTCTCATCATCCAGGCTAAAATAAAAGATAAAAACTGATATACAATACAGCATTAAACGATTTTTGTTGGCATAAAAAAAAACACATTGAATAAAGTAATACAAGGAAATTCACAACATTGAAATACAAGTTACTCTAAAAATGAAATAAAAAAAGCGAAATATAAAAAAATAAATAAAAAGGCATTATTAAAATTAGGAATAGATAAAAAAGACACCTTGTCTCAACTACGTTCGGTTGCTGTATGGGAAACGCATCGAAAGTAAACAAGAAGAAGGGCCTGGTTTAAGCTATGTACAAGGGAACAGATGAAGAGTGGTTGTTCAAGGTTGGAACTAGTTTCTTTATAGCTAGAGATTCTAAAATTAGAAGGTGATGTGCGTATGGACTTGATAACAATATCTTAAAATCCTTATAGTTTATACTATTTTTACAAAATTTCCCATGATTTCTAATGTTAGATATCTCATCCCTTTATTGGAAAGCTTTTTTAATAATGAGCTTAGTCTTTCTAATTCCTTAGAATTTAAAAACAATATTTTGTGCCAGGATTCAGATTTAATCATGGCTAGTTTTGACATAGAATCCTTATTTACTAATATACCCGTGGAAGAAACAATTGCGTGTATTTTAGATACTATTTTTACTGATGATGAAAGTGTTCACCATGGTTTTAACCGCTCTGATTTTAAGAAGATGTTAGAGTTGGCAGTGCGGGACACTGCCTTTGTTTTTAATGATGAGGTATAATTGCAAGTTGAAGGTGTGGGCATGGGTAACCCACTGAGTTGCACATTCGCTAACATTTTTATGCACAAATTTGAGAGAGAAAACTGTGACAGTTGTCCCTCTTCTTTTAAACCCTTATTTTATCGCCGATATGTGGATGACACTTTTGTTCTTTTTAAGGACCATTTGCACTGTGACTCGTTCTTGCAACATGCCAATTCTTTACATCCCAACATTAAATTTACGTATGAATTGGAAAACAATAACCAACTGCCTTTCTTAGATACGATTGTTATCCGTGACGACGACCGTTTTCACGCAGGTATATTTCGAAAGGCAACGTTCACAGGCCTTGGTCTTAACTTTTATAGTTTTTGTTTTTTCAATTTTAAATTAAATTCGTTGTCTACCCTCCTCCACAAAGCCATGACATTAACTTCTGATTGGAGTCTTTTCCACAAAGAAATCGGAATCCTTTACGATTATTTTAAATCAAATTGTTACCCTCCTAATCTCTTTATGAAATATGTCAGGAAAACTCTGGAAATTTCATTTCATCCTCCAGCAGCAATACATTTGGCCCAGAAACTCAAGTTTTATATACGATTTCCTTATATGCATGACACATCTTTTTTACCTCACTTAAGGAGAATTTTAATCAATCATTTTCCAGCTGTTGATAGCTTAAACCAGGCACTTCTTGTTTACTTTCGATGCGTTTCCCATACAGCAACCGAACATCGTTGAGACAAGGTGTCTTTTTTAACTATTCCTAATTTTAATAATGCCTTTTTATTTATTTTTTTATATCTCGCTTTTTTTATTTCATTTTTTAGAGTAACTTGTATTTCAATGTTGTGAATTTCCTTGTATTACTTTATTCAATGTGTTGTTTTTTTTTATGCCAACAAAAATCATTTAATGCTGTATTGTATATCAGTTTTTATCTTTTATTTTAGCCTGGATTATGAGACATTGGTCTCGAAACGTCGCAATGAGAATAAAGTGACATATGATTAATGCTGTCTTCTTCACGCCTTCTGTTTTGATATATATATATATATATATATATATATATAATATATATATATATATATGTATATATATATATATATATATATATATATATATATATATATATATATATATATATATATAATATATATATATATATAGATTGAAAGTGGAAGTGAATGTATATATATAAGGATGGTATAGTTAAGAGATCGAAAGAATGGAAAGAAATACAAGGAGATGATGGGATCTGAAAAGAGGTGATGTGATACAGTGATGAAAAATATGACTAAGTGACTGACAAGCATGCGTATGGCATATCTGGATGAGAGGAAAGTTGAAAGGACTGGATTAGATGAACAAGTGTTCTTTGGTGCAAGGTTATGTTCTCAGAGAATGCTTTAGGAATAATTTTGGTTAATAAAACAAGAGGTGAAAAGTTGATAAGGGAAAAGCAATAAGCATTTAGAGAATGGATATGGTATGCAAATAAAGTGCCTGGTGTGAAACAGTTATATTGGATTTGAAAATTCAAAAGAAAAGTTATTCATGGTATAAACGGAATTAATAAAAGTTTACGATACAAGTGACAGAGATACAATGTAAAAGATGATATGGATGTATGTCATAGAACATAATTTGTTGACAGCAACTGAGATTTTTCATAAGCATAATGATAACATTTCGTAGAATATGTAGATCGGAAAGTTCCTGGTTTAGTGTGAAAGTAAAATTTGGGGCAAAAGTGCATATGTTGTTATAGCTGTTGAATACCATGTAATCATTTATTTCAGTAAAAAGCTAAACTCATTCCAGTAGAAAAAAGCTATTTATATTTTTATAATATTGATTATTAGACATTTATACACCGCTAAAAGTAAATCTTGTTATTCGAGTTAACATTTTATATTCTCGAAAATGAAACATGTAAATCTCTCGGGTAACGCCAGTGATTTTTTCAGCATTGCATTCTTTCTGCATTTTCCCGTGCTTCAATGGAACTCGAAACTCGTGTTTTTCCTGTAACAGGCGTTGCTGACAAACCTACTTCTTCTGAAGCATTTTTCTCAAGAACAGGTTTGAATGAGGTAACCATATCTTCCATTTTTTTTTATCTCAATAACAGGGCTTGCTGCCATAGATGTATACTCTACAGCTTTTCCCAGTGACATTTTTATTTTGTATCTTTACCTTTACATTTTCCTAAAGCCACGTATTACTGAGCTAAGTATAGTTTTTAAAACTATATTCCTTCCAACCACAGGTATTGCTGAGGTAGCTGTATCATCTGAAGCTTTAGAAGATCTTACTAAAATGCAGGATGATGGATTAATAACCTTCGATTTTATATGTAATAATCTTCGCAGGCAAGTCCTTAGTTGGAGGTTTCTTATCTGTTTGTATATGTATAGCTTTCCAGCCATATTCTATATTCCAATATCTACTAACAACCTCCAAAACACCTCGTGTAGTTGTTACAAGATAATATATATTTTAATCAATATCGTCAGTACTTTGCTATTTGCTGTAAAGGCTTTTTCTCTAATTTTGAAAAACTAACTTTATTTTATCATTCTTCGCTTAAAAGCATATTTGATTTTAATTGAATACAGTAAGTTACCTTTCTGTAAATATCTAAATGTACTGTTTGTCATTAAGTGAAAACTTTATAGCTGGATTTTTAGAGGCTCGGACAGTCTCAGCTTTGTGACAACTTGGTACTATAGTATCAATGATTTTGATAAGTAATAGCCTTTAGATAATCACACTTTCAACTTATCAGACCTGGTTTCCTATTACGATCTTAATTATTTCCCGTACTTCTCTTTGACTATGGTAACAAACTTAAATCATATATAATGCCTTTGATTATATATATATATATATAGTAATATTATATAGATAATATATAGGATAGATATCTATATTATATATATATATATATATATATAGATATATATATATATATATATATATATATATATATATATATATATATATATATATATATAATATATATATATATATATAATATATATATATATATATAGATATGTATATATATATAAGGCATATCACACAATTTTCATATATGTTTAACCGAAGGGGAATTTTTTAGTCGATAAAAATTTGTCGGCTCCCGGGCGTGAACTATTCAAAAAACTAACAAATCCAGGACAACAGTGAAGCTTTAACCCACACCGCTTGCGGTGGCGGTGTTTGTTAAAGCTTCACTGTCATCCTGGATTTTTTGGTTCACGCCCGGGAGCCGACAAATCTCTTGTCGACTTGAAAATACCCCTTCGGTTTAAACATATGTGAAAATATATTTAATCCGAGGTAGAGCGAATTAGATATTAAAGATATGAATCACTGTAATGTGATATGCCTCATATATTATGTATATATATATATATATATATATATGAGAGGCATATCACATAACCGTGATTTATATACAAAACATAAAGCTAAAAAAGGGAGTCCATGGAGATGTTCAGCAGGCATCAGCCACAGCTCATCAGTTTCTCCAGGAAAGACCCCCAGATAGATGAGCATCGGATAAGCTAAAAAAAAAAAAAAAAAAGCAGGCACTGATACAAGAAAACTTTTTTTTTTTTTTTTTTTTTTTTTTTTATCTGCAGTGGATCCTAAACCCCACCAACTTCACGTGGCAAAAAGCCATGATAATCTTTGGTGGGTGCTTCTTTTGCAGACATGGCAAGTAACACAGGGCTTATCTTGCATGCCCATTGTCACCCCATCTCCAGGAGTGAAGGGAATTATGATCTTATAGGTAACCATTACAAGGCAGGATAAAGAACCATTTATATTTCTTTGCTATATTAGAAATTACACCATTCTGGCTAATATCAGCTATGCGAGACTTCTTGATGATAGTTGGTTTATCTTATGGGGCCAGTGAGAAAACAGGGTTAGTAGCCCCTTTGAGGCTAAGCTCAAAAGACAGGGTTTTCATACATTGAAACTTTACCTTTATTGGTTTCTCCATGGCTGTCTGAAAGAATATCTTATTCAGTATTTTATGTATATAACTTATTGAAATTTTAAGAAAATAGAAAGAACTTGGTCAGGAAAACTAAATATTTGTTTGATGTAATGTATTTATCTTTTTACTGAAGGGCATTACATTTGGAGAAACGTGATGCAGGGGAAAACGTTCCTCGAGCTTCAGTTACATTCACCTCTTACATGAATTTCAGCCAAGTGAGTACTTCATGATAACCATTAATACCTGTTTTGAAGTTATGGGAAAGTTTGTTGAGGTTTTCTTCAAGTAGATGTTGTAGATTATTGTTTTTCATGTTGATTTATAGAATGTGTGGATATCACCGTATATAAATAATAATTCTTGGAAACTTATAAAACATGTAGGTAATGAACAATACTGTACCCATTGAGGATGAAATGTAAAGTTGTAATGACGTGTCAAAGCCTCAGGAAAATTATCTAATATATACATAATAACATACCGATTTAGTTTACAAAAAATGATCAACTCTTCCCTGGGTCATGTACGAACACAGCATCATTAGTGATTTCTGATGTCTAAAAATTCTGAGTCATTTTGAAACATTGGTTTTGACAGATTTCCAGTTACTTGGAAGGCTTACCAGCCCAATACCCCAACAAAATCCGAGTGGATAAACCTGGAATGACTGTTGAAAACCGGGCTGTTTACCGTGTTCGGATGACTAACAATATCACAGATAACGTGCAGAAGAAAGTTGTCTTTATTGATGGAGGTCAGTGCATAAGATCTAATCGCTACCAGACCAGGTTTTATTTTCTTACTTTTTATATATTTTCATACTATTCATTATATCATTTAGTACTGTCCATCAGCCTTTTGTGTAAGTACAATAAATTATCACCTATATCCCCAAAGCTATCCATGCTTGGCCACCAACCACACTTACTGAAGATCAGAAAAATTTTATAGTAATTGTTTGATAAGTGGCTATGGTAAAAAAACAGTATGATGCTAAGAAAAATGGAATACGGCACATATTTGGCAATAATATATATATATATATATATATATATATATATATGATTATATATATATATATATATATGGTGGTAAAGTTGTCATTGTGTCACTTACCTTGTCATTACATTTTCGTATGCATAGTTATAATGATTCCAGTCATACATTGCATAGAAATAGATCATCTCTCATAAACACAGAAGAAAGTCTGTCTCTTGTGTCAATGATTGTCATGCGTACCTTGCTTGTTAGAAAAGCAAAATTATGACACTAGATTCTCCATATTTTGTATGTCACTTGAACTTTAGCCATAACTTTTGAATGGTAAGGGGCACGCATGCTTTGCCAAGGAAACCTTTTCGGATATCATCAAGCTTAGTGACTTTATGGTCTTTCCCATGACCCCCAAACTAAAATTTGACCCTATTAAGGGCCATTCTATTCACTAAAAGGCCTATTGTAGGGACAAAATCACTGTGGTTAATTTTCAACATTCAAGTATGGGATGCACAATGAATTAGGAATACTCTCAGAATGATGCTGATAATGATGACGATGATGATAATTTTTATCTTATTGCTGTAGTCTATTCCATTTTAACATTAAAGAATATACTGCATTTGGGGCTTAGTTAAGGCTTTAGCCTAAGTTCTATATCTAGTTATTTATTATTTTTCACAATGGATAAATAAACGGGATACACTGAATACACATTTCTACAAAGTATCCATGAAGAGAAAGTTATTTTCATTTTGTGACTTGCGGTTTTATTTCTAGGTATACATGCTCGTGAATGGGTTGGCTCAGCTGCTGCCTTGTATATTATCGAAACACTTATCGCTAATACTGGGCTAACAGAATCTATTGAATGGCAGATTATGCCCGTGCTTAATCCTGATGGATATGTTTACAGTTGGAGCAGTGTAAGTTGGTTTGATAGTTTACATAGTATTTCAATTCTGTTTCCTTTTATTGAACATAGTAAAAATTGCCTGATAAATCGTATCCAATCTTTTAATATTATTGTAGGGACTTATGCATATATGGTAGTTTTGATACTCCTATTCCTTTATAGAATCGTTTGTGGCGCAAGAACAGGTCAAGGTCTTCCTCTTCCACTTGTGTTGGCGTTGACCTTAACAGAAATTTTGGATATCAATGGGGAGGTAGGTCTCATTCACTGTCGGTGTTAGTGAGCTTCTTGATGTTATTTTATTTGACATAATGGTGGAAGCAAAATGGAGAGATAGATAGAAGAGATATTTAGAATGATAAGACTTAGGTTTGTTGAAGAAAATAACAGATCCTAGTTGCAAGACAAACAGTGTATATAAGAGGAGGAACGACACAATAAAACTGAAAAGTGTAATGATTCAAAGAAGCCGCGTCAATGAGGAATAATCTCTACCCCGGACTAGCTCTTGATCCCCTTTCCATGTCTTTTTTGCTCAAAAACATTCTATCACGATTAAGAAACTGTAACCCTGACCTCCGTTTTATAAATAAACCTCTCAACCTCTCTTTGATTCAGTGTGAACTTGAGAATGTAGAAATAAATTACAAAAGTACTTCTTCCAAGTCCCAAGTTTCACTACCTTTCTACCGTGGTAGTATTTTGTGGTGTTTGTTGGACTTAGGCTCCTCTCTCCCTTACCGGAAGCAGCAGGCAAGCTGGATGTCCTTTGGCATGATGGTGACCTTCTTGGCGTTGATGGCGCACAAGTTGGTGTCTTCAAGGAGACCGACGAGGTAGGCCTCAGATGCCTCCTGCAGCGCCATGACGGTGGTGTGGGTTAAAGCTTCACTGTCATCCTGGATTTGTTGGTTTCGATGGTTCGCACCCGAGAGCCGACAAATCTCTTATCGACTAAAAGATTCCCCTTCGGTTAAACATATATGAAAATATATTAATTCCGAGATAACGCAAATTAGATATTAAAGGACATTTGTAGCTCGATGTATGTATATGAATCACGGTAATGTATATATATATATATATATATATATATATATATATATATATATATATATATATATATATATATATATACACACACACACACACACACATATATATATATATATATATACGTAATATATATATATATATATATATATATATATATATATATATATATCTGATATATATATATATCTAATATATATATATATATATATATATATATATATACATATCTGGATACTATACATACGGGTACTACACTTACCATTCATTAAATGAGTACCTCACAACAGCCAGACACCTGAACCGTCATCTCAGGTAATAAACGACTGAATACTCTAAAGGCAACAGTGATCCCTTAAACAACTTACCAGTATTGCAGAAAATCAGATTAAGTTCATCAAAACAGGTGTGAGGTAATCTTATTGGTAATTAAATTAATTAAAGGGCATCACTCCATGAGAACTTTAAAAGTCTAAGTATTTCTCTGATTTCAGAAGTCTAAGTACTTCCCTGGTTCTAACTCACTTCAAGTAAATTGAAGGAAAACAGCTCAATTGCCACTCTATGTTTCTACCTAAACAAATCATAATTATACTGGTGAAAAGAAAACTTATTTTAGACACAAAAATTTTAGACACAAAAATTTATTATCAAACTCAAAATTTATTAGTGAAATTCACAATATCAGGTTAAATAACTTTTACTTGAAAACAAAGCAAAGCTAAATTAATTCTTGAATTAATTAAGCAAAATTAAATCAAAATTAATTTATCCCAAAATTCAAGTAAATTAATTCAATCGAAATTCAGAAGTGTTAGGTAATAACTAAAATTTGGAAATTAATTCACAAGTGCTAAACAACAATAAAACTTGAAAAGAATTTTAAGTAAATGCAAATTAATTCACAAGTGTTAAATTCAATTAAATGTGCAACGTTTAATTAATGAAAACAATTAATCAAATTGTGAATGCAAATGAAAACACATCACAGAAAAACATAGAAAATATCAAAATTGTAAAAAGCACTAATCACACAGAACATAAAATGAAAACACACACACTTCTATAAGAAAAAATGGATAAATGCTCAAAAAATCACTTTAAATGAAACAAACACAAAACACAAAAATTTGCAATGTGTAAAAATTTAAACTTTTATCAAACCATTGTAACTATTAGTTGCAACTAATAAAAACTGTATAACATTACCTTGGTACCACTTGTTTCTTTCTGCTGCAGCTTGTTCAAAAAATTTCACCAATTCACAATATTTCGAAAAAGAAAAGGCGCCGTTACACACTTGTACAATGTTTGTTCAGATTTCACAAAAAGCACTAAATAATACTAAATAACTCTAAGAAATCCAAAATATAAAAGTTACGAGTGACCAATGATTATGTATAAAATCTTTACGTTACGTTAATATCAAGTATGATGAGGGAGAGAGAGAGGGGAGATCTAAACGCCAGGAATTCAAAGTCTATAATGAATGCTCTCTTTTTCATACAGAAACAGAACTGGATTTCGCACAAAACATTTTGGGCAGAGAGATGGTGCAATGTTTCTAGAAGCTTCTAATATGACATAACTTTACAGAAAAATCATGAAAATATTCACTATGCTTACGTTGGCGAAAGACATACACATATGAAACCAGTCCCCCATATCGATGTACTGCTCAACCAAAGGACCACGTACTATACCGTTCGAAACAGGAAGTCCATTTATCAGACGTGATAAAAACAGGTTATTTGAATAAACAAAAAACGGAGATCTCGAGTTCCTCTTTCTGAGTGGTTTTGACAGGTTTCTTTCCAAAACAATTTTCTATTCTTGGAACGGACGAAAGTTAATCTCTCTCCTCTCTTTTCCACATTCTTACGTTATATTCAACCTCTAAATTAAATTAGGTCCATGCGAAATCTTGAACAGACATTTTTAAGACATACCTAGTTACTCTAAAGCTAAATAAGGAATCTAAAAATTGATGTAACAAAACTGCTTTTTCTAACATATTATTAACCAGTCAAAGGGAGAAGATATATTGCGGTTGTGAAAGTAGTAGCACATAATATATATATATAATTATCTAATATAGATTCATATATATATATATACTTATATTATATATAATAATAGTTATATATATTAATATATATATGGTTATATAATATATATATATATACATAAGGGACCGGAGCTGGAGCTCAAAGAAGATATAATTCCGAAGGAAGTAGTAAGGGAAAGGCATCCTCATCTTTCAACAGTTGTTTATTCATTGCCGACGTTTTGCGCGATCGAATTCAGTCGCATTTATTTTTCCAAGGCTATAAAACTATATATAACGATTTTACGAAGCATTAATAATTGAATTCTTAATTTAATTTAACCAATTAAAAATGTGCATGGCAACAGCTCTCAACTACCAGTAAAAAAATTGAAAAGTTAAAAGTTAAAAGTTAAAAGTTAACAAAAGTTAAAAGTTAAAAGTTAAAATTGAACCAGCACCTTTCAAAAGTCAGACATATTAAAAGTACAGGACTTCACTCTAAAATTTCAGAAACAAACCCTAACCTATACCAAAAGAAAGAGGTAGAAAACTGACACAATATAGGTAAAAATACAGTGAGGCAGAACCAGCTGCCCAAACTAGGCTATGAACAATTTTACAGAAGGGACGTTTGGGTATTTAAAACGACGGTAACAGTCCTTTTTAATAATGATAAGATTCTACCAAATTGTCAGGTTGTTGTTGTTACCGCAGTTGGCCCAACGAGTAGAAAAATCCCTTGCTGTTCAACTATATGTTTTACATGTTTTTTATTTTTTTTGAGTGATTCCGTATATTGGAATTGTTCTGGGATTTGATAACCTACTACCTGTTTCTCATGGCTTATGCCTTCCCCTGTGGGGAATCAATTCGAACCCTTCCAACACCTCCCCGTCGGCATACCCACGTATTTCCCGTGATCACATCTCGCGAGGGCAAGTATATTTTATATACGACGCTGGACTAGAAGCAAAAGCAAGGACTGAGTTCGGTTCTTTTGGGGGACTCTTAAAACAGCGATCCCAATGGTTAACGGGAGTTTTTGGGGATAATTTTCAAGTCCACAGCCGGAAACATCTTTTGAATAGTGGATGTGCATGTTCTCCTAAAGGTATCATCATGCAAGAAAGGGAAACTTGCAAACATCTTTAGTCTCGATACAGTGATACCGGTGTTGAATGCACCATTTTCTCTGTCAGCAGTTTGTTTAGAGATCTGAAAAAAAGTCGTGAAGGAAAACAAAACAATTATTATTAAAATATTCACCACGACAGAAATTCCTTTCTGGTGAAATATTTTAATAATAATTGTTTTCCTTCACGACTTTTTTTCAGATCTCTAAACAAACTGCTGACAGAGACAAATGGTGCATTCAACACCGGTATCTACTGTATCGAGACTAAAGATGTTTGCAAGTTTCCCTTTCTTGCATGATGATACCTTTAGGAGAACATGCACATCCACTATTCAAAAGATGTTTCCGGCTGTGGACTTGAAAATTATCCCCAAAATCCCTTAACCATTGGATCGCTGTTTAGAGTCAAAGACCGACTCAGTCCTCTGCTTTCGTCCAGCGTCGTATATAAATATACTTGCCCGAGATGTGATCACGGGACATACGTGGGATGCACGAGGAGGTTTGTTGAAGGTTCGAATTGATTCCCACAGGGGCATAAGCCATAGAACAGGTAGTAGGTTATCAAATCCAGAACAATCCAATATACGGAATCACTCAAAAACATGTAAAACATATATTGACAGCAAGGATTTTTTCTATCTTGGGCCACTGCGGAACAACAAACAACCTGACAATTTTAGAATCTATCATTATTAAAAAGACTGTACCGTCGTTAAATACCCAAACGTCCTCTGTAAAATTGTTCATAGCCTAGTTTGGGCAGCTGTCTGCCTCACTGTATTTTTACCTATATTGTGTCAGTTTTACTCTTTCTTTTGTATAGGTAGGTGTTTCTGAAATTTTAGTGAAGTCCTGTACTTTTAATATGTCTGACTTTGAAGGTGCTGTTCAATTTTAACTTTTACTTTTAACTTTTAACTTTTAACTTTTAACTTTAACTTTTTACTTTTTACTGTATTGAGAGCTGTTGCCATGACATTTTTAATGTAAATTAAATTAGATCAATTATTAATGTTCGTAAACTTATATATATTTTTAGCCTTGAAAATGCGACCTGGAATTCGTCGCGAAACGTCGCATGAATAAACTGTTGAAGATGAGGATGCCTTTCCCTACTACTTCCTTCGGATATATATATATATATATATTGAGGTATGCATGTTTATAATTTTTTATAATTTTCATTGTGCCTGACATTCTAGAAATTTACTTTGAATTTCCAGATTTATTCTATTTTTAGGATCCTTTATGATATGATGATAGTTACATCTAGAAAATCGTTTAAAGATCTACTGTGAGTTGCACACACAAAATTGCAAATATTAATACTCAGTTTCTTATTTCTTTGTAAAGATGACTGTTTGTTATTTATTTCAATCTACTCTATCCCTGTTGTATGATATATCTCTGTTCAATTGCTGTTTTAAGGTATGATCTTCCCCCCACCTATGATCGAATCTTTATGTTTTCCTATTTACGTTCAATGAAAATCTTCAGTTTCCTCGGAAGCGTCAAGCCTCTGCTGCACAATAATTTTTCGTTATCAATGACACCAGTGGAAACGGAGAACTGTATGTGGTTATGCCACCAGGTTTCCTTGAGTACAAGAATGGAAGACCCAGATCTACTCAGTTGAAACCTATGAGATATGAGGATGGGATGAGTAAAGTGTTGTGATAATGACAGCATGGGCAAGATATGAGGGGCAGAATTTTTCAAAGGCCCTTTATGTCTTGTCTTCGGAGAGGTAATGATGATGATAGTCCTTGGGGAAACTCGTATTATAAACCTTCTACTATCTTTCGACTGATTCTATAAATTGCTTCTCATCATTCGTCCTTGTACTGCTTCACAGTCCGGTATCTTCCAGGTGTAACTGAAATATTTTACCTGTAAAGCATGCCTTTCTCCCCACCCAAGATGTTGGTCCTAATCCATCTCTTCCCAATTTGTTTACTTAGCATTTCAGGCAGGAGTAATTTCTTGCTCAATTTACGTTTTGCTATCCTGAGAATCTCTCGGGTACATCATCAGTTCCATCCAATATAAAAATCTCCAGGGCAAACAATTTGCTGCAACGCATTTCTTACTTTTCAAGGACTTAGGACGAGTAGCGACCCATGCAATGAAGTTTACAAGGGAACATCAGCATTTACCGAAGCAGAAAGCAAGACTCTAAGAGATGTTATGTTGCCCCTCAATGGCAATTTAAAGGTATTATTTTTCCAGTTTTTATTTAGTTTTTCTTTTCAAGTCTTTTGTCATTATCAAGTCTATTATGCTATCAATTTTGAAAACCATATGTCACTATAGGTATACATTTAGCAAGTGTTACTGATATTGAAGTTCCGCGTGACATATAAGATTTTTAATGAAGTGTGGTGATGAATGGTGCAATCAACAAAAGCCAGCAGTAACGCTGTTGCCACATGTTGACTTGCTATTCTGTTTACAAAATTCGCTTTATTCTTTTCCTATATATATATATATATATATATATATATATATATATATATATATATATATATATATATATATATATATATATATATTTATACATACATACACATATTTATATCAGTATTGTCACGAGGAAAGTGAAAACGGGAACTGCCTGAGATCTTTCGGTTCTATCGACCCTTTAACAAAGGCAAGGGTTGCCTTTAGTGAAGGGTCGTTAAGACCGAAAGATCTCAGGTATTTCTAGTTTCATTTCCCCGTAGAATTACCTTTATTTTGATATACATAGCATCACGTCTTATACTTCTAGTGATCAAAATTCATACCCTACACACCACACACACTACACAACAACATAGATATATAACTACTTATATTATATGATATAATTATTATATATAGATACTATATATATAATATATATATATATATATTATTAATATAAATAATAGTTTATTTTAAATAAAGAAGAAATAAAATACGTGAGGATTATACTAACAAAGTTACGGCCATGGAAAAAAATTGAAACACTGGAGATGCTAAGTACTTTCGTCTTATATCCAAGGCATGGTCACAGTAACTAAAAATATACAGAATCGAGGGCTGATAAAAATGGTGTGTACAAGTCATAAGGGAATACAAAAAGGTTGGCAGGTCTCAGAGATTAATATCAAAATCTACTTTTTGGTACTCCTCTTTAACCTATCTTTCATTTCCTTCTAGAACATAGGTTTTAAGACTTGGTCAAAAGAAAATAATTCTTGACTTACATTAAAATTATTCTCCCAGGTTCACTGAATCAAAACAGATTCTAACAAGTTCCTTGAAATAGTTTCGTTACAACGAGACAATATTTGGCTTTCAGTCCAATGTATTTTGTGGGATGTTTCACCTAAATGTGAAAATAAGGCATTATTTGTGTGACCTCTTTTTACTGAGTATTTGTGTTGTTTTAATCCGCAGTTCAATTCTTTCCTGGCCTGACCCAAGTAAAATAAATCAAAATCCACACATATAATTTTTACACAATATTACTATCTTTTCGAAGGCTATTTTTATAAGCATGTTCATTACGTTATTATATGTGAAAGATACATTTGTATTATACAATTCAAAAAAAGGTTTTACAGATTCAAATCCAATAAAATGTGGCAAGCAAAGGTGTTTGAGGGCACTTCTTTTTTTCTTTCCTATTTTTCATAGGTCTTGATAAATTTATTGTAACAAATATCCCTGTTATGGGATGGATAGCACAAGTCTGTTCCCATTTTTCTGATGTTTTTGAATTCTTGATCTAAAAACACATTCTGACTATTCGCAAGGCTCGAAGAAATATTGATGAAAAAACTGCAAGTTTTATATTAATTTGACGTCCAGAATAATAGTGTACATATGTCAAATTATTTGTCTTTTTCCTATAAATGCTAAATTTACAATAAAAAAAATTATAAATAATCTTTCTCTAACTCAAGTGTAAATTTAATAGAAGTGACTTGATGATTTACTTGAACCAACATATTATTTACATCCAAATCTTAGGGTATGAGGGCTAAAATATCATCAGCATAACGGTACTATGTCACAGGAAATTGGAAAAGCTTGGGGATGTACAGACGTTCAACAAATTCCATATACAAATTTGAAAGGATAAGGAGAAAGTATTGTCACCAATACTAGAACTATTTCTGGTACCCATCTAATTAATTCTTTAGATTTCAGTGACAAACTCAACGGCATTACAATCAATCCAGAATTACGGTTAATAAGTTTTGGTGTATGTTTCTTATTCACTAAAGTTCCCATTGACTCGGTATTGGAATACCTTAAAGATGAATTGCATAGACTTGATTTGCCACGAACAATTAGCCAGATCATAGAATTAATAGGATTATTATGTGACTAAATTTATTTTCAACGGGGAATATTTTAAGCAAACTTTTGATAACTCACTTTCGCCAGTTCTTTAAAATTTGTAAATGGACATTTTTGACGCGTGCACCTTCCCTAGATTTTCCTGCGACATGGTACCGTTATGTTGCTGTTAATTTACCCAGCATACCCAAAGATTTGGATGTAAATAGTGTATTGGCTCAATCAAATGATCAAGTCTCTTCTATTAGATTTACGCCAGAGGTGGAGAAAGATTATTGTTTACCTTTTTTTGGGCATTTATATTAAAAGGGAACCTTTTAATTGTAAATTTAGTATTCATAGCCAAAAGACAAATAATTTGATTTATGTACACTTTATTCAGGACATCACAAAAAAACTATCAATTAAGACCTAAGAAAAATCGGAAAGAAAATACAAATGGCCTCAAACACCCTTTGTTTGCCACGTTTTATTGGATTTGAGGTTCTAAAACCTTTTTCAAAATTGTTTAACACAAATATACCTTTCACATACAATAACGTAAGAAACATGCTTATAAAAATCATCCCCGGAAAAGATAGCAATATTGTATACAAAATTTTGTGTATGGGTTGTGATTTATTTTACTTAGGTCAGGTCAGTAAAGAACTGAACACCAGATTTAAACGACACAAATACTCAGTAAAAACAGGTCAGACAAACAATGCTTTATTTTTACATTTTTAAGTTAAAAGTTCCACGGAATAAATACACTGGAGGCAATTTCATCTGATGCCAGTTATTCATAACTTACAATCGTCACAGTGTTAGTCTATTTGATTTCTTAATTGGGAAGCAAATATTGGAGGAAGATAGTATTAAAAGTTTTGTAAAGATACTTTCATTCCTTTAGTTAGTAACTAAAAGGTACAAAAATGATGGAGTTCTAACTGCGATGATACAATATTTCTTGAAAGTAATTAACCAGTTCAAAAGCCTGCCATATAATTTAAGTAACGTTCATAATAGTGATGAGTTGGACGGGAAGTAAAATTTACTCATTCAGCAGTAAAACCAAAAACAACACAACAAAAAAATACCTGCCAGAAATCGTGTAACGGAGTTACAAAATATTGCTTTTGTGACATACAAGACTAATAAAATGTCTTTTATTTTGCACTAACTCTAAGGAATAAGATGGTAAACAAAAATTTTATGAATCTCTTTTGACAACTTTCGATATATTATATATATATATATATATATATATACATACATACATATATATATATATATATATATATATATATATATATATATATATATATATACACATCTATATATACTTTTGCATTGACCATTCGTTATGAATGGAAGAATTAAAATAGTATGACATAATGGGAAATTGTAATATGAATACAGATATATATATGGAATTCACTGCTGTTACAGGCAGCTATTACGAAATAAAGCATTTTACTGCCATATATAGCAGTTTATATTATATATATCTGTATTCATATTACAATTTCCCATTATGTCATACTATTTTAATTCTTCCATTCATAACGAATGGTCAATGCAAAGGTTCACTTATACTTTAACGCATAGTGTCCAAAACCAACTTGATTAAATTTTTAAATTTTCAGTATGACGCTTTTGCAAAATTAGTACAATTCTTCATTTTTATTTAGCGGCACAAGTAAAGTAATAATTAGATCAATGGGCCATAGTTAAAAATTTATCTATTTGTATCTCTGCTGATAAGTAGGCCACAAGAAATATATTTATAACAATAATCTAGCAAAACTGCAAGTGGAAGGTAAATCATCACAAAGAAGTAAAGAACTATTCAGGGTAAATTCATTCTACACAGATGTGGAATTATGGGCGATAATTACATGATAATCTGGTGTACATTTTCATTTTCAGGCTTACCTATCTTTACACTCATATGGCCAATACATACTTTACCCATGGAGTTACTCAACTCAAGCCACGCCGCACCCTCTATCAGCAAGCATGGTAAGATTTTTTTTTTATTCTGTACAGTATATCGATGTATTATTGAAGTAACACGAGTGAAGTGTAGAGAAAAGAAACGAATAGGAAATAAAAATACTTGGACATCAATACATGAAAGGGAGAAGTAAATCCCAAGTACTTGTAATTCTAGACTTCAGACAGGATGTTGTTTGAAAGTGCCTTTCTCCCATTTCAACGTTTGTGGGTTTTCCTTTTAGTAATTTTTTTTTTATATTATACCAGCTTTGCTAAACTTTTGTCTGCTAAACTTGCATTGAGTAATGTAGTAATTTAAAGTAAGTAACTTGAAGTTGTTTTAATTTTTACTTATCACGTCAAATTTTATCCAGTAAGGCCACCTTTTCTTATAATTAAAAGTCCTTGCATTTCTTCCTTACCTACGTTAGGAAGTTCTTTAGAATTCATAGTAACAAATTAGCAACTTAGAAAACATTTTTGTTGTTGGTAAGGTCAGAGTATTTGCATTCCTTCACAGTGTGACTAGATCAATTACACCTGTCAAGATTTATTATTAAAGTGTCCCTGTGTCCTTTCGTCTTCAATAACTGACAGAAATTGAAGTATCAAGTATCAGGAACAAATCCTAGAAATAAATTGTGCCAGAATCCTAGTGATTTTCTGTTTAGTCAATTGTTAAGTGGTTCAGAAGTTACACTATATTAATTAAGATAGAAAATATAAATGAAACGTTTAAGCAAACTCGCTGAGTTTTAAAAGGGTTAACTCACTTATTTGGTTAAATTATTCATTTAACATATTCATAATGATGGTCAACACACAGTACATTTGGCCATTTACTATTTCTCTCTCTCTCTCTCTCTCTCTCTCTCTCTCTCTCTCTCTCTCTCTCTCTCTCTCTCTCTCTCTCTATATATATATATATATATATATATATATATATATATATATATATATAATATATATATATATGATATATATATATACTAAGTAAGATTGGGGCATCTAGAACGCCGTAGATTCAGTAGGAATAAAACAGCAAACAGCCATCGTAGCATTTTATATTTATTGGCCCACCAAATCCATTAATTTTCGAGACTACATGTTCTCATCATAAGGGCTGTAAATACAAAGAATAAAAATTAAAAAGACTCAGTTTTTTTTTAGACTGTGATTTTTTTTTTAAACTGAGTCTTTTTAATTTTTTATTCTTTTGTATTTTACAGCCCTGATGATGAGACATGTAGTCTCGAAAATTTGGATTTTGGTTTGGCCAATAAATTATAAAATTGCTACGATGGCTGTTTGCTTTTTTATTCCTACTGATATATATATATATATACATATATATATTGATATATATCTATAATATATATATAATATTATATATATATATATATATATATATATATATATATATATAGAGAGAGAGAGAGAGAGAGAAGAGAGATCCTGCTCTCTCTCTCTCTCTCTCTCTCTCTCTCTCTCTCTCTCTCTCTCTCTCTCTCTATATATATATATATATATATATATATATATATATATATATAAATATCTATATATATACATATATATATATAGAATATCTATAATATTCATATATATTATATATATATATATATATGTAATATATATATATATATATATATATATATATATATATATATATATATATAATATATATATATATATATATATATATATATATATATATATATATATATATATATATATATATATATATATCTATATATATATATATATATTCAACGTCTTATTATAGAAGATGTTATCTACTGAATCATCAGAATGAAAGTATTAGAAATTATTTAATGGTTGCATGCGAACAGCAAATTTCTATAATAAAGACGTTGAATAATATTATATATATATATATATATATAATTTATATATATATATATATATATATAAGTATATATAAATAATTATATATATATAATATTATTAATTATATATTTATATATTTCAACGTCTTTATTATAGAAATTTGCTGTTCGCATGCAACCATTAAATAATTTCTAATACTTTCATTCTGATGATTCAGTAGATAACATCTTATATCTAATTGTTTTGGTTTCATGTTTGGCATGAATTTGGGTTTCCTGCGTTTGTGTCTCTCCCGTCTTTTCTGAAGAATTTAGAGAGGATTTTTTTTGGGGGGGGCTGAAATCTACTGGTTACTCTACTTGAATTGATGGTCTTATTAAAAATTATGGAATCAAATAAACTTTTTCTCTTGTCTTCATCGGGAGACTTTTAATTTACACTTACGGCTGTTTATTAATATTAGGTTGATAAGAAGCATTTTTTTCTTAATATTGTGAGTTTCACAACTTTCCTCTCTGTGATCTGTTATGTTCTTATCTGATAATGAGATTTTATTTTTTTATGGAATGGCTCTCTTTAAATTTCAGTATCTTTTACCTCGTTTCTAGCTGTACAGATTTCTCGGGAACCGATTCTCTTATCATATCTTCGCTTCCTCTTGAGATCTTCAATCCTATTATTGTGTCACTGTTACGGCCTCTGAGAGAGAGGTCCGCTCCAAGTTCGTTATAATGATAAACAAAAAGAATTCAACACCAACTGTTGAAACTGGGGATACGAATATAGAAAGAAACATTAACATAACAAGCTTACTAACAAAGATAAATGCAGAATGGTATCTCCTATTTACATAAAAAAGGCAAAATCTTACAATGCGTGAACTGGGGAAGAAGTGAGGTAATTCAAATGCTTGCTGGCCAGTTTTGCGACTCGAAGCGACGGCTTCACAAAAGGAGAACTGCGATTGCAGACGTTTTCTTGACTCCGCATTGCAGAAAATAATGTCTATTCTTGATACTCGAAGGGCAGGAACTTCTCAAAACCTCTCGCAGAACGTTTCTTCTCTGAAGTCTTGCTTTACGTCGAAATGCCTCGGTCGTCCACACCCGACGACGACTTGACCAGAATTCGACCAATTCTCGAGCGACTTTTTCTCTCTGATCCTTCGTCCTTCTTCTCTTATCTCACTCTGATGATCTCTGCTGCTGATCTCTCACTGATAATCTGATCTGTGGCTCTTACTGATGATCTCTGCTCTCTCCTACTTCGTCAGTCGTATTTATACGGCATTCCGGGGGCGGGGCCTACGGCGAACGTCACGGACTCCCGAGATTACTAGAACTTCTTAGAAGGATCTGGACGAAGTATTACATCAGAAATCGCGGCGTTTCTCACGTCACGTCGGCGCCTGTTGCGTTCCCCAACACGCCCAGCGATTCTAGAACCATCATGAGAACAGGCACCTCCAACACATGCGCGAATGCCTCAGTGGTGTAGAACTTCTCAAAGATGCGTTTTCCTTTCCTTTAACTCGTCATTCTTTGCTATGAAGCAATTACCATGACAGTCACCCAATTATATATCAAGGTTTATTCTTTGTAAATGTATTTTACTTTTCTAATCAAGTCACTTCAGCAAGTCACCGTTGATATCCTTTTATCCAAAGTTATTATATAAATAAATATTTTTGGACGTTATAGTTAAGGCAATCCAGTACACAATGAAAATTTATTTTCGTCCCTTCTTGCACTCTAAAGTTTCCGCTTATGTTACAGACTTTATATGAACCATTTATAATCATGCAATAATTAGAACTTGCAAGTTTAATATTATAAGCATATTAAATATAGGCGTGCTTATCCAAATATTTATGGGACATATCTATATTGGGATGGTCTATTTTAATTTACGTCTGGGCAGTCTCATTATTGTATCAATCTATTTTACTTTTAAAGTCTGCAGGACTTTTTGCAGGGGTTGGTCCCATGCATATTCCGTGCTATAATTATATACATGGCAGTTTATTGTGGTACCTGAAAGGTTGAAACCGTAATCATATCAACATCTTTGAAAAACTATAGGAAAAAAGAAATGAAAGGAAGTCATAAAGAATTATCGATGTAGACCATGGTATGACTGGCGTCACACTCCCTTAGGTAGTGTATAGAACTAGTCACTATTTCATCATACATGTGTGGTGAGTTACACATATCATAAATTGTAAAAGAGCTGTAGTCAAAGAAAACTTTTTTTTATTTGAGACAGACATCAAATCCAACCAAATTTCTTTAAAATGCACCATCAACCCTGCTCTGATGATTGTTGTGAGTTTTTATATATCAGAATTATTGCGTTTTTATTATTCATTTGTTAAGGTTTATTTGCATAAATTTCAAGTATGTATTAGGCATTAATTCATGTACTTTTAATTCTATATTGCCTTTTAGGTTTATTAATTTGTGCATGGAAATTCAACTATCTTATATTGTTCTTCATATTTCAGGATACTGCTGCTCAAGCAATGGCCGGACAAATTCAAAACGCAACTCAAGCTGTGTACCGTGCTGGCAGCACTGCTGTAACACTCTGTAAGTAAAAGTGAAATGTGGGTTTCCTGTTATTATTACAGTGAATGGCTAGTTTTTAAATAAGTTTTTTTTAATAGTTTGCTTCTAATAGTTCTCTCAGACGAAGAATTACTGCGAGTTTTCCAATTATCATTGGCAAAATTGTTCCGTTTGATATGGATTTGCAGACCTTTAATTGAGATTTCTTCAATCGAATATAAGTGAAGACATAATTGAAAGGATTTGTTTTTTCTTTAATATGCAGAGTAAACTAGTAACTATAAAACGTTAGTGTTTTTCAGTTTATTATAGCAGGAGTTTGGTCACAATAAGACGACAGTAAAGGGATGGGAAATGAAGTGGACAAACAAAAATAGGGGTTTAATTATTGGTTACATCCCTATAGCACTTAGTCTGGGACAGTAAGGTGAAGGTCATGATATAACAGTTGATTGGTCGTCTGCTTGATCCTGACTGGGCAAGTGCTCACCTTCATGAACTATCTGGGTGATCCAGCGGTAAAGGTTGTGTTGCTGCAACTTTGTAGATTTTATCAAGGCAGGCTGCTGGATGGTCTAGCAAACACACACATTTGTTACTAGAACTGTAATGCTGCTGGTAGGTATAAGACTTTGCTGGATTGGAGAAGGTGATATAGTTCTTCATAGTTACTTCTAACAGCCCCATCAAAACTTTGCACAGCAACTTCTTTGAAAGTTACATCTTAATAAGGCCTATCTAAGCAATGGGATAAGTGTTTGATGTTGGATTAAATGTGATCGACTACACTGATTTCCTTAAGGGCATCATACATTAGAGGAGCTAAGGTTTTTCTCATAATAATATTTGATTTTTTCATGGATATTTTATAGATTTCAATTTTAATGGCTTGGTTATTGTTAAAAGGTGAGGCTCACACATTTTTTTATTTCACGTAGGGCTTGATGTGAAGTATACACTATGCAAACTTGATAGTAGAGCAATTTTGGGCTTATTGTCTTAAGGTTGGCATGATGATGGAATGCATCTTCATATGGTTTTGCGATTCTCAATCTCTTTCCTTATAGGAGTAACTATTATTTACTAGTTCCTGGTTAGCACAGTCAAGTTCTGTACAGATAGCTTTCCACAAGGAACAGTGGGTAAGAGTTTTCTGAATATTAGCTCTTAGAGCACATGGAGCACACTCCACATCTATTCAAGGAAGACCTAGGATGGAATCCTTGTTATATGCTTTTGTTGAAAGCCAGTGTTAATTAATATTAGCAGTATTTTTTAGTAAAGAAAGTTTCCCTTTGGCTTTGGACTCGCATGTGGAATCTTTTTCTACCTGTGCCACATAACTGAAGGACAATAACAACGGGACACTACATATGCAAGTGCTATGCCAAAAATAAACCTCCCTACATCAATGTCTTAGTGATACGAGTTGACTTTGGTCCGTCAACAGATGTCAGCAAAAAGTTTTCCGGACAAGACCTTTGACTGAACTTGAATGATATAAATGTTTACATCTGGAAAGCTATCATACACTGTCCATCATAGCATTCTGCCATTCATAAACATGAGGGTGCAACCAAGTTCACTACATAATGGATACTCCATTTGAAGGAAGTTACAGAATTTAAGGAAACCATAGACAGTAGAGCTCATACAGTAGAACGCTAAACATCAGTTGTTCATTGGGCATGCCACACCTTGTATCACTGATCAAGACATTATATTTGTTTTCTTCTGCAAGTTCATAAAGACTTTAAGCCTTCATATGTGATATAGGCCTACTACTTCTATTCATGATGCCATGAAGAACAGGAACATGTCCCACTGATTATTTAGTGCAGTCAGTTAATGTTTCTGTGCCTCAGGGCCTCCATTACGACATCAAGACATTTTTTGGCAGTGTATCATCGAATAATTCATTGCAAACAGATATCTATGTAATAACAAGATGATAAGCATTGCTTTAAGGTCCATGACTGGCAAAGTTAACTTACACTCCCATTTAAATTTATTCCCACCTTTTATTTTGTTTTAGTGACCTTCTTCTTCTATATTCTTCTATTGCAGTAATGTAGTTTTTGTTAGATGTGAAATGGGAAGAAAGTATTTGGCCAAAGGATAAATTAAAACTGGCTAACCATGGGTATACTTTGAAAAAGCTAATCTTTTAAACAGATCCTGCAGCTGGAACATCTGTTGACTGGGCCGCTTATGCAATGAATCTTACTTATGCATTCACACTTGAGCTGAGAGACACTGGGTCGTCTGGATTTACACTACCTGCATCTCAGATATTGCCTACTGTGAGTTGCTATTGTTACTTTTTTAAATTAAGGATTTGTTTGACAAGTACTGCTAATCTAGTTTTGATTAAAATGAGTACCGCATGCTAATTTCAGAGAGACTCTCACATTCTATTGCTTATCAAAAGACTTCCAATATCGATTTTGATAGATTGAAGAGATAAGAAGTTTATTATTTTTAAATTTTAGTTAATTATCTTTTGATAAAAAGGCAATGCAAGCAATGTTGATTATGTTTGTAGAGAATACTTCAGTATAGAAGGGCCTCAGTTAACTGTTAACTGTCAGCAAGGTGACCTCATTATGATTATGGCATTGCGGGCTTATTTACCGCTACCGGACATCTTGATATCTTCATATTTCTTTGAAGTCATATCTCAAGGCTCTGTGGTGACCATTGTATCCAAAAAGAGTAAAGAGTTTGAGAAGTTAAGAGGGCACTGTGGCTATTAGATATATTATATATATATATATATATATTATATGTGTGTGTGTGTGTGTGGTGTGTGTGCATATATATACATGTATATATATATATATATATATACATATATGTATAATATATATATATATATATATATATATGTATATATATATATATAGTATATATATATATATATATGTATATATATATATGTTATATATATATATATATATATATATATATATGATATATATATATATATATATATATAATATATATATATATATATATATATATAGTATATATATAGATATATATATATCTATATATATATATATATATATATATATATATATATATATATATATATATATATATATATATATACATGTACATATATATGCACACCGCACACACACACACACACACACACACACTATATATATATATATATATATATATATATATATATATATATATATATATATATATATATATATAAAACATTTGTAATAGCCACAGTGCCTCTTAACTCTTAATTCTTTACTCTTTTTGGATACAATGGTCACACAGAGCCTTGAGATATGACTTCAAAGATATATAAAGATATGGAAATAAGAATGAGGAAAGAAAGAAAAACATCATCAAAGTTTACTAATGAAGTAATGAGGAAAATAGATCAATGGAAATCTGATTTAAATGTCTATAGATGTAAATAAATAGATATATAAATAAATAAATAAAAAAAAAAAACAAATATATATATATGGATATATATATATATACATATATATATACATATATTACATATATATATAGGCTAATAAAAGGAGCCCATAAAAACACCAAAATGTAGAGAGAAAAGTACTATATTTCAGAGACTGCTGTCTCTCTCTTCAGGTATATGAATGAGAAAAGTTTACAGAAAAGGTGGTATTTATACCAGAGATTCGTCCACAAGTAAGCCAATTTAGGTCACCCCCGCTGATAATCTTCCTTTAATCTTCTTAAGCGTTGGTTGAATGAACACTGCGTCGACGATGTCCTGATGTCCAATTCCCTTTTTGAGATGTTCATTACCTGCTTCTCTTTTATTAAGGCCGATTCCATCATTTGACTCTTGTACCGGCAGTTGCTGCTATAAATTACACGTGACATATTCCAGTTTTATTCTATGGTTATGTTCATTTATATGATTGAAAATAGCCGAGTTCTGTTGTCCATACCTAACTGACCGTTTGTGTTGTAATTAATCTCTGGGGAAGTGATTTACCTGTAAATCCGATGTAAGATTGGTCACAGTCCTGGCATGGGATCTCATATACCCCAGAGTCTTTGGGCGATGTCTTTTGTTGGACGTTAATCAGGGATTTGGCTAAGGTATTTGGGTAGGTAAATGCAAAGGGTTGGATTTCCCAAGGGTGTGAGTTACTCTCTTAATCGTCTCCGGAGGTGACCTAAATTGGCTTACTTGTGGACGAATCTCTTGTATAAATACCACCTTTCTGTAAACTTTTCTCATTCATATACCTGAAGAGAGAGACAGCAGTCTCTGAAATATAGTATTTTCTCTCTACATTTTGGTGTTTTTATGGGCTCCTTTTATTAGATGGAATTCTGTTGTTACAGAACACTTTTACCAGTCATTGTCAGCCCATTATGGAATTCAACCGCCTTTCCACGATTCTTCACTCACTTCCAGAAGTCAAGCCAGTTTTCCGCAAGTTTGAAAAGAACTGAACAGACTACACCGGCTGAAAAACCAAAACACTTTTTGGAAGAATGCCTCAAAGAACAAGTACTTCCAAAAAATGTACGGATTCGGGAGATGGACTCTGCAATCAAACCCCTTCCCTCTATCACACAAGATTTTCCTGGAAGAAAGAATCACCAATACGAGAAACGACATCTTCGTGCTACGCAGAGTGATATATGGAACTCAATCTAATCTTCGCCTCCTCACTACGGACCACGTATACAGGTATCTGATTTCATTCTGTTCCGACATTGCTGCCTATAATAGCGTGACTCATTCCAACAGACTTTTACGCAAGTTAAATAACCTAATAGATAATAGCGCATGGAATAATCTTGAACAACAAGACAAAGTTTTAAACTTATCCAACACCCCCCTTACTATAAATCACATTTAGTTTTAAATTTAGGCTTATCCTTTGTGCCCTAATGCCAGACCGCAAAAACAACCTAGACTTCATAGTGGCTTTTGATAAATTCATATCTGACAAAAACTACAGCCGTGAAGAGATATGTTTAAAAGGAGTGTTACTAAATGCTTTAACTGACTTCATAAGAAAAATATCCTGTTCCCCGCAAATTCATGATAGCCATTCCACTCGCTAAAAAGTTAGATGTTATAATAATAGTTAATCCGACAAAGACGGCAAAATTGTAATAAGTGGACAAAGACTTCTACCTCGACAATCAACCAGCTCCTTAGCGACACAAATACTTACGAAAAACTGACGAAAAATCCCCTCCAGAACGTCCCACAGAATTTTTTCGGAAAGTAAGATTAATTGGCCAAGACAAAAAGAGTATTGAACTATTAGAGAAATTTAAAGTAATTAATCCTAAATTACCCTACTTTTATGGTCTTCCCAAAACTCACAAAGACATCTTCCATTCAGACCCATCGTTTCATGCGCCGGAGCTTTCAATTACAAAATTTCTAAATGGTTAGCTGGCCTCCTTTCTCTTTTTTAGGCACTTTTTCTCCCAGTCACATCAAACATTCGGAAGACTTTTGTCACAAATTCAGAGAAGCACTATACCACTTCACAACATAAAAACTTTTAAGCCTTGACGTAGACTCCCTATTCACAAACAAAGTACCAGTACAGGACGTTCTTCAGTTTTTAAATTTTTTAAAGGAAAATTATCCCCGCCTATTCAGATCATTTCCCTTTGGCACTTGACAAAATAAAAAATAATAAGTTAGTTGAATTATGTGCATCTAATAACGTATTTTCATTCGGGAATCATTCTACAAGCAAAAATTCGGTGTAGTATGGGTAGTCCTTTAAGTCCTATTTTAGCCATCTGTACATGGAATACTTTGAACTACAGTAATAAATGCAATAAAACCCAAAAACATGCTGTGGATGAGATACGTGGATGACATACTAACATTTTGGGATAATAAGTGGGGTAATTTTAATGAATTCCTCTCAAAATTAAAACGCATTAGTGCCCAGCATCAAATTTAAAGTGAATGGGAAACAGACAACAAAATTCCTTTTCTTGATGTTTTAATAATCAGAGACACGACAGAATACAAAATTACCATATACAGAAAACCAACGTTCTCACTTTCATATATTCACTACTTTAGCTATCACGACAATACTATCAAGATAAGTCTAGCTAGCAACCTATTCTTAAAGAGCCTTACGAATTTGTTCCCCAGATTTCCTGGAAAAAAGAATTTGAACTAATCGCAAGCAACTTTCATCTTTAAAGTATCCTGACCATATAATTGAGAAAGCAATTCAAAAAGCAAACGTAATTTTCTACCGACCCCCTAAAGCAAGACCAGAGACACACCCAACAATAAAATAAAAATTCCCCACCTGGAGACGATTAAGAGAGTAACTCACACCCTTGGGAAATCCAACCCTTTTGCATTTACCTACCCAATACCTTAGCCAAATCCCTGATTAACGTCCAACAAAAGACATCGCCCAAAGACTCTGGGGTATATGAGATCCCATGCCAGGACTGTGACCAATCTTACATCGGATTTACAGGTAAATCACGTTCCCCAGAGATTATACAACACAAACGGTCAGTTAGGTATGGACAAACAGAACTCGGCTATTCAATCATATAAATGAACATAACCATAGAATAAACTGGAATATGTCACGTGTAATTATAGCAGCAACTGCCGGTACAGAGTCAAATGATGGAATCGGCCTTAATAAAAGAGAAGCAGGTATGAACATCTCAAAGGGAATTGGACATCAGACATCGTCGACGCAGTGTTCATTCAACCAACGCTTAAGAAGATTAAAGGAAGATTATCAGCGGGGGTGACCTAAATTGGCTTACTTGTGGACGAATCTCTTGGTATAAATACCACCTTTTCTGTAAACTTTCTCATTCATATACTGAAGAGAGAGACAGCAGTCTCTGAAATATAGTACTTTCTCTCTACATTTTGGTGTTTTTTATGGGCTCCTTTTATTAGATGGAATTTCTGTTGTTTACAGAACACTTTTACCAGTCATATATATATATATATATATATATATATATATATATATATATATATATATATGTGTGTGTGTGTGTGTGTGTGTGTGTGTGTGTGTATATCCTATATGTATATATATATATATATATATATATATACATATATGTTATATATACATATATGTATATATCTATATATATATATATATATATATATATATATATATATATATACTATATGTATATATATATATATATCATATATATATATATATATATACTATATATATATATCTATATATATATATATATATATATATATTATATATATATATATACTATATATATATATATATATATATATATATATATATATATATATATATATATATATGTATATATATCCATATATAATATATATATATATATATATATATATATATATATATATATATATATATATATATATATACATTTATTTATTTATTTATCTATTTATTTACATTTATATACATTTAAAATCAGATTTCCATTGATCTATTTTCCTCATGACTTCATTAGTAAACTTTGATGATGTTTTTTCTTTCTTTCCTCATTCTTATTTCCATTCCCTGTCCTATCAACTTTCATATGTCTTTGTTGTGTTAGGCATCTCTTGCCTGATATAGTGGGCAAGTCTTTTGTATGTATTTCTGTGATGAATTAATTTTGTGGTGCTGTATCGCCATACTTTCATATTATCATATTTTCTTTATCCAACTCAATAACTTTAAATCTTAGCTTTAGTAGAATTTCAGTGTATCTACTTTATCCTGATTAGTTTCCATAGCTGTATTCTCCTTATCACCAATTGTAAATCAACTCTGTCAGTACTTTTGTTAATTTAGGTCCTGTTCCAATAGTACAATAGCCTTTGATTTCTAGCACTTCTGTTTAGTCTGACCAACTTTCCCAAAATTCATGTCCATCAGGGCTTTGTCTGCAGTGCTTACACGGAAAACGAATTGTTTTTTTCATAGTATCATCATTATTGTTTCATTTAATCATTTCAAGTCTTCCTCGTGTATTTTCATTTCATCTTGGACAAGTTTGCTTGCTCTTTTATGGCTTGTCTCAGCTATTCCACCAAAATTTCTATCTGTCTATATCACAACTGAATATATATTTTTATGCACCTTTATATCTCCTGCTCACTATATAAGTTTTATGTTCCTTCATTGCATCATTTTCATAATTTCTCTTCTCATTACTGCGAGTTTCCACACTTGCCAGGCTTGATTTTACTTACCCTGCTTCATTTGCGTTTTCCCAAATACCCTGGCTAATACTGGAGGCATTTTTTGAAAAGAACTCATTTTTTCGATATATTTCCTTTGAAAATTTTGCATTCCCTTACGGACAAGCTTTGATACGGAAACTCTATAATCATTGTCAGTCTGAAGTGTACAATTCGATGAAGTTCCTCAACTTGATAGATTGAATAAAAATATAAATCAATTATCATCAATTGAACAGGTACAAGATGCTTGGGAGGTTGTAAAGATTTTGGCTACACTGGTCTGAATGAAGTAACGGAAGGAGTCAACAAACGAAAGTTCCTCCAGTGAATATGAGAGACAAGGAAGGAGCTATGGTTTGCAACGCAGATTATAAAAAATTGCAAAAATTGCTAATGTCATTAAAATATTTATGATTACAAAAATTTTGAATTTGTGATTAAATAACTTTGAAATCATTATCATATAGTATTTCATTCTCATCTATGGTGTATCACTATACTTTGACCAGAAATAATAAGTAAAAAACCGCAATATTGTATATGAGCGACAGCATTTTTTCAAAGTTGCGGTATATTGTGAGATCAGATGAAGTGAAATACTCACTGAAATACTCTGAAGCACTGTCAATAACTTTGAAGAACTCTACTCTGTAATACTCCTTTTGCACAACTGGGAGTATATTTCTGAGAACCATCACCAAGCCGCTTTCGAATCTTGCGCTTGTGAGGGAGAGTCATTGGTCCTAGTTCACTCCTGTGCACAATTTGAAAATTTTCCTTAAACTTGTTGTCTGTAGGAAGGGATTTGAGATTTTCTGCAGATACTTTGACAGCAGCAAGCATTCCATTAACTGTGATTTTTGTCCCTGTAAGAGCCTTATTAAGATGGTGAATGTTTTATATATTGGATGGAAGAAGCTTGTCAAGCAGCGTAGCTATCACTTATGGCCGATAACTTAGCGATAGTGTAGCTTCCAAACTGAGCCATTCCATTTTCAGGTCTACTATTTGGTAGTGTTACCTTTAAAACCTAATAAATTTACATAAAAATACTGTCTAATAGGAAAATCAAAGGCTTAGATGAAGGAAAGATAATAATAAACTCACAGGCAGTTCCTGCAAACGTTGGCGTTTGCTTCGTTTGCTGACTTCGTATGTAAACAATGGGATACGTCAGTCAAAATTTAGAGGAATATTTAATCTGACCACGAACCTAATGAAAAAATACATAACTATTTCAATATTATTTTAATATTGATAACTTGTTTCTGTTGAGTATGTATTTAATAGCAGTATTAATAGCCTCATTTCCAGTGTCTGTTATATAAAACATGGAAGAAAAAAGTGGGGGTAGCAATTGCTTTATTGCCCCCCAACTCCCCAAAATAAAAAAGTGGAGGATATGTCCCTGAGCGCCCCACCCAACACCCAGGCAGATGACGCCTATGATGTTAATGAAAGTTAGGAATAAAAAGTGTGCTACAGGTGCATTTTCAAAGGCTATTAATGCAACAGTTTATACTATTTCTGGAAAATGCACCCCGGCTAACAGCCACTCCTAAATAGCAGGAGCGATTTGACCCAGATGATCTCAACATCTTTGGAATCAATTTCGTCACCTATCATAAACAACCAAAATATAGCTGAATAACCAACCTGGCAACTGTACACCCACTGCTTCTTGCTATACTATATATAACCATGTAATCTGTATGCCCTTAGGAAACCTGATATACCAGCTACATGCTGATGAGAAAAAAAAATAATAAAAAGAATAGAGAAGACTCTGTACAAATGAAGTGAAGTAGAATCAGCTGTAATAATAATAATTATCTGCAAATTTTTCCGTGTCAAAAATGATGATAATGGTTGCAGACTCACAATAATATAGCATGTGAGGGTTGATGGTCTTCAATAAATATTAATAGCTTTTGAACCTTTTGCTTGGTTCATCATCAGTCAGGTGAACTTTATATTTTTAAAGACTCGTCGAAGTAAACTTCTGAGCAGGACAATTCCACAAGGAACGGAAATGAAGGAGGCGCTCAACAACCCAATTAGGTGATTCTGTTGTTGATGTTCGTATTTCTGTTTGCTATTCTGCTGGAACGTCTTGTTGGTTGTGATGATGCTGCTGCTGCCTGGTGTTCCCCTGGTGGTGTAGCTGCAACTTTGCTAGGCGTAAGGTCCTTTGTACTGTATCCTGTCTGAGGGAAGAGAGCTGAAGACGGACACGCAACAGAGTAAAAACAGAGCTTGTCTTTTAAAATTGAAAGTTGTAACAAAGTTTGTAAGAACGTAAAAATTGACTAATGGGTCCTCACCATCGAACGACTTGTTAGCGTAAAAAGCTTCTCCTAAGTTTAAGCAGCACCTTCCACCAGTCTTCTTGTTTGGACATTATAATTTTCAAATAAATTATGTTAGATCCATCCCAATTCGGTCTATGATTGTTGTTGAAGGCATTGGAGACTATTGTATTGTTCTGTGGATGTAGTCCATTTGGCGTTTGTGTTCCACTAATCGGGTCGGTAGTCCTCTAACATTTTCCTCAAAATATTTTCCCTTACAATGTTGACAGGGGATTTTGTAAAAACCCAGAGTGAAAGGATTCTTATTGTTATTGTTTTTTTTTCTAATTAGTTTATGGCTATCATCCCAGGTGTTTACGAAATAGTCTGTTTAAGTAGTACTGAAAAAACCCTTATAAGAAAAATAGAGAAGAATCTCTAGAGGCGTAACTCTGCTGTAGTAGCCATTACTTTTAATAATGATAATAATAATAAAAATAACAATAATAATAATCACAAGATCAGGCACTAAGAACCAGATATATCCAAAGAATGATAGATGGAAATAACATCTCTCCCATATGTAGGAAGTGCAATACGAAAAATGAAACCATAAACCACATAGCAAGCAAATGTCCGGCCCTTGCACAGAAGCAGTACAAAAAGAGGCATGATTCAGTGGCAAAAGCCCGCCACTGGAGCCTGTGCAAGAAACATCAGCTACCTTGCAGTAATAAGTGGTACGAGCACCAACCTGAAGGAGTGATAGAAAACGATCAGGCAAAGATCCTCTGGGACTATGGTATCAGAACAGAAAGGGTGATACGTGCAAATAGACCAGACGTGACGTTGATTGACAAAATCAAGAAGAATGTTTTAGCCATTGATGTCGCAATACCATGAGACACCAGAGTTGGAGAGAAAGGAAAGGAGAAAATCGATAAGTATCAAGACCTTAAAATAGAAATAAGAAGGATATGAGATATGCCAGTGGAAATTGTACCCATAATCATAGGAACACTAAGCACGATTCCAATGTCCTTGAAAAGGAATCTGAAAAAAATAGATGCTGAAGTAGCACCAGGACTAATGCAAATGTGTGTGATCCTGAAAACAGCGCACATAGTAAGAAAATTGATGGACTCTTAAGGAGGCAGGATGCAACTCGGTAAGCCACACTATAAATACACCCAGACGAATTGGAGGACTGTGATAAAACAAATATATATATATATATATATACCATATATATATATATATATATATATATATATATAGATATATATATATATATATATTTACATTTGTACAAATGGTAATGAAACTGGTGTCGACGACTTTCCTCTTCAAGTGATATGTTTGACCACTAACTTTTCAATGACAGTTCACATTTCATTGCCTAACATGAATATTATAGGTCAGTTACTCAGAAACATCGCTGAGCCAGCGAAGCGGATGATAGGATAAATTAAAACTATATTTAAAAACAACTCGCTCATTTCTGTCAATCCCTTTGACATTATATATATATATATATATATATATATATATATATATATATATATATATATATATATATATTATATATATATATACTTCATGTTAGGCAATGAAATGTGAACTGTCATTGAAAAGTTAGTGGTCAAACATATCACTTGAAGAGGAAAGTCGTCGACACCAGTTTCATTACCATTTGTACAAATGTAAATTCATGCACTGACTGTCAATGTCTTTCTTCAGCCTGAAGGTTGCGAGCCAGGAAACCAATAAAAGTCATAAATCACACCCATGTGTACATAAATACCTGCCCTTTGCTTTTCAGCAAGACATCATGACGCTTGACAATATGAAAGTAAGTCAAACATAGCATAATGAATGCAGAAATCGTGCATGAGTGAACAGTCAAACAATTCGACTGTTTAGAAAGTTCATGTGTGTTATCTTAGCTTGCGACGAACTTTTATTATGTATAATAAACAAGTCTTTATGAAGTTATCATCATAGCTTGGTTATTGATTAAGGGCCATTTCACTCTAAAACGCGTTGAGTCCAGATAATAATGTAGTAATTGAAGAAAAATGATCGGATTTGTCATGGAAAGGAAAGGAATATAGGATTTAAGTTAAAGGTCATTCAGCACTAAAAGGAAAATTGAGAGTAACGGAGGTTTGAAACGTTTAACGGGAGAAAAACTTCACAGTTGCACAACGAAAAAATTGTTAGGAAATGGTGGAAAGTAAGATCGAAGAAAGAGAATATAAACGGATGTACAGTAAAGTAAATTAAAGAGATGCAACTAGTGGCCGAAGAGAGGTGCACTGATTGCGGTAGCCCCTTACGGGGGATGATATGTCATCGACAAAGAATATACTTTGTTTTTATTTTTCACTTAAGTAGCATAACTTCTCTTTTCATATCGTCGGATTGGGTTACTTTTCAGGTTGGGGTTTTCTGATTTATTTATAACATTCTCCTTTTCGTACTTGGGCTGAAACTTGACTAGTATAATAACAATAATTCTTTGGTGGAGTCCAAAGGTCTAAACCCAAACCGCTTGTTTTTCTTCCACTCCTCACATCAACTATTGACCGCTTCATTGTGCGAGTACCTTGCAGCACAAGGCCTAAGGTTTAAGGTATATGAGCCCCTACCCGTTATTTTTGCTTGAAATGAAAGGCTCGTTTTAGAGACTGATTCTTTTCATATAGAGGGAATCAATTCTTTTGTCAAGGGTTTGTATCCATACGGGAGGGATTTGTCTATGTTCTGTCCGGCGAAAGAAGAGCTGGGAAAAATTGCTATTCGTTTCTGGTGAGATTTTCGATGTGTTATTAACATAACTGAGATCTGACGAGGGAGAGAGAGAGAGAAATAGATTTCATTTGAAATAATTGAAAAGATCTATTGCTATATAGTAACAGATATTCTACAAAAAGCTTTTGTAAAGAAAGTGGTCCGTTACTTAAAATAAAATAAACCAGTTCAAAATATACTGTACATTACTCTCCCGAAAGATATTTTGTAGAATTTCTTATATCGAAAAAGGGTAAAAAATACAAATATGAAACGATTTCTTATTTGCAAGAAACTTTGATGATTTGTAAAAGCCGCTTTTAAAGATGAACACAAATAAATGTCTTGATGCCTCAGCGCCTATCCATTGTTCTGAGGAATATCGTCTAGATATTTTTGCCATTTTATTTTGCGATGGCCCATGAGCCGTTCGCTTTCCATACTTGCGGAAGTAAAGACTACGAGAATCATCGAATTACTGTCTTCCTCCAGTTTCAGTCACAATTACAGGTGAAGATCTTAGGCTTTCATATGAATTTTGGCTGAACTGGCTCCCATCTAAGTCAAAGGATATAATTGTATTAAGAGAAGGTTGAAAGTGTCAAGCATTTATAACCTCTCAGAGTAATTCCATTCATAAATGTATAGCAAAAGTTTTATTCGGTATATTGGACGTTAACCTTCGAGATATTACGTTACTTTTCTTTGTTATATAACAGACTGTAACATTTTTTTAACGGTTGTAATAACACTATAATAATTAAACAAATAAATAAAAGAACAAATAAATGATAAACTTACATACTGAATGCAGGAAATGTTAATTAGCGGATTCATACCCTTTCTCTCTCTCTCTCTCTCTCTCTCTCTCTCTCTCTCTCTCTCTCTCTCTCTCTCTCTCTCTCTCTCTCAGCGGTAAACCTTGAAACAAAATTGCTTCATAATATTTAGCCAGTGATCTTTATAGTCCATTCAAACCCCATGAAGCTTTCTTAAAAAACCAAAGAACGTAAATTACCGAATCTTTATAATTGCTCTAATGCTATTGAATGGCAAGAGGGCTAACATTAATTTACTGAAAGGAATATCTAATTAGAATTGAGTAACGGTGATGGAGCATCTCAGTGCCTGTGGTTACGCGTGCGCACGCACACACTCAACTCTTATAGCAAAACTAGGAGGAAAAAATGTAAATGACTTATGTACAAGTCAGTTAACTGTAGTGAGTTGCAGCTGGTCTATGTCGTTAGTTTATAACAGTACACCAGTTATTTATATTGTTGTACTAATGAAATAAAAGAAAACTACTTTGATGAGTATATATTCTCAGGTAAACTCCCTGCGTATAAATATGCTACCGAGCTCTTGTTCCCCGTTACTTGGAACTATTTCTGATTCTCATATACATAATTCTTTAGATTTAGATGATAAAACAAAATCACTCATTATCCCATTGAGGGATTCGTTAGTTTTGATGTTTGTCCTCTTTTTACTAAAGTCCCTATAGATTCTGTTTTAGAACTAACCCATCATGAATTACCTCTCCCTGTAAGTCATATCATTTCACTCACTAGGTTATGCTTTTCTGATTGTAAGTTATATTCAGTGGTGAATTTTATCAACAAATATCTGATATGGAATTCTTTGAAATACGTTATTTACCTAATATCATTTATATTCATTTAAAGTTGTATAGATATGTTAACGATATGTCAGCTGTTTTGCCTGCTGGTATTGATGTGAATGATTTACGCTCTAGTTTGAATAACAAGTTAACATCAATTAAGTTTACTTCAGAAATGGAAAAAATAAAAATGCCCCCCTTTTCTAAGATATTTTAATTCACAGAGACTCTTTCCAATGCAAATTCAGTATTTATAGGAAACCAAGCAACAACTTAACTTATGTCCATTTCTATTCAGGCCACCATCATAATATCAAAATATCAGTTTTTTTCTTTTATGTTTTTATGAGTAATACACATAGTCAATCCCCAATGTTTGGATCAATATATCAAATACATAAAAAAGATAATAGGGACCTATATTAGATATTTACTGCAATAAAGCCCACAAAAAGTTTCATAGTGAAAGTAACATGGAGAAAGAAACATCCAAGAACATCATTAGCTTTCCTTATTTCAATGATTTTGAAACTATAAAATCATTGTTAAAATATTTCAATATCAACTTTGGTTTTTCCTATACTAACTCACTAAAAGGAAAGCTAATAAAAATGGCCCAAAGGATAGTGAAAACATAATATATAAAATTCCATGTCCGGATTGTCCCCCAATTTATGCTGACCAATCTAGCAAAGATTTAGAAGTAAGAACTAAAAAGTGGAAGTATTCTGTCAAAACTGGGCAAACAACCAATGCAATATCCATTTATTTAAGTGAAAACTCTCACTAAATAAACTGGACCGGCAGTTCAGTAATTGCTAGATCAAAATATTTCTTCTTACAAAATCTTTAGGATCTGCCATTATGAAACTTACTTTCGACTATAATTTTAACCTTATCTCTGTCTTGTATCATTTGGATCCTTGAATAAGTAAAGTATTTAGGAATGACCTTGCAGATTCACTGACTTAATTACAAATTAGATACCTTATAGATTTTCACTTTGTATCTTTATGTTTAATTTATTATTTTGTGAAAATGTTCACTTTCAAAAAAATAAATTTATTGTTTACCAAAATAAGATTTATTGAATTGTACCGTTTTTTGGTAGTCATTCACCACCCTGTACAATCTTTTGATTGCCTTGTCTGTGCTTCCAAGTGGTTAGACTTAATCTTCTGTGAACCTCTTAAATTGTATCCCTGTATTGGGTAAGTCTATTATTTCCTCAGGTATGTTGGATTCCAGGTACATATTTTCCTTTATAATTCTTATCTGTAATTTAAACATGGTTTCTTTGTAAAATTAGTTTCATATCTATATCAGTCTGCTAAATAAAGGACGAGAGTTGACAGGACTCGTAGCGGTTATTCCATTGTTTCAATTTTTTTTATTTATACAAGTATTTAGGTAGGATTAGCTGAAACTATCACATTCGAACACCGTTGGTTGTATGGCAGGATGTGGGGCTGGAGAAAACGCGTTGTGGTGTCCCCACAGAGCTTGGGTAGGAAACCATGGACCTGAACGGTATTGTTGTTCAGCCATTCCCCATGGGTATTTTAGTAGCTTAACCCCACTGGTAATTAATTATTGTGAGACATTTCTTAAGGGGAAGCGATATGCAGTCCCACTATTATTGTCCAATAGGTTTAGTTGTTAAATACCAGAGTTTTCTCCTGAACATTGTGTCACTCTGTATTTGTATTTCAAGAACGCCATTAGTGTAGTCCAGTGGGCGAGTTAACTAGCTAACTTAGGTCGGCCCCCATTTATTGGGATGGTTTAGTAAGATTTCCCATTCATTTGGATGATTTATAAGATTACTCATGTAGCCTACTGTTATTTTGAGAATTGAATTTTAGGTATTAAAATTCTCTGATGCATTCTCAGTAATTTAAATATTCAATTTTGTTTAACCATTAATGAAATTTATTTTGTTTTGTAAGTGTGTTTTATTTAACATTATATTATTTCTTAATTATCCATAATATTTGATTACCCATTAATATCCTAGTAACATATTTTGACCATTGCCTTGGGTTGTTCAGTGCCTTGATCCTTAAATGCAGTCCACTCTTATACCTCTAGTCCAGGGATATCCTCAGTAGACTTATGTATATGTCTCAAGCTGCTTCAGACGATTTTGACTCCCCAAGTTGGACCGATTCTGAGGGAGAGAGCGGAGTCTTTGGGTTCAACTTGACTACTTCCCAAACCAGAACAATTGGGAAGTAGTGTGTTCTCCACACTATAGTAGAAATATATGGTATATATTATATATATATGTATATACATATATACATATATATATATATATATATCGTGATTTATATTATAGAGAATAATAAGATATGGAGAGAGATATAGAGATATATATGTAGATTAGATAGAGAGATATAGAGATATATATATAGTTATAGATATTATAGTAGAATATATATAGAATATATATTACATATATATATAGAGATAGATATAATATATATAGATATTATATTAGATATATATCACATATATATAGATATAGTAATATATAAGATATATATATATATAGAGATATATATATTCAGCTTGACAGATATATATATATATAGTATAGTATATATGAGAGATATAGAGGATAGATAGATATATAATAGATCCATATATATAGATATAGATATATATATATATATAGGAATTATATAGATAATATATATGTATATACATATATATAGAGATATAGATGGATATATATATAGAATATGTATATATATATATATATATAGATATATATAGATACCATACATATATATATGATATATATATAAACGGAGATATAATATATATATATATATATTATATACATATATATATATATATATATATAGATATATATTGTATATGATATACATATAATATATATCTATATATATATTCTATATATAATATATATATATATATATATATATATATATATATATATATAACTTGTAAGATTCTCGCTCCTGGTGAGCTTAAATTTAATAAGGAAGAGGACAGCGAGAAGACTGGAGATCATTTCTTCTTTATATTGACACCTACGTTTCGGGAATCCTTTCCCATCTTCAGGGCTATAAATAGAATTAATGTTTACAATATTAAAAAGTAATGCGAAATACCCTAAATAATTATAAGAAATATAGTTTGTCATTAAGCTAAAAGAAAAATAAAACTACAAAGTGACTTTAATCTAAAAGTAAATTAAAACACTAAATAACTTAGCAAAATAACATATCCAAAAGCAAAACGAAAAATAAAAATTTAAAAAATAAACAATGAGAGCATACTGTCAGAAATACTGTTTAGAGGTTTGGTTGTTAGCTGATGGAAAATGGCAGAGTGAAAAGGCGATCTTCGGGGAATCAAAAACTACTCGTTTTTCAGGCCAGAGTCTTACCAGATGAGATAGGTATAACATGAGGTAGAATTTTGTTTATGTAGTTCCGGGAAGGCGACATGTTTAGATTCAGAGTTTTCCAATGTTACCTTCTTAGAAAGACAAATCAGTCCTTAATACCGAAGAATTAATTTACACATAATTTACAGATTTCTCATCCAAAAAGTATGCAACCAAAAGCTAAAACTGGGAAGGTGATACATTCATATCTAAATGGCTGTAGACAATCAACGATTTTAATCTCCTGAAACTAAGTGCAAAACGGAGACAATTAGAGTATTTATGTGATGGTGTTGCTACTGTTAAGACTATTTTCTTTTCTGAGGTAGAATACTGCTTACTCAAACTTTTTATTTTTCTGTAAATTTATTACCAAGCTGGAGCATCAGCTAGGCTCCAGTGGACAGCATAGGACTTGGAAGGCGTTACCCAGATCTACTCGCTGAGAAGGAAAGCTAGAGATGGGTGAAGATTTTGTGTAAGATAAAGTCCGGCAAAGATATGAGAGGCAGAATTTCACAGAGGCCTTTTGAGCTAACAGAAAAGGTAATGTTTATGAAATCTACAGATGACTTTGCCCAACTTATTCCCGCTGCTTCTCTCTTGTACTTACATAAACAGGACATTTTGACTGTTTGGATAACGTAGAAAAAAATCTAAACCATAACAGGCTCTTATAAGCCTTATTGCAATAAATTGCTGAATTATTTTTAATCATGAATTTGTAATTGTGGTTTCCATAATAACAGAACTTATTTCACATCAGAAGCCTTGATTCCTAAATATTCATCTCCAAGTATCCGTGAGAGGGAATAGTTACTACCGCCCAAATCATTGAACATTTTTATCTTTTACTTTGATATCTTTATATGCTTAATACCTATAGTGGAAAAAAATCAAATAAAATAAAGAGACTAACGTCTCACCTTTCTGTTTCTTCATATCATCCTCCTCTTCCTCGTCTAAAGTTTAGAGCCCATTCTTTTTATGTTTCTGAAGGACCATTAAACGAAACGCAGATTTTACTCTAAATGGCAAGGGAGAGAAGTGGTTTCTATGTTTACTTCGTGTTTTCAAAGTCTTGTGGGGTTTTAACATTGGTCTTTTTCTTTCCCACCCATGGTCTAGAATAGATAAAAGGAATGGGTTAGCAGTTGTGTTGTCTGAGAATTCTTTCATCTCTTTACTTGAAATTTATTTTCTTTTTATGTACCGTATAACAGATGAGAGGAGTTTGGGTAAAACTATTATATTCTCAAAGCATTTTATTTTCACGCTTAAAGCAAAATATCCAAGAGTAGCTTTTTGTTCGTTAACATTTACGTCGGTCAGTGCAAATTCCTTCAAAGAACGAGGCCTTTAGGTCATAGGATATTCCATTTCATCGCTGCCTTTTGAAGAGAAAATTCCTTCGACCTTCTGCTGCACTTTTTGAATATGAAATGATGAATGTAAGGGAATATCAAGTTATTCCATTTTTACCAGTTTGGTGAATGCCTTTATTGCTGCGCTGTGATCAGATTACTCTTCATCTATCCCGGTGAAGAGGTTACGGTGGCCTCACTCAGATTACACAAATACTTGAACAATCAAATTTCAGTTAGCCGTATTTCCTTTGAGATAGAGCTTTTATACTCGTATGTTTGTGAATTTTTTAAAGTTGCATGTGTGTAATCTGCAGGAAGATAAAATTATCTTTCGTATGCATACAAACCCAAAAACACACACACACACACACACACACACACACATATATATATATATATATATATATATATATATATATATATATATATATATATATATATATATATAGTATATAGTATATATATATATATATATATAATATATATATATATGTATATATATATATATATATATATATATATATATATATATGATATATATATATATATATATATATATATATATATATATATATATGTGTGTGTGTGTGTGTGTGTGTGTGTGAGTGTTTATATATATAGTATACATGTAGTATGTATGTATGTAGTATAGTGTGCATTTGTGTATCTATACTCATAGTTGCAGTGCCGGGGTTAAATGAAATATATAACACCCAATTTTGGAGAGTTCATATTTAATCCTTGCTGACAAATGACATGCAGACTATGAATAGAATAGGGAGAGATACCCGTTTTTGAATAACCACATTTACTTTCCAAGATAAGGACTGAATATAATTTCTGAAAAGGAATCCAGAAGATATACAATTACAGGAGCACTATCTGGCTCCGTGGCACTTGTGACGTTACTTCTATTATTCACAATATCAATGCAAAGTACCACCAAGTAGCAAGTAAACAATTATCCTACAAGTATGGACATGAGATTATGGATCAAGAAATAAAATTAGCAACACAAAATGACACTACACAGTGGAACACTATAAGCGAGGTTGAGAGTCGCTGTTATTGGCGATATTGGCGCTACCAGAGTGAGGTGAGTGGCGCTATTGATGTACAGGGACAGACACACAACAGGGCAGTCTACACGAATCCGCCAAGTATTCCAACATGAAATACTGGTGTCATCCGTTACTGGCAAGAGTGATATGGCACGTGGCCTCTATAAGGGTATAGGTGATTTGATGGGCCAAGTCAGGCTGTATTTATACCTGAGTTTTAGAACCAGTGCTATATGTCCAAACTGGATGTTGTTATTCTCATGAACAAGTCCGAGTTCTCTGAGGGGGCGATTCACCCCAGATCCTTTATCTTTGCCGCTAATCGTCTAAAGGAGCCTGAAAGAGACATTTGAATGTGACAGGGAAGTGCCAAAACAGCGAGAACAATGGAAGTGCTCATGGATCGAGAGAGACTAGCGTTATGCAGATGTGAGGAGGTGAAGTCGGAGATGCGGCTTCACCTCCTCACATCTGTTAGGTCAGGTAAAAAAAAGGGGCGATGTCAGGTAGAAGGCTGAGTTACGCCAAGAAGACCTCCCAGGAGACATGCGAACTTTCGCGACTTACCAGGAAGTTCTCACTTTAGTGGCCTTTTAAAAATCAATCTGTTGGACCATCATTACCGTTCAACTTCCTCTAAGGCATGATCCAGTTCCCCCCCTTAGGCCCCTGAAATATACAAAATATAAAATAATTCCCCCCCCCCCACGGAAACAACCCCCCCCCCCCCCCCCCCCACCCATACTGTTTTTATTTCCCACTCTCTCGGGAGTGGGAAAACTCAAGAATGACAAAAATAATTGCACTAAACAAAAATATTCCGACCAAAAACAAAAAAATAATAAATCAAAGCTCCCATACAAGAAAACCAGAAACCCACAAAATGAAAACTCCTTTTAACCCATAATTAATACACAATTAATTCATAATTAATTTACAACTCCCACAAAAAAAACGCATGCATGTATTACACCACAAGCATACCCCGAGAGAGAGAGAAGAACGACGAGAGAGAGAGAGAGAGATTGGAGACGAGAGGAGAGGGAAGAATACATCGTTTCGCCCTCAAACAAGAAAATGCAAGTCCACCCCAAGTAAAGAAAACGAGTCTACGGTAAGAGAGAGACAGAGAGAGAGAGAGAGAGAGAGAGAGAGAGAGGACAGCAGACAAAAAATCAACACACCCCCCTCTTCAGTACAGAATGTCTTCGCCTCACACTCCCCAATTACCCCCTTGTCCCCGACAAGTACTTGACCTGCATGCAGAGTTGCAAAAATTACAATGCGCATAATATCCTTTAAGACTCAATCATTCCTCGACCTCAGTTATTGAACCAAAAACAGTGAGTTACTATAAAGCCCCCAATCACTACACCAACAAAGACCCTTTCACACACATATACGTATGTAAAAAAGAAAAAAACTAAATAAAGTACGTTGCCATCTCACACATATATACAAGCATGCATTATGAGAGAACACGCCCATTAAAGGAAGATATGAAAAGAAAAGAGCAAAGCAGTTAACAGAACACTTACAGCAAAAAAAAAAAAAAAAAAAAAATAGCGTATTTACACACACACAGAAACGGGAAAAGAAGAAAAAAGAGGAGAATAAAACGAACCCTGCTCTCTAACTTTTCCCCAGATATCCCCTTTCCAAAACAACTCGACAGCCCTGCATAAGAACACATTACGTGAAAGCGAAGAATGACATATAATCTCCCCACACAAACCAACGCTCAAACTAGCGGTCACCTAAAGGTCGGCTTCCCTTACATCCAACAGACGAATTTTTGACTAAATAAAAAATCATTACTCCCGCAGGAATATCAACAACGCATTGCTTCTCCCACAACTAAACACATAAATGATTAATGTACAACCTCTCTCTTCGGAGTTGGAACCGAACGTTTAAACCTTTAACCGCCTGACCATCAAACTGTTCTGAGGACAAAGTCTTACCTTTGGACTGGAACATGGTAACATTGACCAGCCTGAAAACCTATTTTTTCATATACACAAAGACAACTGGAAATTATCGAAGGCAAATTAATGAAACTCCGGACTACAAAAATAAGCAAGATTCTATCTGTCGGGGAAAACTGAATTAAATAGACAATATATATATATATATATATATATATATATATATAGATATATATATATATATATATATATATATATATATATAGATATATAGATTGAAAAACAGAGAAGCTAAAAAAATATATGCTTTTAATAGAACATAAGTAATGGAAATTTTCTTAATAATTCTGTCAATACCTTTCAGTAATAACTTAGAACAGTAATAATACATAATATCCTTAAATGAAAAAAATAGCAAAAAACAATATACTAATAATAATTTATAGCGAGAGTTTCGTGGTGCTACTTTTATTCCACCCAAACTATTACCTAAAATCCTTCCCTATTTTACTGAACCCTATAAGGATGAGAGTCGTATCATTTAATACTCTCCCGTTCCTTTTGTCTCTTAGATTTTCTATTGTTTTTATGCGGATTCCGACCAAAACCAATAGAATTTGCAACATCAGGGGAATTTTCCATTTACCTACAACACAAATATCGGCAATATCCAAATACCAAAACGAAGGTTTATGAATTATTTATCTGATGACTTAAGAGCTGTGGAGAAAATCAAATCCTTCTCCTTCCTTGTTTATACATGTCTCTCTCTCTCTCTCTCTCTCTCTCTCTCTCTCTATATATATATATATATATATATATATATATATATATATATATATATATATATATATATAGATATAATATAGAGAGAGAGAGAGAGAGAGAGAGAGAGAGAGAGAGAGAGAGAGAGAGTTTAGAATTCAAGCTGCAACACATTCGTAGTTATGATTACTAGACTAGAAGGAATACGACTAGCAAAGGTATAAAGAAAACGTAAAAGAAAAAAATTGCATAAACGCGATGCATAGGACCTGCAATAATTATTCAGGAACTCGGGTAAATAGGATTTTTTCTTTTATCCTTCCCCTTTCCTTTCCTTCAAATAAAAATGTTAATGTTTCAGCTGGCATGATTCCAAGTATTAGGACTTCCAAGCGCCAGAAATAAAATCTTAGTGCATAATGGAATTACTAATTTATACCCCAATATCAAAGGACAGATAATATTAACATCCCCAAATAATTCACGAAAAAATGTAGTTTTTCCGGGATATTGAACAATTCACTGCAGCTTTAATACACATACACTCTCTCTCTCACACACACACATATATTATGAATCCCCTTTGCTTCTTCCATGTAAAATAACATTAAAGCACATTCCTCCGATATTTATCTCCTTTCTCTCTCTCTCTCGATCTCGCACATCCCCCATTCCTCTTGTCTTTCACATGTGCTGCCCTGTTCGTACTTTTCCAGAACTACTCAGATGAGTCACTCAGGACAAAATAAAAGGGACCAGTGCAAGGAACGAGAGAGCCGATGAGCTAGCCAAAAGCACAAAGCACATGCAAATACATATACATCCTGCACTGCAACAAATCAAGAATGCAATGAAACCACTCTGCAAAGAAAACTTGCTAAAAGGCCATCATGAGTAGGTAGAAAAGAACGCACCGTCTGCCAGATGGTATAAGAGGTCGACCGACCTAGTGCCTCCTCCCATAGACAGGCACACACCAAGTAAACTTGCTGTGATCATCCACAGACTCAGGCTAGGATACAAAGCCTGCTGGGAAATCGTGGAAAACTGTCAAGAAGAAACACAGCAACCTCTCCTTCACTACCTGCTGGAGTGCAGAGAAACAGCAAGGCTAAGAGGTGCAGCACAGGTAGATTTAAATTCACAAGATGCTGAACATGCAGCTGCCACAGTCACAAAAACGATCATTGTGAACCTAGAAGAGCATGCCCAGATGCTCTACAACCTTCCTCCACCAAGGTAAATAAGCTAAAGTAACATCATTCACCCTCATCACATCCCCTCGCTGTAAGGCTCTATCCACATCATCTACTACCATTCTTCTAAACTTTACCTACCACTGAAATTCTTCCGCAGGGACCCAAGGGAGTAAAGGGTTGGACAACCCCACCTTCACAGTTTCTCTAATTTTCGAAGGCCTTACATTTTTCTAACTTCTACTGCAATATGACATGATGGCCCTCTTTTACTGTCACCATCATCCTTCCCCTATTCACTCCTATCTCTGCAACTAAAAATATTTCCAACCTCACAAACCTAACCTTGAACCTAATGAATCTTTTCAGATCACCTACGGGCCGAACAAGGGAAAGGCCCGTGCCAACAAGAAGTGTTGGCTTAATACAACAACAACAACAACAACAACAACGAGGAAGGCCTCACTTTCTCCCACACCCCAGTCGAGTCAGGTGACTCAGGACACACCTTGATACACTTCCTCCCCGGCCGAGCAAATCCGCCAGGACTCACACTTGAACTCACATGGCTGCGGGCCGCCACGGGAAAACCTTGCCTTTGATCAGTGCTCTGAAGAAGTCGACTTCCTTGAGCTACCTTTTACTAAGACGTATCTCAGGAGAAAGGTAACGTGTGAACGAGTGGTGGCAATCTTGTTATATTTCATTTTCTGTCCTTTTATCAGTGCTTGTGCAATCCTCCATAGTGTTCCAACCATCCCCACAGCTGTGCTTCCCCTAGGAAGATTCTTTGATTAAGAGATGTGGTCCTTTAAAAGGTGATTTGTGTTCAATTCTTCCCCTTTCAGTACAGTAACGTTTGAGCCATAATTCATTCATTCTTTGTCCTCTGAGGAATCTCAGGATTAGTGTTCATACAACGTCTGTATTTCAGGTGTCTGCAATTTCCCTGCTGTGAAAACGGATCCCCCTTGGACTATTGCTCTGGGCCTGTAAGAAACGCTGTGAATCATCACCCATGTCTCTGAACACATGCTCATTTTCAACTGTTCCCGTCTGTGGCCTTAGGCAAAGGTCACGCGTGTCGCTGTCGACGCCTTGATATCAGTAATGTGGCATCTAAGGTGTAAATATATTCCCCTGTTGATTTAACACTTGGAGTTTCCTTACTCTTTCTTCTCCTTAAATTGTATTTGGGCCTTCAGCCGACAACTTGTGTTCTCTGTACCTGATTAAGCTGATCGTCTCGTACTTAATCGTATGCAGAGAGTAAGCTATCCGTTCCAGGAACATTAGTCTTCATTCAGTATATATATATAGTATATATATATATATATATATATATTATATATATATATATATATATATATAAATATATGTTATAACGTACATACAGATGTATGTTTAAGCCGTCAGTTTTAAGAAATTAAAAAAAAATATTTCATTGCCATAAAAAATGTTAGGGACCATTCAAGTCAGTGCACAGAAGCCGTGTCCGCCGCTCCTTTAGTCATTAAAAATTAGTCAAATCGTGCTCCGGCCAGCTGACTTTTTCAAAAACTCAACCTCTTCTCCCTTTGCCACACCTTTAAACACATGTGTGCTGTCGGTTAAA
>NC_087220.1:11828991-11833991 GCF_015104395.2 Macrobrachium nipponense | reverse complement strand
TTTTTCATGGTTGACGGTGTTTCGACTGCTTGTGACCCGTTTTATTTTCATCTCCGCTTCTGATATGGGAACTTGCGGAGTGATGAAGAGTTAATTAACGGCTCCCTGTAGAGAGGTTACCAGCTCCTATATTTTTCTTGACGGCTTGTGGTAAATTACTCGGATGTTCTGAAGACATCCTCGACTTTGTGAAGCTATTGGCATCTTGGAGGTGTTCCTTTTCATCCCCCTACGAACAGTACTTTTTGTGGACGTCTCTGTGGTCTGTGTAAAGAAATCGTGTGACGCTCTTCCTTTACAAGACGCATACTTCGGGGTTGTGATGCCCTTACTTGCTTGACGTACTTGGAGGCGAACCTCGCCCGTCATTTGCCCTTGCCCTCAGTTAGCTGAACCTCTGGAGTCGTAAAGAGGCCTCCCAGGGTCGAAGAAGAGGGTAAGATCCCAGACCCTGTGTGTATTTACCATAAATATTCTCTCCTATAGACGACTTGAGTTGAGTGTGTCCTACTTAGTGACACTACGGGAGTTAACCGTTGAAGACGAGACTTCGCGCTAATATTAAAGAGACGACTTACTATGAATCATTGGACTAGTGGAGTGATAGTTAATTTTTCTTAACTACAAGATGATTATATTTCATATTCATAATGTATGCTTATTCGAATGTGTGGTTTGATTAGGTTTAAGGCTATTTTTCTTACTTTGTCTCTTACTATCATAACGACCAGTGCATCTGTGTTTTCTATCTCCCCCTAGTAACTTTTTCTTTTACTTTAGTATGATAGTTAGCTAGGCGAATGTATTTTTGGATTTTTGTAATTGTGAGTTTTGTTTTGCTCTTTCTTCCCTAAAGTACAGCTTTCAATGGATTTCTTTGTAATGATAAGACCTTTTTGTTGTAATAAATAATTAAGTATATGTTTAGTCTCTGTATCCTTCTCTTTGAGGAAATACTTTGGATTGTTGATGTTCTGGTTATGAGTCCTACTCATTATATTAGTGGTAAGGACTTTAGAAGTGGATTAAAGAACCTCTGAACTCATTACCATCTCTAAGAGTCATAACATATATATATTATATATATATATATATATATATATATATATATATATATATATATATATATATATATATATATATTTAATGCCAGTATTTTCTTCCTTGCCACTTTGATATTCTTTCGACAGAATCGACGGTGAGAATATATAAGATTTACTATGTGATATTGTTGCCTAAAAAAAGAAATATTAATATACCATTCTATGACTAAATAGATTATTCAGTATGAATCGATAACCAAATAAGATGTGAAGTTAATTTACTTTGTTAAATAAAGCATATAAAAACTAGATTTTCCAATAATAAAAGGAAGGTCAGAGAGGGACAAATAAAAGGGAAGGAATGAATTATTCCTAGACTACGCCTATAGCGTCTAATGTTGTATATAAACGAGCGGAGCTTGAATAAGGAAGCCCCAACTTACGCGGAAAGAGAAGAGGAAAGAAGAGAAGAAAGACCTTCTAAATAAAACAAGATTCTTTTAGGAAACTGAGGTCAAATTCGACAATACAAATAATTTATTTAATTCCTTCACAATGTGATATGGAAATGGTGTTTAATTCGTCTTATGGTTATTTAGAATCTGAGGGAATACAGGTGTCAGGGCACGAGGGAAAAAATAAAATTATTCACATAGTCATGAATTTCTCTTTGATTTACCATATATCCGTCTCATGCCAAATTGAATCCAAGACCAAATTTCATATATCAATTAGTACAAATCTGTAGGGCTGATATGACGCAGGCAGCATTTTAAATAATGTAATTTTCTCTTTACTCAAGAATTTCCTTCGGCACAGACAACTCTACATTATTAGTATAATAAAGAAAATAGATCAAGTCAGTGTACATGCGCCAATTACTCTGTACCTCCTTTATCCATTACCGTGAAGGAATCACTATGTGCAATGGTATTTTTCGGATGGAGCTATTTATTGCATTCGAATGGCTTGAGGAGTCTGGTACCTGCTCGTGTAAAAAACTGAAACTGATATAAAGTTTGTGATGCCTCGAGCAAATACGGAATGGAGGAATCTTAGAAATGGAGGCAGGGGAGTAGTACAGGTAAATAAACAAGGGAAACTGCACTATTTATAGGGCAGGCTGTAGGGGAAAGCTGGAGGGAAGTATATATCAGAAAAAGGGGCTTGAGCTCTCTGCATACCATACGGTCACTTTATACTCACAAAAATAGATTTTGCCTTCTTCCTCAAAGTCTTCTCCAGAATAACCAATTGATATTCCGCATTATTCTTTTTATATACAACATGGCAGGAAGCTGGGAATCGCAGAATTGATGGAAATAAATTTTAAAATAAAATTAAATATAGGAAACAAATAGGATGACATTGTTAAATAAGAATAGCAGTAGGATACGTTAATTTACTGGTGATATAAGATTATAACCAATAACAAGGAAAACAAACGTAGGTCCAAATCTGCAATCATGAAGTCAATGACAATAATAGTAATAAGAAGAACAAGAGGGTGATCATCCTAACTGAGCGAGGGAAGGATCACAAGAACTTTGCGAACTGCTGAAATTCTTTTGAATTTTACAGAGTTGAGGAACATTTATTTCCAGACGATCAAAAGAAAAGGTTTCCGGTACTGCTACTCAAAGTTTGAGCATCAACTTACATGGAAACCTACACAAAGGTTTTTGTCACATGTTATGGTCTAGCTGATGGATGATACTGGTCTTTCTAAGAACCCAACCCCGACCCTTTCCCAGCTAAATGTGCCCTAGCTGTATCAAATTCAGGAAACCCGTCTCCTTACACATCACGCACAACAACAACAACAAACCCATTCAAAAAATATATTGGGTTCTTAGCCACTCCCTATATAGGGGGAAACTCGGGCCTCACTTCTTCAGCGATGAAGGTTGGCAACGTTATTACATCCTGCACAATCATTTCTCTTCGCAACTTGAAAAGAAGGAAATTTTCAGGTTTCATATTGCTGTTTGATTAGTTGTGAAAGATATTTTCCAGTTTGTTCGTAATATACTTTATCACACTTTTTACAAGAAATTTCATATATGCAGCTGGGAACAACCTTAGGAGATTTTTTTTATTACCGAACTCCTAACAATAATATTACTTAAACCAACTTTTGTGTTAAAAAGCTTTAAAATTCTAGGAATTTCTAAAAACCCTTCATCATACATTATTTTTTCAATGTTATGCTTACTAAATTCAAGTTTGTCATAAGTTAAATAAAATGTTTTCTAGCTCTTCTCCATGCCACATCTACAAATGTCCTTGACTATTTAAATTTCAAGGCAATATCATAAATAGTTTTAATCTCAGCGTCAATAAACTGCGGACTACAAACTAGTAAAGCCCTTATGGACATCCCAGAAAAAACAATTTAACAATTTAATGGTGATTAGAGTGATAATGAATAAAGGAGGCAATGTTAGTTGATTTTCAAAAGACTGAAATGGGGAAATTTCTATCATTTCTATGGACAGTTACATCAAGAAAATTCAAATTACAATTTCTTTCTTCCTCTACAGTATATTTTATAAAAGGGACCAAATTATTGAGATTCATAAGGATTCTTAGAGACTTTCGTGAAATGGCTAAATACAGAAATATCATCCACATGCCTAAACCATATAACTTATTGGGGCAAGATTCTTAATATGAATTTTGTCTCAAAAACTTCCATGTAGATATTGCTAAGGACAGAAGATAAGGGATTACCCATAGCCATGCCAAACTCTTGTACAAAAGGTTCCCATTAAAATAAAATATACTATCGGTGATACATAACCTTATGAGAGTAATGAGGTTTGCTAAGTTAAAGGACTATCATAATGTTGTAATTCATACTCCAAAAATTCAAGTAAATCATCTACAGGCATTTTTTTACATAAAGAGACAACATCAAAACTCACCATATTAAAATCAAATTTCAAATTTAAACCATTTAACTTGTTTATAAAGTCAACACTTTTTTTCTTTACATTTGTTTTTGAAATGTTTCCTACCAAAGGTGTAAGAATTGTTTACAGGCCATTTAGGCAAATTATATGTAGCTGAGCCTACTGAACTAATGATTGGTCTGATAGGGTTATTGATTTTGTGTCTTGACTAAACCATACTTATAAGGTACGGAGGCGCAATGAGGTGTAAACTGTTTAATTAAATGGTTCAAGCCCTTTACAATGGATTTAATTTGTTCTAACCCCACATATAGTAGTGTATATGAATATCATATGAGACTTTTTCTTTTTGCCATTAGCGAATTTCGTCATTGCTCAGATTTCACTCTGCTGGAACATATGATAGCCTTATTGTATGAAATAATCATGTTTTCGCATTGAAATAAGAGAAAAAGGAAATCTTATGCAATCGTGTCATATCACTTAAGAGCACAGCAGTACCTGCAGTAATGAGTTGCAGATAAAACTTTAATTTCCTGTGCGTGACTGAAGTTTATAATTCCTGCCTCAAGAATGGCAATTAACTCCCAAGAAAGATAAAGTGTTAGAATTCAAATGCAAATCTTCTTTCATAAAATTATTCGTAATATGTTTCAGGTGACATTTTATTTACTTTTTCAGGATGAAGCATTTTGAAAAAGTCTCAGCTTTTATGTTTGCCATTATTTATCGACTACTAAATGTTAGGATTCTTAAGGATTGAATTTATGTGAAAAAAAAAACTTTTTTGTTTTAATTTAGTTTTCATGTGCGCTGTTCAGCTCAGTTTTTTCATGTCTATCTTAAAAAAACATCATTATCTAAGTTTTCCCGTTTCATCAGTAAGCCAGTTTTTGTTCTTATTCGAACTCTGGCTCATCTACTCCCTCAAGGACTACTACACATGGTCATTTATTCAATAGTCCTGTCTATTCTTTCGTATTGTGGAAATTTTCTTAAACTAAATGAGGATTGTGTTCCTTTCTCTCTCTTCCATTTTTAC
>NC_087220.1:11818274-11825774 GCF_015104395.2 Macrobrachium nipponense | reverse complement strand
AACCACTCTGCAAAAAAAAAAACTTGCTAAAAGACCATCATGAGTGGGTAGAAAAGAACTCACCGTCTGTCAGATGGTATAAGAGGTTGACCGACCTAGTGCCTCCTCCCATAGACAGGCACACACCTAGTAAACTTGCTGTGATCATCAGCAGACTCAGGCTAGGATACAAAGCCTGCTGGGAAATCGTGGAAAACAGTGTCAGACCATGTGAACACTGTGAAGAAAAAACACAGCAATCACTCCTTCACTACCTGCTGGAGTGCAGAGAAACAGCAAGGCTAAGAGGTGCAGCTCAGGTAGATTTAAATTCACAAGATGCTGAACATGCAGCTGCCACAGTCACAAAAACGATCATTGAGAACTTAGAAGAGCATGCCCAGATGCTCCACAACCTACCTCCACCAAGGTAAATAAGCTAAAGTAATATCATTCACCCTCATCACATCCCCTCGCTGTGAGGCTCTATCCACATCATCTACTATCATTCTTCTAAACTTTACCTACCACTAAAATTCTTCCGCAGGGACCCAAGGGAGTAAAGGGTTGGACAACCCCACCTGCACAGTTTCTCTAATTTTCGAAGGCCTTACATTTTTCTAACTTCTACTGCAATATGACATGATGGCCCTCTTTTACTGTCACCATCATCCTTCCCCTATTCACTCCTATCTCTACAACTAAAAATATTTCCAACCTCACAAACCTAACCTTGAACCTAATGAATCTTTTCAGATCACCTACGGGCCGAACAAGGGAAAGGCCCGTGCCAACAAGAAGTGTTGGCTTAATATAACAACAACAACAACAACGATGAAGGCTTCACGTTCTCCCACACCCCAGTCGAGTCAGGTGACTCAGGACAAACCTTGATACACTTCCTCCCCGGCCGAGCAAATCCGCCAGGACTCACACTTGAACTCACACGGCTGCGGGCCGCCACGGGAAAACCTTGCCTTTGATCAGTGCTCTGAAGAAGTCGACTTCCTTGAGCTACCTTTCACTAAGCCGTATCTCAGGAGAAAGGTGACGTGTGAACGAGTGTGGCAATCTTGTTATATTTCATTTTCTGTCTTTTAATCAGTGCTTGTGCAATCCTCCATAGTGTTCCAACCATCCCCACAGCTGTGCTCCCCTAGGAAGATTCTTTGATTAAGAGATGTGGTCCTTTAAAAGGTGATTTGTGTTCAATTCTTCCCGTTTCAGTAAAGTAACGTTTGAGCCATAATTCATTCATTCTTTGTCCTCTGAGGAATCTCAGGATTAATGTTAACCCTTATCACGAGTTCATACAACGTCTGTATTGCAGGTGTCTGCAGTTTCCCTGCTGTGAAAGCGGATCCCCCTTGGACTATTGCTCTGGGCCTGTAAGAAACGCTGTGAATCATCACCAGGTCTCTGAACACACGCTCATTTTCAACTGTTTCCCGTCTGTGGCCTTAGGCAAAGGTCATGCGTGTCGCTGTCGACGCCTAGATATCAGTAATGTGGCATTTATAAAATTCTCCTTCATGCAGTCAAAATTGTCCCACTAAAAGTATGTAGGAACAATGCCACTTGCAGAAGATGGCGTCAGAGGTAAGCCACACCCCATGTCTGTCATTTGATGTGCTAGTTCAGCCACACAATTGAAAGACCTGGTTTTGTTCCCGAAATAATTCCAAAATTTATATCTCTTTAACACGTGAATGTGTGTTGAGCACCTCTATTATATATGAATGCATGTATGTATATATGTATGCACGTATGAGTTTGTCCGTAAAATCACTGAATATACTGCAACAGTTCAGTATTTCTTTTCATGAACCCTTAATTTTACTTTACCTCTTCTTATGACGTTGAGAACAGATATTAATTTTTTTCTACATTTTTATTTGTTCTATCCATTGGCACTTCTTCATAGTAAGGACTTCTATTTACCCTCATAACCTTATTATGCATAATACATAATTTAAGCACCTTCATTGGTCAGTGAAGTTTTCCTTCACTATTACCGGAAAACTTATTTTTATCAACATGTAAACATCAGCAACTCCATACGTTACTCAGGCCCTTTCTGGTACTTCATAGACTTTCACCTACACATCCTTTCATTCCAATCATCATAGAGAATAATATTAATGTGTCTGAGGCCGAATATCCCTGAATTTAGTTTTAAATTAAAAAAGCCTCCTTTATAAAGAAACTATATTGGCTCACTGATATGCATATTCGAATCTATAAATATTCTTATTAATTTAGTTAAATTTTTATTCTCTTGGAGAACTGCAGGCACTTGAACTTACTTAATGCTTTGTTTTTATGAAGGACATGCACGTCTATGTCTACAATTTCTATCATTAAATTGCCAGCGAAATCATTAATATATGAAGTGATATTGAATCACTTTTTTCATGTCAAGAATTAAGATTTTCGGGGGTTGCTCGTGTTGATAGGCTTCCAAAAGCCAATATCCCTCGATGGAACGTAATTGCATACAGCAACTGATATCACCGTTGATTGTGTAACAGTAAGTGGAGGGCCTGGTGAATCGTTTAATCAACACCAATGATTCAATCGACGCTCTGTTTTCAAAACAGTGCTCTTTCGTATATTTCCATGTACATGGAAGCAGCCACTTGTATTGAATTAACGATTTCATGCCCTTTCCTCTGCAACAAGAAATTCTGATTTCTTCAGTTATTAATTTGCCATTGATAATAGTATTGCTAAAACTGTACACGCCATTAAGAACATGCCAAAATAGTGAATGAATAATCACACACCAACAAATACACATACACACACGCACGAACACACAAACACACACAACTACGCACACACACACACACACACACACACACACACACACACACACACACACACACACACACACATATATATATATATTATATATATATATATATATATATATATATATATATATATATATATATATATATATATATATATATATATATATATATATATATATCAGTCAGAACGCCTGGCCGGGGTAGTAGGGAATTGTAGGTGGCCATTTTTTTCAACCTTAATATCATTTTTAGTTTTCATCGTAGAAGATAAGTAAGAGCCATACGTGGAATCCTCGTGAAAAATTAAACAAATTTCTTTCTTCTCTCTGTCTACAACTAATATTAAGTAATTTGCATGGCCGGATATCCAGCTGGATTTTAGGACCAAAACGTCCCCTGGGTATCATCGTTATTTTTCATCGCAGAAGAAAGGTAAAGACATATCTGCATTCCTCCTAAAAGTTCTAACAGCAGAATAAAAACGGTACCCAGCTTAAAACCATTCCCTATAAAATCTACATATTGTATGGTACAACGTTGTTCAATACGGTTGAGTAGCTTCGCTGTCTAATTTTAACTTACACACACACACATCATAATAACATACATATATATATATATATATATATATATATATATATATATATATATATATATATATATATATATATATATATATATATATATAATAAACATAATCGCAAAAATAGTAGAATTAATTTCTTATTTATATTCACACCAACGTTTCGTGTGACCAATCTCGTCTTCATTACTATAATTAGGATTGATTTATACAATTTTTAAAAACACGCTAAAATTAGCTAATAATTATAAGAAATCTATTTTCTAATATAATAGTCGCCTAAGCTAAAAGTAAATTAAAACTTTACATAACTTAGCGAAACAATAGATTAAAATGCAAAAAATGAAAAAAAATAAAAATTGAAAAAACAAAGAAGTACAGCGTTTAGTAAAACTTACTGTTAAGTGCTTTGGCTGTTAACTGATGGAAAATGGCGCAGTCATAATCGGTGTTAGAGAATAAATAAGGAGAGAGAGAGAGAGAGAGAGAGAGAGAGAGAGAGAGAGAGAGAGAATGTGAGTAATAGGCAGTTAGACAATAAGTAATGGTGTGGATGCAGTTTGGTTGTTTAAGGAAGGCGACCATTTCTTGTGTAAAGAGATTCTAAAAGAAGGAGCGAAAGACAATCTGTAGTTTGACAAAATATTTTGAAATTATTGTACAAGAATGTCAGTTTGACATGAATCTGAATGGTTCCTTGTGGCCGAAAGAAAAATTATTTTGATTTCAAAATGCAGCCGGTGCGATAACTGACACCTCCAGAGGAATCGATGCTGACTCTCAGTAAGCTTAGCGTATTTCCAGCGTAATTTCCAAAATTACATTTTGGACAACTACGCTCATGGACAGCGAAAGAAATCATCAACTCTGGAAGGGTGACTTTGAATTTGAAAAGTTAAAATTAACATGATTTGGATGTGAGATAGCTTACGTTAATTTTACACACTGAGATGTCTCAGTCAGGATAATGTGACAAAACACACTTTGAGAAGAAATTATAATTCAGTATCAGAATGAAGGAACACATGACTGGATTGAAAATAACCTCAAATCAAAACATTACTTTAGACGGAAAATCTAGTTTTTATATGCTTTATTTAACAAAGTAAATATGCTCTGAAAAAATGTCTTGGAGTTGCCATATTAAGAACCATGTGGGACAGCTCAATAGAGAAGATTGAAAATTGCTAAAGCAGCGAGATTTTAGGTCTTTTATAACCTCTCTACCTGTTTTTTGCTCTTTGGTGCTGAAAGTGTGATAACACGAGAAAAATAATCACTGACAGGAAGCGAGCAGAAGCGCATCCAAACTAATTGAAAAAGGAACAACTCTACTTCAAACACCTTTTCAAGAGATGAGAGGAAGGCATTTTTTGCGGCTGTAAATCCCATAATCTTGGTGGTTGTCGCTGCAAGGTCCCCTAATCCTGCAAGTGGAGAAAGTTCTTCCGGACTTTCAGCGCTGGGAAAACCTCTGTTAAGGAAGTGGGAGCTGACCTTACTGTTAAATAATGAGATAGTATTTTCTTTTTTAATGCCAGTATTTTCTTCCTTGCCACTTTGATATTCTTTCGACAGAATCGACGGTGAGCATATATAAAATTTACTATGTGATAATGTTGGCCTAAAAAAGAAATATTAATACCATTCTCTGCCTAAATAGATTATTCAGTATGAATCGATAACCAAATAAGATTTGAAGTTAATTTACTTTGTTAAATAAAGCATATAAAAACTAGATTTTCCAATAATAAAAGGAAGGTCAGAGAGGGACAAATAAAAGGGAAGGAATGAATTATTCCTAGACTACGCCTATAGCGTCTGATGTTGTAAATAAACGAGCGGAGCTTGAGTAAGGAAGCCCCTACTTACGCGGAAAGAGAAGAGGAAAGAAGAGAAGAAAGACCTTCTAAATAAAACAAGATTCTTTTAGGAAACTGAGATAAAATTCGACAACAAATAATTTATTTAATTCCTTCACAATGTGACATGGAAATGGTGTTTTAATTCGTCTTATGGTTATTTAGAATCTGAGGGAATACATGTGTCAGGCACGAGGGAAAAAGTAAAAATTATTTTCACAAAGTCATGAATTTCTCTTTGATTTACCATATATCCGTCTCATGCCAAATTGAATCCAAGACCCAAATTTTCTTATATCAATTGTACAAATCTGCGGGGCTGATATGACGCAGGCAGCATTTTAAATAATGTAATTTTCTCTTTACTCAAGAATTTCCTTCGGCACAGACAACTCTACATTATTAGTATAATAAAGAAAATAGATCAAGTCAGTGTACAAACGCCAATTACTCTGTACCTCCTTTATCCATTACCGTGAAGGAATCACTATGTGCAATGGTCTTTGTCGGATGGATTCGCGCTATTTATTGCATTCGAATGGCTTGAGGAGTCTGGTACCTGCTCGTGTAAAAAAACTAACACTGATATAAAGTTTGTGATGCCTCGAGCAAATACGGAATGGAGGAACCTTAGAAATGGAGGCAGGCGAGTAGTACAGGTCAATAAACAAGGGAAACTGCACTATTTATAGTGCAGGCTGTAGGGGAAGGGCTTTAGAAAAGTATATATCAGAGGAAGGGGCTCGAGCCCTCTGCAAACGTTCACTTTCTTCTCACAAATGTAACTTTTGCATTCCTCCTCGAAGTCTTCTCGAGAATAACCAATTGATATTCCGCATTATTCTTTATATATACAACCTGGCAGGAAGCTGGGAATCGCAGAATTGATGGAAATACATTTAAAATAAAATTAAATATAGGAAACAAATAGGATGACGCTACATAGATGACACTTTCGCCTTGTTCAGATGTAATTACCATGCTGATACCTTTCTTGAGTATTTAAACAACCAACACCATAACATTAGATTTACGGTTGAAACAGAAACACAAGAATTCACTTCCGTTCCTTGATGTGAGGATATCCCAAGGACGAGTCTGGCTTTCATACTGGTATTTATAGAAAGAGCACCTTTACTGGCCTGGGGACCAATTTTATAGTTCATGTTTTTTAACTTTAAAATGAATTCCGTGTCAACTCTCCTCCATAGAAGCCATTAATCTGACATCAAGCTGGTCTACCTTTCATACTGAAGTGACTTTCCTTGCTGATTACTTTAAGAATAATTATTTCCCTCCAGCAATTTTTCATAGATCCCTTAATAGGCTACTTAATCTGAAATTCAATCCACCTCCAATAGTCCATAGTGTCCCCAAGCTCCGTATGTTTGCTAGATTTCCCTTTCTCCATAATAATAAATTAGGAAAAAATGCATCACCCTATTCAATGAGCAATTGCCTGCCCTTAATTTGAAACTAATTCCCATAAACCCCCGAACTATCGGCTCACTCTTCCAAGTCAAGGATAAGATCAGCCCCCTGTTTGCCTCCGGTGTCGTTTATAAGTATAATTGTCCCAGATGTGATCTCGGCACTTACTCGGTTGCACCAGGAGGCTGCTAAAAGTCCGAATTTCCTCTCATCAAGGAATTAGCCATAGAACGGGGTTGTCGACTATCAAATCCAGAACAATCTAAACATAAGAAATCACAGTAAAAGTTGCAAAACACACATATGCCAGTCATTTTAATATTGTAGGAAGAACCCGACATATAGACGAACTAACCACCCTTGAATCAATAATAATCAAGCTAACTGTACCTTCTCTTAACCACCAATCGTCTTCCACCCAACTGTTTATTGCCTAATTACCTGTTGTTTTGTTTACACTCCCTTCCATAACAATTTTTCGTGTCAGTTCTCTTTCCGCTACCGCTGTGGGTAGGCGTCTTGTTCGTTCTATTATCATTATATTATTATTTATTATTTTTCTATTATTATTATTATTATTATTTTTTAACTAATTTGTTTCTCTGTATTCGCTCCTAGCCCTTTCATTTCACTGTTATTCTGTGTTTCTGTTTTTTACTCTGTTTTTATTCTTAATTTATTAAAAGTTTTTTAATTTTGGTGTTGGTAAACATTGTGTATCTTTTTACTTATACGCAATTGATGTGTAATCGTTTCAGCCTGGAAAAATGTATCAAGCTGATACGAAACGTCGGCGCAATTAAATGGATGAAAGACAGAACGCGTCTCC
>NC_087220.1:11800774-11815774 GCF_015104395.2 Macrobrachium nipponense | reverse complement strand
TGCAGATACGTGGCGTGTACTACATGCTGAACGTTCCCATGTCAGACATAGGATAGCTAGATAGGTAGACTTGCATCCTATTGCCAATTTGAAATAGGTACCTCTACAATAAAAAGATGGTTTTACTTCTTCGATTCTCTAATGGCAATTGAAGAATTTATATTTTGCACGAGCTATTTTACAGTAGTAAATGAGGTTATTGATAAGTAACTGCTTTGCAAACTGCAATTCGAATTTTGCCTCTTGGCAACTGGTGATTCCTGATATGGTGTCGTTTTGTGTGTGCTTTTCATTAATGTTTTAGGTTAATACAGAACTTGTTGGTGCTTGTTAATTCCTACACAGTTTATGTGCCACAGTTTATGTGCCACAAGAAACCATAATATTTATACGTGTTTTGTAAGAGCCTGGGTAGGTTAAGCCATAGACGAAAGTTATGCCACTGTGAACGCCTGAGTGGACTTTGATCCTGCAGATTTTTTTTTATTGCATGAAAGTTTTCACTTCATTGACAAAGGTATGTCGGCAACCTTTTTATTAATTTATTAGACATTACTGAACATAATTAGCCTGTTTTGCTTTTGTGAGATATTTGGGAAACATTTGCAAGATCACGAAAGGAAGTTTGTCATTGTTATAGTCCTTCCTTGTGTTATTCCTCTTGATTCACAGTGTTCTTGTTGATAGTTTTTGTTTGTTTTTATTTTAAACTTATTACAAGCTGGGGTTGTACATGTAGAAATCCCCCTCTCGTGGTTGAATAAACAAAATATTTGATAGAGTATTCCATACTTTACTGCAGCGCCTTTGATTAGTTACGTTCAAAGGCTTTCCATTTTCTTTCACATTCCAGGACCTGGAATGAAATTCCTTTGAATACATAACTCGAAACAGGCTCAGTGATTTTGATTGGATATTTTTCATTCTTCCTTTATCCCCTCTTCTCTTATGTATGTGTATCTATTTCATTCCCATTTTTTTAAGTTCAACCTCGACAAGACTTTGTTAACTCTTCATTTTGGTTTTCTTTATTCTTTTTTTCTATCTCAGTTCACATGTGTCGTTCTAGCATTTATTGTTTTTTTCATGTGTTAACAGAGTTCTGACATTTCCTTGAACTCTGCTTCCCTCTCGTAGGCATCTAAACAATAAAAAGATACTTTTCTTACGATAAGCCGATTCTCTCTCTCTCTCTTTTCTTCCTGATATTTTCTTTGATTTAGTGGTTCTCAGTTTTTGACAACACTACAGAACATTTACGTTTCTGTATTTCTTGATTAAATTATAAACCCCATTTGTTCACCCTCTTTTCATCGTTGAATAAGAATAGGCGGATTTTTGTGTTTCTACTCCTCTTTCATATTGTCTTGCACAGCATTATTTTTATTGCTTTGGTTCCATCTCCGGGTGCAGCTGTAGCGAAGGCGTGAGTGAGTAAGTGGCTGCATCGGCCAACTTACTGATTAAAAAGAAAAAAAAAATAAATAAAAAAAAGGTACTGATTAAAGATCAATATTGATAGCGTTCTCATCCATATTTAAACTTTTAGTTCGTACCTAAAGATATAGTTTGAATTCCCCAGATTGTATAATAAGATAAATACTGCAACAAACTCACATAGTATGCTATTCAATGATGCACACGAATATCTGACTTCATTAACGGAAAGCTATTCTGTATACACACGCAATTTGAAGAGTTCAAACTATATCTAGGTACTAACTAAAAGTTTGATTACGGATGAGAACGCTATCAATATTAATCTTTAATCACCCCCGTTTGCATGTAAGGAGAGGGAGATACATCAAATAGAACTTGAAATATAATAATGTTAACAGACGTTAGTTCACGCGAAAGGCCTCATATAATATTTAAGGATTTGAAGAAATAAAGGACTGAACAAAATTATGCCTGACCGTTCATATTTGCGAGCCACTGTACAAAAGTGTAAATCATTATGTCGGAACAGGTTATTGTCAAGAGTAAAATAGTGCAGCAGCCTCATGTTTTAGAAAATACCATTTTTCCTCTTCACGTTCTGTTTGCTCTCTCGTGCTTAACTCACTCGTCCAGGTTATTGTTCTTCCCATTGTACCGGCATTATTATACCAACACATTTCGCTTCCTTCAGAATCTGTGCGACTTTCACGGACAAAGAAAAAAAAAGAAAAGAAAACAATTCATTATATTTTCCTCTAAAGAGTAAAATTGCACTTCGTACTCAATACATAGGGAGTTTTTTTCTGGGCAAAATACTCGTAATATGTTAATTTACTTGTTGAGAACTGTTCGTCTATATACCTCACAAGGTCCACTGGAAAAATGAAAAGCTATGCCGTTATGAATGCTTCAGGCTTAAGGTGCCTCGGAGCCGTCGAAGTTTTCTCACTTTTCCGTGGAGTTTTTTAAAGCTAACTTCAAAAAGGAGCGGAAGAGCATTATTATCCCAGCTTTATAAATCCCATTATTTAAATAAAGGTGGCGCAGATAACGCCGACTATATAAAAACATTCTTCTTCAATAAGTTTTCAGTTTAGTCTTCTATGTATATTTCTATATAATGAAGACTTGATTCATATTGTAATTATATAATATTTCAGCAGTCTGAAAAGTATTATTTACTTTGTTCCCTTAAATTTTTCAATCATTAAAGAAATTTTACGTCTTGGAAATAAATAATAAATAGTTATTTATAAAAAAAAATACTCATTATCACATGTTACCTTCTATAACAGCCCCATAGGGAGGGTAGTGACATCAGTGGACCCCACGCTATGTACTATAGGCTTCACTTAAAGTTCTTTATAGCTTCCCATTGGGCAACTCATTTAATTCATTTTACTGTTCCTCCGTTCATATTTTTTCTTCCATCTTGATATCCACAACCTCCTAACAATTGTTTCTTAGTGCAACAGCGAGGTTTTCCTACTGCTAGACCTTCAACATCTCTTCACTCACTTTCCCCTTCCAGCGCTGACTGGACCTCATAGGTCCCAGAATCTTTGCATTTTGCCTCAAATCTACACACACACATTTTTTTTTTCTAATTTGCAATTTCTTTGGAATTATTTCTTTGTAGAAAACAGAAACATTATAGCCAGTTACTATGAGATTCAGAGCCTTTGTCCCGGTGTTTTTCCGTAATAACTTTTTTTCTGTGCATTCGACAAAGCTATTACTTATCCATAGTATACTTTACATCCCTACCTAATTTTCGGCAGCATTTTTTATTACTTACATTAAAAAACAGTATATTCATAAGAGTAAAATAAAGCAGCCGAAGTCAGTGGGGGATACTCTAATGCATGGTTTCAAAGTTATACGTGACGTAAACATGTGACGTCCTTACCCCTCCCACAAAGTGATGACGACAAACATCTGTTTCTGATATTCTGAATGATTATTCGTACCTCGTCATGGCTTCAAGAATGGCGGCTTTGATAAGTCACTGTCCCCGTGGTTGCAAGACAGCTTTTGTGATTCAACTTGCACAATCTTTTAGAAGTGAGGTGTCCCGTGGCAAACCCTACGTAAGCTTGAACAGGTAAATGAATAATAGCACTCGACCTCATGGTATTTTGGTTGCATTTCATTGTTGTCAGAGGAGGAGACTTTTTTACGGATAGCCAATTATCCATCGAGGAGGAGGCAAGTTATTGACGTCATAAGTTACGTCATTAGATCTTCGAAAGACTTTAGTCCTCTGAGTTTCCTGGCGTTACTCTTATGATTACCAGAATTATACAATTTTGGTAATACAAAATACAGAGAAAAATTAGGTAGGGATGTCCTGTGGCAAAGTGTCATCTTTGTCAGGTACGTTGGTAAAATTTTATTCTGGAAAAACACCGGGACATCGGCTGTGAATCTCATAGTAGTGTGAATAGAAATACAATGTGCGTAGAATGTTGATTCAAGAATAAAAAGAATAAAATCTGCCATCGAACTTATCCACACACGTATGAGGAGAATTAAATGACAAAAATGTATGCTTATTTCACCATGAAAAACTGAAACATAACTGTATTATATACTTTTCAAGTGCCAACAGGAAGAGTTAAACTATGGTTATGGTGAAGCCTCTCCCAAAGCTACTCTGAGAGTGACGCAGCATGCTTAGGGTGTATTAGCCAATAGTGGTAACGAGAGCAGTCATTTACGGTGTAATTTCAGCTCATCGCTCTGGTTTCTTAATCGATAGTACAGAGAAATTGTGCCGTATTTCAGATGGCGTAAGACTTAGTACATGCATACTAATATTTTACTAAAAAACAATTTTGTTGTTATTGATATTCTTATAGTTATGGCATCTGTAACCGAAGAAGAAGAAGAAGAAAAGAAGAAGAAGAAGAAGAAGAAGAAGAAGAAGAGAGAGAGAGAGAGAGAGAGAGAGAGAGAGAGAGAGAGAGAGAGAGAGAGAGAATCATTCATCACACCTCACTTTTATGCGAATTTGAATTTTTTTTTTTACTGTCATTAAAATGTCTACCAATTAAACGGCACTGCATTCACCGCTAATTGTATGACCTATATATTCGAAGAAAATTGCTATATTGTTTTATAACACATTTATGTTTTGTCTTTTACTTCCATCAAAGGCAACGGTGTTTACCAAAACTTGAAAGGCAGTATTCATCGTTTCATCGTTTATCTGCAAACTGGAACATGCCATTTACCTACACAGTTTCGAAATTAATTAACTTTTGATAAGATTCTAACATTTTATGCTATTGTCATGTCATGTGCAGTGAGTTTTATTGCTGCTCTTTTTATAGCATTTTATACATAGTGGATTTAAAAAAAAGTCACAGATCACTATCAGTATTCGTGACTGAAAAAACAAAATAACTAAAACATTTACCAAAACGAAATATTTAAATATTTTTCAAGGCCTTTGACCTTCCCAGTGGGCCCCGTTAATCTGGACGTACCTCGTTATCTTTAAGAAGTTCATTTTATCGGTTTAACTGAAAACAGGGAACTCGTTACCATTAATAATTTCTTTCCTCACTGATCATGTTAATTTTTCATAGTATTGCATTTTGAAGTACTCTTATTACGGAGAGCATAAAACTTGTTAATTATCTGTATGTTTCGACTCACTATAGAAAGGCAGGCAGGCAGGACAGGCCATTGCACTGGCACATCATGTCCCAGAAACAGAATGTATATAAAATACATATGTTACCAATACGAACAAACATTTTGCTTACCTTCCGAAGCGTTGGTAGACATGACTGAGCAGCGTTTTCGTTCTCTGTCTCTCTCTCTAACACACACACTGATACTTATCTCTATTACGTGGAAATTAAACCGCCTTTATAAAAAAGGGTTTATTCTGTAAATCTAGCGTATAACAAGTTAAATGATTAAAAAAAATATGCATGATAGTCGAAAGAAACTCTCCAAACAAATGAAACATTTATAAAAAAAAAAGTATAAATGAGATATCTCCCATTTCTCTCCCCAAAAAGTATTATATTGTCTCCATTATATGATAATTCCTTTATGTGTAATCACGGATAACAGTTATATACAAATATATATGATGAACAGTTTGAGAGAGAGAGGAAAGTATCGATGCATAACCGAGGTTGTCATGATAGCAACCTCGAAAGACTAAACAACAGGCGACCGAGGTCATGCGATGTTCGGTTGTCAGTAATTTATGTTTTTAACATTAATAATGATCTATGTTTTAAACGAAGTTAACGCTTCTTACGAGTCGAATGTGACTCTTTAGCAATTTGCAAGACGTAATTTGATATGTTTTTGATAATGTCTATTTAAATTAATGTATTTTGTTAGTGCATTACTTTGTGCGTTAGTGTGCTTGAGCTAAGGCCTGTTTGCTGCCCAAGTCAGAAACTTAGCGCCGGGCAACGAGTGTACTTCACTCTGTAGTTATGTAAAAAAAAAAAAAAAAATCTGAAAATATATGAAAAAAATAGATGTATTTTATTTAAATAATCTCTCATAACAAACACCGATTGCTTAAAGAAAGCATTGCTAGATAACAAACCGGTTATCGTTCAAATGGAACGTCACCATATATGAAACCAGCTCACTTAAATGGTTATATTTTTTATAGTAGCTATGTCCACTGACAGGTGTGTCTGACCATGACACAGAAGGCTACACATAAAACATCTGTAGCGAGAAGAACCTCTTAATGGTATTTTTCTATAACACCCACAACTGAGATCGACGTTAGCACAATCTCTGTTATTTCATAACCCTCATCTAAAGGACACCACAAGAAAATTCTCCTTATTCTTCGATATGAATATCTTCCTAAAGGAATTTTCCCTAAATGAACTTTCGATACAAGGAATACTTGAAGTGGCTTGGGAGGGACCTCTATGACTCACGGAAATACACAAGACAGCGTCTTGTCTGGGTGATATCTTAACTATGACTGATCACTCGTGGCCGTTGTTAACCAACACCAAACAGTTCGACTAATTATCGAATCAACAAACAACCGATGACCGGTACTTAAACACTATTACACATATACTTACATCCTAATACACGAAACAGCCAAACACAACGTTTTTCACAACGAAATACAAATGCAACAAAACATAATATCTTCCTTTCACACAATACACATTTCCTCCTTACGTATATAAGGAAAATATACAAAACGACATTACAACTTTTAGCAAAGTACAATCTCTATTGTCGAAATTTCGGCAGCAACACTCATTATCAAACCAATCACTAACAACGCAACTAGATCACCAGGTAACACCAACTTATGTTCATGTAAGAGTTCTATATAATCAATTTCTTCCTTTTTTAATACTGGTAACAGTTATCTCTGCTTCATCCAATAATTCCACTAATCATAGTGATGATGGTGTATGTCGTAGAAAAATATTTGCTATCGAATTATCTTGGTTATGTTGCAACTACTTCAAAGACTGCTGTGGATATTTTCATGCGGACCACAATATAGTCGTCGAGAACTGGTTTAAAACTACATTTTGTAGCTGTCACAGAGCGTCAGTTGACTTTCAAACAAACCGATAAATGTAAAACCCTTATTGTCCCAAACAAGTTTGCTATGGAACAATGTACACTTTTCTTTATAATCTATAGCTGACAACTGATATTTGCACCCTTCTATATACACTCTCTATTCCCTTTAACATTACTACTGAGTTATTATATGTAATACTAGGAAAAGTCTTATTATAAAGCTACAAAACGGTTGCTTATCAGTAGTTGGGAATTCCACAATCAACCCTCTGTCTGACAAATATTCCTTTATTATCTCATAATATCTATAGAAATGACTGCCTGTGAAAATTATGTTGGACCCCCACTAGTAAGCTGTACCCTTCGAAGTGACACAAACATCCCTATAGACAAAACAAATTCATGGATACGCCCTTCAGAAGTGGTATTATTGCTTGGATATTCAAAATTGTAGTATGAACTGTAAACAAAGCTATTGTTAAAGTCTAGGTCACCTTTAATCCATTGAAGAGTGAATTGTATCACATTGTATGTATTACTCAAATCCTCAAACAACTCGTTAACCCGCCATTACAACTACTTTATCTTCTCCAAAACTCTACCCTGATCGGCAGTTCCTTAGCTTCCAACACCTCAACCCGTACTAGACTGGTAACTCCTACTCAGCCAACTGCTGCTATGACCACTGCTATTACACATATAGCTAAATGGCCACTGGTTTTTTTTATGCCTCTTAATTTGACTGCATGAAAGCTTAGTATCACTTGTTTTCATGTTTGGATCACCTATAGTCAATTTTTTTAAACCTAGCAAACTTTCACTTAGCTTGCACTTAGCTGCTTGTCGCTGATTGGTTGAACATCGTGTTGTCCGAATCTCTCAGTTTTGTTTTCACACTGTTTCAGAATTGTGATTATACGGCCATAGATTGAAATAACAGCCAAATTATGTAATGTTATGTAAAAACCAGTTGTAATAGACTAAGTATTAAGAAGTTACATACCAAATTATTATATAATAGTTAACAGTTAATAAACAACACTCTCCGAATAAGCTGTAGGACTTGAACAAACTATTGTTTTCAAACGCATGAACTTTAATGTTTAAATTTCTAGCTAGATTTTTAGCGCAATCGTGCCATTGGTGGTTTGGAAAAAAGCAAAACTTATTTATTGTACATTGCTGATGTTGTATAACGCCTAAGAACACAATACTATCGTAGACATGTAAGCTTGGCAGAAAATTTGGGTGGAGGAGTTGTGTGGGAGGAACAGCCTCGGGGTTGACAGAAAGTTGACGTACTCTCAGCGGGAGGTTCAAATGCGGGTTGTGGTGTTCTTGTCTTCCTAAAATAATAAAGATGTTTATATATCATAATGTTCATTTTTTGCATTTCAAAAGTACTGCTCACGGAATGTCATTAATGTGTTTAGGATATGTATTAAGGCAAAGTACATACAATGAATTTATTCATACCATTTCCTGGCTGGTGTGCCACTCTCTATATAAAATTACAGTAAATTCACTGTTCCTCATTGTCTTGGTAGGGCCCTGTGAAGTGAAAATATTGAAAAAACAGTTCCATTATTATATTACGCCACCCTGACTGGTAAGCCCTACTGCTATTCAGCATGTATATGCCTGGTGTTTGAGTGCCTTCATCTCTGCTTTGTTCCATATCGTCTCTTGTGGCCATGGCTGAAATAGGTGAAATTGACGACAGTGAGCCAACTACTCGATAGCCGATTCTAAGATGATTGATGATGGCGGTGTGTGCAGACGACAACTCGCCGGCTGTTCCTTTCTCATTCCTCCACCCCAAATGTTTCGGGAAGCTTATTTTTTCTACGATAGTATTTTGTTCTTAGGCGTTATACAACCTTCAGCAATGTACAATAAAGCGTTTTTGCTTTTTTCCAAACCACCAATTGCGCTAAAAATCTAGCTAGAAATTTAAACATTAAAGTTCTTGCGTTTGAAATATATTTCAAGTCTACAGCTTCGGAGAGTGTTGTTTATTAACTGTTAACTATTACATAATAATTTGGTGTGTAACTTCTTAATACTTAAGTCTATTACAACTGGTTTTTACATAACATTACATAATTTGGCTGTTATCTCAATCTATGGCCGTATAATCACAATTCTGAAACAGTGTGAAAACAAAACTGAGAAATTCGGACAACACAACGTCATCCAATCAGCGACAAGCAGCTATGTGCAAGTTAAGTGCAAGTTTGCCAGGATAAAAAAAATCGAATAAATACATGGTTTTAAAATAAACCTTTCCCACTACATTTACAACTGCCACGAGGCAAGGAGTGTGAGATATCTCTGCATCTGAAAACAGAAGAAAAATAAAAAATTTAAATCATTGTTTAACCCAATTAAGGAGAAAACAAATATTAAAAACTCTCCCAAAACCAAACAAATTCCCAACAAACATTATGTTGTTCTTTTAATCTTAGATATGTATGCTAATTTCATTGCCCTTGTTTCTTTGTTTACAGTTATGAACATATATCTCCTTTTCTCCTCTATAACACAATACGTCCCTTGAAACTTGGGATCCAACTTATAATTTAATTCATTTCTGGCATTAATCTTCAAAAACACCTTGTCTTTAACTGCAACTCTTGTGCTGTCCAATTTCACATTACTTCTCACGACCACAGCTTGCATCCTCAACTCAACTACTAAGACGTGCATATCTCTGTTTGGCTGTATCAATTAACGATTTAATCATACCATCACAACGGAAAAGTATTGACAATAAGTCAAATGCACCCCGAACTGGATAACCAAATAATATTTCTATGGGTGACATACCAATGGTGTCACTAACCATTGTATTTATGCAATGTATAACCACTTCCAAATATTTATCCCAATTCTTTTCTTCACTACCTACTGTTACTCTAAGAACTTTGAGCACTTTCCTATTTGCTCACTCACACAACCCATTAGCTTCTGTCCTATAATGACGAATATTTACTTTCTCTATCCCCCCAACTTCCGCAAAACACTAAGGTTCTTTAATATATTCTCTCCCGTTATCTGTGATAAGTATCTCCAGTACACCAGATGTGCATATATAAATTTTTTAAAATGTAACATTAAACTCTTCTGCCATCTTATTGCCTAAAGGGAAAACTCCACAAGCCTTGTTAACTCATCTAAAATGTCCTTTTAGGGTTGAAAATGTAGTCAACTTTCTAATCTCTTCACTCAATGGTACTTGCAAAAATACTTGTATGAGGTCAGTTAATGAATAAATATTCTTACCTCAAATCTTTGCAAACAAATCTGATGAACACGCCACTGGATATATATCTGGGACAGGTTTCCCATTTAATTTTCCAACACATGCACGGACAGAACCATCTTTCTTTGGCACCTTCAACAACGGTAATTTAGTGGTGAAAAACTAGGTATAATTATATCTTCATTATCTCACTTGTTAACCTTTTCTTCAACTTGTTCCCTTATTTAAATGATAAATGGGGTTTTTATCCAATCCCTCCTTTAGATGAACCGTGTGTTTTAAACCATTAGTGTTCCCCAGTTTATCTCCTTTTAGACAGATAACCTTTGAATATTTAGGTAAAAATTCACCATTTCAGCCTCAGCAAAATCATTTTGCTTCCCTATTACTGCCACTGAATCCAAAATCAGTCTTATATATCTAAAACTATTCATCCTTTCCCTTTTGTTTCCTTTTTCTTTTTGAGGAGCTTTCTTATTGTCACTTCCAAAATTCTGATTTATTTTTCTACCATTACCCTCTTTGAGTAACATACAAAGCTGCCAATTATGTGAATGATTCTTACATATGCCACAATATTTCACTTGGCAATTCATCTCAGTATGACCCTGTCTGGAACAATTAAAACAACTGATCTGTGGTGTCTGATCCATAGATCTCCTACCACCCTCCACTTTGCTGCAAAAATTATTAGAAACAAATTTTATTATCTCTGTGGGGAGTTCCTTTGGCCTATTGTTGTGCTTTTAGGGTATTTCGACATGAGCTTCTTGAAATTTGCATCTGGTATGCCATTCAAGAACACGAGAAAGCAGTGACATATGAAAATTTTCTAATGCCATAGAATTGACATTTACCCAGCCCGAAACTCTCAATTTGACCCACCTATATCAGTACTTGTATCAAAGAATTGCGAGTTATAATCCACCATAGAACACTGACCCTTCCTAATTTTATCAAATGTTCTCATATCCTGAACCAAATCTCTACATTCAACCTCGCCATATGCAGTTCTTAGAAATTCCTTAAAATCTTCCTAAGTACTACACCTATTAAACTCTAAACTGCGACAGCATTTTCTAATATCTCCCACGTCTAAGCCTCCCCCTCAACAATACAGGATCGGGAGGAACCAGGCAGCTGCTGCTAAGTGCTAAGCAAGGACGCCTATGGAAATCCCAAAAATACTCTTGCATAACTCACAGTGAAATCTGCCATGCCATGAACTGGGATTGAACTCGAGACCGCCATACATAGTTAAGGAGAAATGAGCTAAGTTACCTATGATGTATTACTGTTCGCCAGAACCAAATAAACCGTAATAATCTTTTTTAGCTACATGAGCAGTAGAAACACGTAAATCTTGACAACCTATCCAGAGCAGACAATCGGAACTCAGGGGCTATTAGCTATGAGTTTTAATAGGCCCGAGAGTTCTGAGCATCCTAACCCTCCCCCTCCTCCCCACACAATCTCAAGCACCCTCACCAATCACAAAAGAGTGCTGCCGAGGTAACGAAAACTTTTGTTTTCCTTCTCTTTTGCAATATATTCTTATTATATACTTTCTTGTAGTGCTAGCAAAGTTGATTTAAAACATTTTTTTTATATTTTGTACTTATACTCAAAACCAATCTGTGACCTATGTTCACTGTGGCAGCATGGATCGTCCTTCTGTCATCATATTATGATACTGTATATATACTTTTCAATATTTAGCATTAAATAAGCAAATTATGATCGTTGCAAAAACTTTTACTTTGCAGGATATTAACAGAAAATTTAATTACTAATTTGAAACATTTTAATTACTATTTCTGAGATAACAGTTATTTCGTTTCTGACATGAAACTGAATAATTTTTTCATATTGAACAACTAATTACTTTTCACTATACTACATGATTCTGGAAGTGTTTTCTTTTGTGATAATCTGATGACCCTACGACACTTATCTCTACCTTAATTACACCTTAATTAATTGTTAAAATGTAAAGAATTGGAATGAAATTTGTTCATATAATTTGAAATGGCCATAGAGCTGATGTTTAAATTAAATTAGAGCACCACGAAACTTGTAAAAATCATCAGAACAGTCTTGGGATACTTTTATAATGGTAAATTAAAATCAAAGACCCAGTCTTTCAGTATTTTTTTTTACTTTCTGCATACATTAAATTTCATTTTAGAGTGACCAAATCGTCCGCGTATTTCCATTAAAAAGAATGTGATATAATGTCGTTGGAAATTATAATCTTAAGCACTTCCATTTGATAGCCTTGGCGAAAACAAGTTTACAGGAGCATTGATTCAAGATAAGTAATAAAAAAAACCTCGCAATGGAACTTTTGAGTGTTGTGGGGGGGGGGGGGGGGGGTGTTGCGGGTGTGGGACGCCGTGGCCGACTGGAGATGGTGGCGACAATTAAACAATGTAACAGTGGAAAAATAAGCATGGTAAAATAAAAAAAAATAAAAAACAAAAGAGCATGTATGTGTAGAGATATGCGAGATTTCGTATCCTTTTAAGAGAGAAAGATTCAAGTGTATAATTCATCCACAAAGCCACAATTTATCATCAGTATTTCTTATTTAATCATTAGAGAATAATGAGGTAAATGTTTCACATGTTTCATTTCCTAACAAGTAGTCAATTAGTGATACTTTTATAAGGAAAGATGAATGTATCCATTCCAGAGAAAAAGATCAAAGTGTATTAGGATACATAGACTGGGGAGGGAATCAATGCGAGGCAGCTAAGGGAAAATACCCCCCAGCCAATGTCACTGGAGACTGCATCTTCCTTCGTATGAAACAAACCCACAAAAGCCATTGAATTGAAATATAGTGTTCATTAAGAATTAAGGAGGTCCCGGGAATACAGAAAGAAAGATCTCACTCATTAAAAAAAGAACAAAAAATTAAAATTAATGAATTAAAAATTTTTTATAATGTATTAAATGCAAAATGTTAGTTGTTTTAAGGTAGTATGTTCGGTTCAACTTTTGACGTTCCAGTTTCACGAAATCCTCAAGGAAGGCTGTTTCACAGTCCAACGGTTTGAGGGATAAAGGACCTCTGACTGATATGATCCAAATCGGAGCACATTTACTGCATATTGATGCTGCTGTACAGAAATTTTTCTGGCTGTTCTCCGGCCGGGAAAGGGCGTCAGGGATCAATAGTGAATGTGAAAGTGATAATAGCAGAAATCAAGTACACTGTCTACGTATTTTCAGATTCAGAATTATCTTCATGAAAATTTTTAAATTATGCTCAATTTTGCCATCGGGTGAGATATAAAATTTCGACTCATTATGGTTCGGAAAAAAAAGTTTAGTAATAAAGTTGTATAAGCATTTCAGACCCGAATCTCCGTCTAGCCAGTTAGGATCACTTCAAATGTATAGGATGTGTATATTTATGGGGAACTAAAAAAAAAAAGGCACTGTATTTACCTGATCCAAGATACAATACCATAGTTCAAAAGTGTGAATCCTCACGGTTCCTTTGGGTCAAGATCATACTACAGAATCACTGTCCTCTATCTTTGTTTACATTTCTTTTCGTTATAATCAATTTTCTTCTTATTAAAATTAGACATAAGAACATTGATTTATTATAATAATGGTGAAACAGCATTTTCTTTCGTTAAAAATTATAGGAAATTATAAGGAAATTTAGTCCGTGGCAAAGATTTTTAAGCGATAAAAAGTCTCTCTCTCTCTCTCTCTCTCTCTCTCTCTCTCTCTCTCTCTCTCTCTTAATTTAGTAATGTTTGAAAAGTCTAAATATAATCTTTTTTTATTGTGATTTCTTTGCCAATTTTTGGAATATTTTCATCCAGGCAGAAATTTTTTCAGAATTTTTCCTTAAAATCGACTGAATGATAAAAATTACATTGGTACTTTTTATTGCAATAATGAAAAAGGATTTTGAATTGAACACATTTATCGCTTTCTGTTTCTCAAAAAGTAGTTATACATGAAAAACTAAAATAGTTATAAGAGTTTATATTCAGTCAGAAGACAAAAGCAATATGGATTCAGGTATGTTACTTCACATAAGTGTGTATATATATATATATTATATATAGATATATATATATATTATATATATATATATATATATTATAGATATATATATTATATATAATATATATATATATAATAATATAATATATATATCATTACAGCCTTTGCTAGTCCATTGCAGTACAAAAGCCTCAGGCATGTCCCTCCACTCCCTTCTGTTTATGATCATTCTATTCCAGTCTTTCCCCGGAGATTTCTTAGCCCATCCATCGTCTTCTCTTCCTTCCCCTGCTTCATTTGCAATCTCTAGGGACCCATTCTGTTATTCAGTTTGTCCATCTACTATCTGATATTCTCATTATAGGTCCTGCCACGTCCATTTGTTTTTCTTACCTGTTATTAAGAATATACTCTCCTTTAGTTTGCCTTGTATCCATGTTGCTCTTTTCCTGTCTCTTAGTGTTATTCCCATCATTATTCTTTCCATAGCTCTTTGAGTTGTAACTAAGCTTATGTTCTAAGGCTTTAGCAAGGCTCTGATGTATAACTTAATACTCGTAGGATCATCTGGTTAAATATTTTCCTTTTTAGAGTAAGTGGCATTTTACTTTTGATAATCTCATTTTGTTTAGCAAAACCCTCCATCCAATACTTATACTTCTTTTAATTTCGGTCTCATGTCCTGGGAAACAACTTACTGTCCGTCTATATATATA
>NC_087220.1:11784648-11797774 GCF_015104395.2 Macrobrachium nipponense | reverse complement strand
CACGCTATATATTGCAGGTTTTACTTTAAGTTCTTTACAGTTTCTCATTTCATTTCATTTTACTGCACCTCCGTTCATAATTTTTCCCCTCCATCTTTATTTCCATAGCCTCCTAACAATTGTTTCTTAGTGCAACAGCGAGGTTTTCTTACTGCTACAACTTAACATCTCTTTACTCTCATTTCCATGCCAGCGCTAACTGACCTCAGAGGTCCCAGTGCTTTGCATTTGCATCAAACACACAAACACAAGCACACGCACAATGTGTGTAAATAAAGGTATAAGTCTCACCATTTAAACTGGAACACGGTTGTGTTGGTCGACCTGAAATCCTATTCTTTAATGCACACAAAGACAACTGAGAATTAGCATAGGCAACTGAATCAAATTACTACCTATATAAATGAAACAAACAAAAATTTATTACCTGAACAATAACAAACAAATCTTTAGCTATTAAAGTGATTTAGATTAACAAATACAGACGCCCTACACAGAGAACGAATCGTTCTCCAAAGAGACACAGGAAACTGAACTAATTTCCAATGGAACAGAAAATAAATCATCTCCACTCGGACATTAATATGTTCATTCAACAAAATAAAATGTCACATACGAGACAGTCTCTTTACTCTGTTACTCCAGTGATCAGACCTTTTTCATGAGGCTAATTCAACTTCCTGTCGGAGTAAAAATATGGTACCCTTTACAATCAAGCGACATGGTAAAAAAAAATCAGATATGTAAAAAGGGAAATCCACAATAAAAGTAAAACATTGAAACTAAAGTTCACTGCATCGGTCCACCACAGTAAATATCAAGTCAAGTAAATATCAACGGATTAGGAAAATCACTCTTCAGTGCTCACCTCTCGGCTATATTCCCAGTCTCTCTAGCAGTCGCACTCCGTCACTTGAAAGATAAATTGGTAATGAACTACAGTTCCATAGACACACCTCAAGCAAGATAAAATGACCTAAACAAAGGCACAAACTCCCTTGATCAGGCAATACCCCTTAGTATGACTTCATTAACAAGTAATGAATTCATTAAGCGGGAAGATTCCATGACGTCACCCAACACCTGTCATTTCAGTGATGGACATGACTGTCACATTGAGTTTACAGACTGATCATGTGGCTTGCCCATATCCCGTCCACACAGAAACTAGTCTTCAGGCGGAGAGAAACGAGCCACCGAATCCGTAGTGTGCGTTCAAATACGAGTGGCCCCACACTGCGCATGAGCGTGGGTGGTGTGATGAGCATTACCGGACTGAACGCGTAAGGAACAAAACGTTTTGTTTTTTAGCCTCAGTTGGAATTGCGTCTCTGAGCGAGCTGGGTTCCGCATGAAGGAAGAATTTGTGGTAGACCTACAACAACCTGCACTTGAACCACCGGCCCAACTTTGAGTTATAATCAAATTTGATGATTTGTGGTTATGATAAAGGATTCAAGTAGTTTTTTTTTTATTATATTCTAATGTATACATTTATGTAAATACCTTTGTTTCAGAAGTTACTGTATCTAGTGTTCAGTTCACACATAATCTACGCATCTGAATTTTTTTATTGAATAAAATAGTGTAACTACAAATTTCGAAATCAGTAATCCTTCCCTCAGAGTTACTACAAGTCTCTCTTCCGTTTATATTGATCTTCTGTAATTGGTATGAAATTTTGATATTCGAGACATGAATTATAATAAGTCAAAGGTTTTCGGCGACATCGGACAATATTAAAAATTAACTTGTCTGGATGCTGTCGTAACTTATGAAAGAGTGTTGCATATTCTCTTCATTCTTTCATCGTTCTAAATTTATGTCATAAGTCCAGATTTTCGTACTGTTCAACGCCTCTAATTTGGTTGACAGCAACGAGTCATAAAGCAAAACCTCGCGCGTTCCCTTCATGACGGGAAGTGCTGCTGAAGTTTGAACTGTCCGTCTTTCAACCGTCACTCGTTTGTCTGGTTGGGCCACACATGCGGAGAACGGACACGCTTATAGACGGACGAGGCTGCTTTGGCTGTGTTGGACGCACGCCACGGATTCAGTGGGGCGTTAGCCTAAATCATATATATATATATATATATATATATATATATATATATATATATATATATATATATATATACATACATACATAACATACATACATACATCATACATACATACATATATATATATATATATATATATATATATATATATATATATATATATATATATATATATATATATATATATATATATATATATATATATATAGATATATATATATATATATATATATATATGGTGTGTGTGTGTGTGTGTGTGTGTGTGTGTGTGTGTGTGTGTGTGTGTGTACGTGTGTGTGTGTGTGTGTCTTTTAAGACGACTGTTGAAGTGTTGCACGAAAGAGAACTTTTCTAGAGGCCATTGCAGCTAAATATTTTAACAAATGACGGTTGTTGTTTTACGAGTCTTCCTGCTAACACGTTAAAAAGGAACAATTGATATTAATGCATGCTATACTGGGGACATACTCGCGTAACGTAGTACAGCTATTATCAAACCTTGAAAATACCTTCGACGGAGCTTTCTTGATGAGGTAACCAGATATTTTCAAAGTGGAAATAGGATAACTGAACATTATGAAATACAAAGCCCGCTGGCACTCACTCATGTAAGGGTAAACATCGCCTTTGATACTGTCACAATACTGGCCAGGGTGGGCTGTGGGCTGGCTATTGAATCTAACTGTATATTCAGTCAATTATAGTTCGTCGACATTCACTGGTCATTATTTTCCTGGAGGAAAAAGCTACACTCAGATACTTGTAAATAATGTCAATGGAAGTGTTGACATCCAGGAAATGATTAAAAAGAAAATGAATGGATTTAAGCATCCCAAAGACATTGACGAGAGGAAAAATAATGCGACAAAATTGCACTATAAAAATTAGTACAGCAATCCGAGTTAGGTAAGAATGCACAACGTCATACTGTCAGACGCAGGATAACACCAGATAATTAAATCTGAATTGACTTTTGAATCAATCTTAAAATGCGAACTGTAAGTTATTAACCATAACATATAAATAATTTTACAATTTGTATCAAGAAGGATTATTATGTTCATACAAGAATTACAATTAAAATTCATACCCGAAATTAACGCAAATTAAATTAAATCTTACAAAAGAAAATAAAAAAACCGTTTGTCTTTAGGAGACCAAGGGAAATGTCTAAATTTCTGAGAACATACTAGCGTTAGTGTGAATATGAAATACAATATGCGTAGAATGTTGAATCAAGAATAAAATCTGCCATTGTACCTACTTATCCACACACGTATGAAAAAAAAAAAAAAAAAAAAAGACAAACGTATACATATTTCACCATGAAAAACTGTAACATAACTGTATTATATACGTGTATAGCTCGACTTTTGAAGGAGACTTTTCAAGTGCCAACAGGAAGAGTAAAACTCTGGTCAAGGTGAAGCTTCTCCCAAAACTACTCTGTGAAGCAACCGTGCTTAAGGTGCATTAGCCACTCTACATTGTTTGTATGGTGTTTTTACGTTGCGTGGAACCAGTAGTTATTCAGCAACGGGACCAACGGCTTTACGTGACTTCCGAACCACGTCAAGAGTGAACTTCGATCACCAGAAACTCACATCTCTCAAGCCTCAATGGAATGCCCGAGAATCAAACTCGCGGACACGGAGGTGGCACGCCAACACTATACCGACCATGCCACTGAGGCAAACATTTACAGTGTAATTTTAGCTCATCGCTCTGGTTTCTTAACAACAGTTCAGAGAACTTATGGCGTATTTCAGATGGCGCAAGACTTAGTACATGCATAGTCCTATTTTACTAAAAACCAATTTTGTTGTTATTTATATTATTGTTATTAGTTATAGCACCTGTACCCGACGAATTGAGAGAGAGAAATTGCTTTCAAAAGGACACTATCTTTTATTCATCACACCTCACTTTTATGCAAATATGATTTTTTTTTACTGTCATTTAAATGTCTACCAATTAAACGGCACTGCATTCATCGCTAATTGTATGGCCTATATATTCGAATTAGATTTCTATACTGTTTTATAACACATTTATGTTTTGTCTTTTACTTCCATCAAAGACAACGGTGTTTACCAAAACTTGAATGGCATTCTTCATTAACAATATTTTTGTGAAGACCGCTAACTCTTTCATCGTTTGTCTGCAAACTGGAACATGCCATTTACCTACACAGTATCGGAGTTCATTAACTTTTGATAGGATTCTAACTTTTTTTTTATCGTCATATACAGTGAGTTTTATTACTGCTCTTTTTATAACATTTTATACATGGTGCATTAAAAAAAAAAGTCACATATCACTATCAGTATTCGTGACTAAAAGTCAGCATTGAAAAAACAAATATAATTAAAACACTTACCAAAACGAAATATTCGAATATTTTTCAAGGCCTTTGACCTTCCCCGTTAATCTGGACGTACCTCGTTATCTTTAGAAGTTCATTTTATCGTTTAACTGAAAACAGGGAACTCGTTACCATTGTTACGGATCATTGGAAATAAATTGTGAGCACGAAACTTATCTGTACGTTTCGGCTCATGATAGAAAGGCAGGCAGGCAGGACAGGCCATTACATTGGCACATTATGTCCCAGAAACAGAATGTATCTAAAATACATATGTTACCAAAACGAACAAACATTTTGCTTACCTTCCGAAGCGTTGGTAGACATGACTGAGCAACGTTCTCGTTCTCTGTCTCTCTCTCTAACACACACACACTGATACTTATCTCTATTGCGTGGAAATTAAACCGTCTTTACAAAAAATGGTTTATTCTGTAAATCTACCGTATAACAAGTTAAATAAATAAACAAAAATATGCATGATAGTAGCAAGAAACTCTCCAAACAAATTAAACATTTATAAAAAAAGTATAAATGAAGATATCTCCCATTTCTCTCCCCAAAAAGTATTATATTGTCTCCATTATATGATAATACCTTTATGTGTAATCCCGGATAACAGTTATATACAGATTATATGATGAACAGTTTGAGAGAGAGAGGAAAGTATCGATGCATAACCGAGGTTGTCATGATAGCAACCTCGAAAAGACTAAACAACCGGCGACCTAGGTCATGATGATGTGCGGTTGTCAGTAACTTATGTTTTTAACATTGATAATGTTCTATGTTTTAAACGAAGTTAACGCTTCTTACGAGTCGAATGTGACTCTTTAGCAATTTGCAAGACGTATTTTGATATCATGTTTTCATAATAAGTCTATTTAAATTAATGTATTTTGTTAGTGCATTACTTTGTGCGTTAGTGAGCCTGAGTTAAGCCCTGTTTGCTGCCCATGTCAGAAACTTAGCGCAGGACAACGAGTGTACTTCACTCTAGTTTTGTAAAAAAAAAAAAAAAAAAAAAAAAAAAAAATATCGGAAATATGTATGATGCATTTTATTTAAATAATCTCTCATAAGAAACACCGATTGCTTAAAGAAAACATTGTTAGATAACAAACCGGTTATCGTTCAAAGGGAACGTCACCATATTATGAAACCAGCTCACGTAAGTGGTTATATTTTTTATAGTAGCTATGTCCACTGACAGGTGTGTCTAACCATGACACAGAAGGCTACACATAAAACATCTGTAGCGAGAGGAACCTTTTAATGGTATTTTTCTATAACACCCACAACAACTGAGATCGACCTTAGCACAATCTCTGTTATTTCATAACCCTCATCTAAAGGACACCACAAGAAAATTCTCCTTATTCTTCGATATGAATATCTCCTAAAGGAATTTCCCTAAATGAACTTTTTAGATACAAGGAATACTTAAGTGGCTTGGAGACCTCTATGACTCACGGAAATACACAAGACAGCGTCTTGCCTGGGTGATATCTTAACTATGACTGATCACTCGTGGCCGTTGTTAACCAACACCAAACAGTTCGACTAACTATCGAATCAACAAACAACCGATGATCGGTACTTAAACACTATTACACATATACTTACAGTCTAATACACGAAACAACCAAACACAACGCTTTTCACAACTAAATACAAATGCAACAAAACATAATATCTTCTTTTCACACAATACACATTTCCTCCTTACGTAAATAAGGAAAATATACAAAACAACATTACAACTTTTAGCAAAGTACAATCTCTATTGTCGAAATTTCGGCAGCAACACTCATTATCAAACCAATCACTAACAACGCAACTAGATCACCAGGTAACACCAGCTTATGTTCATGTAAGAGTTCTATATAATCAATTTCTTCCTTTTTTAATACTGGTAACAGTTATCTCTGTTGCATCCACTAATTCCACCAAATCATGGTGATGATGGTGTATGCCGTAGAAAAATATTTGCTATCGAATTATCTTGGTTATGTCGCAACTACCTCAAAAGACTGCTGTGGATATTTTCATGCGGACCACAATATAGCCGTCGAGAACTGGTTTAAAACTAAATTTTGTAGCTGTCACAGCATGCGTCAGTTGACTTTCACAAACCGCTAAATGTAAAACACTTATTGTCCAAAACAAGTTTGCCATGGAACATTGTACACTTTTCTTTATAATCTATAGCTGACAACTGATATTTGCACTCTTATATATACAGTCTCTATTCCCTTTAACATTACTACTGAGTTATTATATGTAATACTAGGAAAAGTCTTATTATAAAGCTACAAAACGGTTGCTTATCAGAAGTTAGAAATTCCACAATCAACCCTCTGTCTGACAAATATTCCTTTATTGTCACATAATATCTATAGAAATGACTGTCTGTGAAAATTATATTGGACCCCCACTAGTAAGCTGTACCCTTCGAAGTTGACACAAACACCCCTATAGACAAAACAAATTCATGGATACGCCCTTCAGAAGTGGTATTATTGCTTGGATATTCAAAATTGTAGTATGAACTGTAAACAAAGCTATTGTTAAAGTCTAGGTCACCTCTAATCCATTGAAGAGTGAATTGTATCACATTGTAAGTATTACTCAAATCCTCAAACAACTCGTTAACCCGCCATTACAACTACTTTGCTTCTCCAAAACTCTACCCTGATCGGTAGTTCCTTAGCTTCCAACACCTCAACCCGTACTAGACTGGTAACTCCTACTCCGCCAACTGCTGCTATGACCACTGCTGTTGCACATATAGCTAAATGGCCACTTTTTTTATGCCTCTTAGTTTGACAGCATGAAAACTTAGTATCATTTGTTTTCATGTCTGGAACACCTACATGGTTTTCAAATAAACCTTTCCCACTACATTTACAGCTGCCACGAGGCGAGGAGTGTGAGAAATCTCTGCATCTGAAAACAGAAGAAAGATAAAAAATGTAAATCATTGTTTAACCCAATTAAGGAGAAAAAAAATATTAAAAACGCCCCCAAAACCAAACAATCCCCACCAAACATTATGTTGTTCTTTTAATCTTAGATATGTATGCTAATTTCATTGCCATTGTTTCTTTGTTTACAGCTATGAACATATTTCTACTTTTCTCCTCTATAACACAATACGTCCCTTCAAACTTGGGACCCAACTTATAATTTAATTAATTTCTGGCATTAATCTTCAAAAACACCTTGTCTTTAACTGCAACTCTTGCGCTGTCCAATTTCACATTACTTCTCTCGACCACAGCTGGCATCCTCAACTCGAGATTACTACTAAGACGTGCATATCTCTGTTTGGCTGTATCAATTAACGATTTAATCATACCATCACAACGGGAAGGTATTGACGATAAGTCAAATGCACCCCGAACTGGATAAGCAAATAGTATTTCTATGGGTGACATACCAATGGTGTCACTAACGATTGTATTTATGCAATGTATAACCACATCCAAATATTTATCCCAATTCTTATCTTTACTACCTGCTGTTACTCTAAGGACTTTGAGCACTTTCCTATTTGCTCACTCGCACAACCCATTGGCTTCTGTCCCATAATGAAAAATATTTACTTTCTTTATCCCCGCAACTTCCGCAAAACACTTTTGTTCTTTAACAAATTCTCTCCCGTTATCTGTGATACGTATCTCCAGTACACCAGATGTGCATGTATACATTTTTTTAAATGTAACAATAACTCTTCTGCCATCTTATTGCCTAACGGGAAAATCTCCACAAGCCTTGTTAACTCGTCTAAAATGCTCTTTTAGGGTTGAAAATGTAGTCAACTTTCTAATCTCCTCACTCAATGGTACTTGCATGAGGTCAGTTAATGAATAAATATTCTTACCTCAAATCTTTGCAAACAAATCTGATGAACACGCCACTAGATATATGTTTGGGACAGGTTTCCCATTTAATTTTCCAACACATGCACGGACTGAACCATCTTTCTTTGGCACCTTCAACAGCGGTAAATTAGTAGTGAAAAACTAGGTCTAATTATATCTTCATTATCTCACTTGTTAACCTTTTCTTCAACTTTTTCCCTTATTTAAATGATAAATGTGGTTTTTATCCAATCCCTCCCCTAGATGAACCGTGTGTTCTAAACCTTTAGTGTACCCCAGTTTATCTCCTTTTAGACCGATAACCTTTTAATATTTAGGTAAATATTCACCTAACACATCTAACCTCCATTTCAGCCTCAGCAAAATCATTTTGCTTCCCTATTACTGCCACTGAATCCAAAATCAGTCTTATATCTAAAGCAATTTATCCTTTCCCTTTTGTTTCCCTTTTTTTTTTGAGGAGCTTTCTTATTGACACTTCCCAAATTCTGATTTATTTTTCTACCATTACCCTCTTTGAGTAACAAACAAAGTGCCAATTATGAGAAGGATTCTTACATAGGCCACAATATCTAACTTGGCAATTCTTCTCAGTATGACCCTGTCTGGAACAATTAAAACAACTGATCTGTGGTGTCTGATCCATAGATCTTCTACCACCCTCCACTTTGCTGCAAAAATTATTAGAAGCAAAATTTTGTTCTCTCTGTGGGGAGTTCCTTTGGCCTATTGTTGTGCTTTTAGGGTATTTCGACATGAGCTTCTTGAAATTTGCATCTGGTATGTCATTCAACAACCACGAGAAAGCAGTGACATATGAAAATTTTCTAATGCCATAGAATTGCCATTTGCCCAGCCCGAAACTCTCAATTTCCCCACCTATATCAGTACTTGTATCAAAGAATTGCGAGTTATAATCCACCATAGAACACTGACCCTTCCTAAATTTATAAAATGTTCTCATATCCTGAACCAAATCTCTACATTCAACCTCCCCATATGCAGTTCATAGAAATTTCTTAAATATCTCCCACGTCCAAAGCCTCCCCCTCAACCAGGACAGGATCGGGAGGAACCAGGCAGCTGCTGCGATGGCTCAGCAAGGATGCCTATGGAACTTCCAAAAATGCTCTTGCATAACTCACAGTAAAATCTGCCATGCCATGAACTGGGATTGAACTCGAGACCGCCATACATAATTAAAAAGAAATGAGCTAAGTTACCCATGACTATGTATCAACAGGGATGTATCACTGTTCTCCAGAACCAAATAAACCGTAATAATCTTTATTAGCTACATGAGCAGTAGAAACACGACATGATGATGCGTTGGTCATGGAAATCTTGACAACGTATCCAGAGCAGACAATTGGAACTCGGGGCTATTAGCCATGAGTTTTAATAACCCGAGAGTCTGAGCATCCTAACCCCTCCCCTTCCTCCCCACACAATCTCAAGCACACCCACCAATCACGAAAGAGTGCTGCCAGTGTAACGAAACTTTGTTTCCTTCTCTTTTGCAATATATTCTTATTATATACTTCCTTGTAGCGCTAGCAAAGTTGATTTAAAACATTTTTTTTTTTATATTTTGTACTTATACTCAAAACCAATCTGTGACCTATGCTCACTGTGGCAGCATGGATCTTCCTTCTGTCATACATACTATGACATATTGTATATATACCTTTCAATATTTAGCATTAAATAAGCAAATTATGATCGTTGCAAAAACTTTTACTTTGCAGGATATTAACAGAAAATCTAATTACTAATTTGAAACATTTTAATAACTATTTATGAGATAACAGTTATTTCGTTTCTGACATGAATTTGATCTCTACTTGTAGGTGATGTCCACCCGCATGAGGTCTCGTGCATTGTTTAGCTTGTTAGCCAGAGAATTCTATGCCTTGCACACTTGCCTGGACAGTTGCTCCAATTATTTTTGAAGTTCGTATGTGTCCTTACTAATGTCATGCGATGTTCCTTTGAAAAGGACAAACTGAATCATTTTTTCTATTGAACAACTAATTACCTTCCACTATAATACATGATTCTGATGATTCTGGAGATGTTTTTCTTTTGAGGTAATCTGATGACCCTACGACACTTATCTCCACCTTAATTACTTGTTAAAATGTAAAGAATTGGAATGAAATTTGTTCATATCATCTAAAATGACATAGAGCTGATGTTTAAAAATTAAATTAGAGCACCACGAAACTTGTAAAAATCATCAAGAATAGTCTTGGAAATACTTTCATAATGGTAAATTAATATCAAAGACCCAGTCTTTCAGTATACATTTTTTTTTTACTTTCTGCATTGTCCTCGTATTTCCACTGAACCTGTATTCCTTAATTTTACCGTTGATTTCTCAGTAATTGCGCCGTAATTGCGGGAGGACCTCTTGGACAGTTAATTAGGCTAGTTACGGCATGAGATTATCCTCGTTCTAAAACTGGTGATTACAGACAGTAATTACCAGTTGCGGGGTTGCGGGGTGGAGTCGCGGTGGCCGACTGGAGATGGTGGCGACAATTAAACAATGTAACGGTGGAAAAATAAGGTATGGTAAGATAAAAAAAAAAAGAGAAAAAAAAAGAGCGCGGTATGTGTAGAGATATACGAGATTTCGTATCCTTTTCAGAGAGAAAGATTCAATTGTATAATTCATCCACAAAGCCACAATTTATCATCAGTATTTCTTATTTAATCGTTATTATAATAATGAGTAAATGTTCATATGTTTCATTTCACCAAGAAGCAAATTATTGATACTTTTACAAGGAAAGATGATTGTATCCATTCCAGAGAAAAAGATTCAAGTGTATTAGGATACATAGACTGGGGAGGAAATCAATGCCTGGTAGCTAAGGGAAAATAACCCCCAGCCAATGTCACTGGAGACTGCATCTTCCCTCGTATGGAACAAACCCACAAAAGCCTTTGAATTGAAATATAGTGTTCATTAAAAAATTAAGGAGGTGCCGGGAAATACAGAAAGAGAAGATCTCACTCATTAAAAACAAGTAAAAAATGAAATTAATGAATTAAAAAATTTATATAATGTATTGAATGCAAAATGTTAGTTTTAAGGTATTATGTTCGGTTCAACTTTGACGTTCCAGTCTCACGAAATCCTCAAGGAAGGTTGTTTCACAGTCCAACGGTTCGAGGGATGAAGGACCTCTGGACTGATATGATCCACAGCGGAGCACATTTACTGCATATTGATGCTGCTGTACAGAAATTCTGGCTGTTCTAGGCCGGGAAAGGATGTCAGGGATCAATAGTGAATGTGAAAGTGAAATAATAGCAGAAATCAAGTACAATGTCTACGTATTTTCAGATTCAGAATTATCTTCATGGGAGTGTTTAAATTATGAGCAATTTGCTATAGGGTGAGATAATATAAAAATTTTGACTCATTATGGTTCGGAAAAAAAAAAAGAGGTTTAGTAATATAGTCATATAAACATTTCAGACCCGAATCTCCGTCTAGCCAGTTACGATTCACTTCAAATGTATCGGATGTGTATATTTATGGGGAACTAAAAAAAAAGGCACTGTAATTTTCCTGATCTAAGATACCATAACCATTAGGTGCAAAAGTGTGAATCCTCACGGTTCCTTTGGGTCAAGATCATACTACAGAATCACTGTCCTCTATCTTTGTTTACAGAATCACCGTCCTCTATCTTTGTTTACATTAATTTTCTTCTTATAAAAATTACACATAAGAATATTTATTTATTATACTAATGATGAAATCCGAAATATTAATGACAAATTCTGGTTTTATGGATGAATTATATATATTTCAATTTCTCATAACAAGAGAAACATACAGAACCTTTTCACATAATTTTCTTTCGTTCGAAAACCTGGGAAATCTAGTCCTTGGCAAAGATTTTTCAGCGATAGAAAGTCTCTCTCTCTCTCTCTATCTCTCTCTCTCTCTCTCTCTCTCTCTCTCTCTCTTTCTCTTATTGTGATTTCTTTGCCAGTTATTGGGATATTTTCATCCAGAGCAGAAATGTTTCAGAATTTTGTCCTTAAAATCGACTGAATAAAAAAAATTATATTGGTACCTTCTTTTTATCGCAAGAAAGAAAAATGATTTTAATTGAATATATTTATGAATTTCTTTCTCAAAACGTAGTTATATATGAAATACTAAATATTTATAAGAATTCATATTCCTTCAAGTCAGAAGACAAAAATAATATGGAGTGAGGTATGTTACTTCATAAATAAACAAATAAATAAATAAAATAAATAAATATATATATATATATATATATATATATATATATATATATATATATATATTATATATATATATATATATATAATATATATATCATCAGCCGTCGCTAGTCCATTGCAGTACAAAAGCCACAGGCATGTCCCTCCACTCCCTTCTGTTTATGGTCTTTCTATGCCAGTCTATCCCCGGAAATTTTCTTAGCTCGTCCAACGTCTTCTCTCCTTCCCCTGCCTCATTTGCAATCTCTAGGGACCCATTCATCTGTTATCCCGTTTGTCCATCTATTATCTGATATTCTCATTATACGTCCTGCCCACGTCCATTTGTTTTTCTTACCTGTTGTTACTGTTGTTGAGAATATCCTCTACTTTGGTTTGCTTCGTATCCATATTGCTCTTTTTCTGTCTCTTAGTGTTATTCCCACCATTATAGTTTTCATAGTTGTAACTAGCTTATGTTCTAAGGCTTTAGTAAGGCTCTGATGCAAAAGTTAATACTGGATTATCTGATTAAATATTTTTCTTTTTAAAGAAAG
>NC_087220.1:11774648-11782148 GCF_015104395.2 Macrobrachium nipponense | reverse complement strand
AGGATTTGGTACTTTTAACCTTCGAATATTTGTGTTTTGATTCAGCGCCATCCATCTCCTGATCGCTCAACCAACTCACTGCGCCTTGTTTTTCTATTTGCTATTTCACTTTCAACTACGATTATGACAGTTCTGATATTACTTTACTTTCCATTTCATTCCATAATAATATTGTGAAATGATTATTTAAGTTGGTTTTGGTGTTCTGATATTAAATGTAAATTACGTGGCTTAATGGCGCCATATTATCGGTATAAACACTTTAACAGTGTTTCCTTTAGCTCCACATGAGGTTCTGAGAATAGATACTAAGTTAAGGTCTATGAAAATCCCCTAATACCTGTACTATACGACAAGAGTTTTTTCTTCTTTTCTTCTTCTTCTTCATCTTCTTTACCCTCCCGAGAGGAAAGAGACGGGATATACCCTAGAGGAACATCTAGAATAAAGTATATATAAATTTCCTTCGCAGAGGTTATATAATATATATATATATATATATATATATATGTATATATATATATGGATATATATATATATATATATATAAACATTGGACACGTAGAGTAAATATATAACAACAACTACACATGATTCAATTGTCGTACCTTCGGCTTTGTAATAGCTATAGTCTCTTAGAGAATTCTGATCAAAATATTTATGTATTAAACGATAGTTACTAATTAAGTATATCTTAGTTTAACCAGACCACTGAGCTGATTAACAGTTCTCCTAGGACTGGCCCGAAGGATTAGATATTTTTACGTGACTAGGAACCAATTGGTTACCTAGCAACGGGACCTACAGTTTATTGTGGGATCCGAAACACATTGTATCGGGAAATGAATTTCTATCACCAGAAATAAATTCCTCTGGTTCCGCGTTGGCCGAGCGGAGAATCGAACTTCGGACCACCGGATTGGTAGCCGAGCGCGAAATGCACTCGGCCAACGTGGAACTGATAGTTACTAATATCAAGAGAAAGAGACAAAGAGGGATAAATCCATCAAGCCGAAAACAACCAACAGCGAATTGTCAAAAACCCTTATTTTTTGTAAGTTTAATCTTTTCTTGTGATCTTATCATCACAAGCGAAAGATAATACACGCTTCTTAAAGTTACATGACTTTCAATTATTTGTTTTATAATCTCAGTTTCTCCTATGCATTAGGCTTGTTTTGTGGGTGGGCTGGACATATTCATGGAATTCCATTTGCAATTAGATGGTCCTTTTGTGCTAATATGAGCTTAGCTATGCATTGCAATTGCAATTTTAGTGCCAAGAACAGTTTCCCATTGCAGAAGTAAGCATTTGCATAATAATCGGTTTCCTACCCACCTGCCCTCTGGATGTGGAAATCTTATCCACCACTCTTCCTCAAAATCGTTTACCTTAACTGTTACTGCAGTTTCGCTTTGAACTTCATCTAGCCTTTCATCATCCTATTTAGAGTGACCTAATTCAGTATGTAGGGAGATACACAGAATTGCAATCAAGGACTTTTGGAACCATTCACAAGTAAGCAGACAACCAATATTTCCAATTAAAAAGCATCTAAAAACTAGTTAAAAGAGACAACATAAATATATATATGAGTGAGGTGACTGGAGACTGTCTGCGAATAACAGGAAAGGGCTTAGAGGTGAATGAAGAAATCTCGAGGAATGAATTATCGACTAAATCATAGATAGGTAAAAGCCAGATGTTATAGGACAGCTGACACAAAGAAGGAGAGGTAAATGTGTAAGTAGATGTCGACCCTCAATAATCATTATGGATAAGGAAGGGAGCAGATGTAATACAGTCACCAAAAACATATAAAGTAATGGGATGGCAACTTGAAAAGAAGTTTATAGTGGAACACCAACTACTGAAATGAAGTTTGGACATTAAAACCATGATCCAACATTATTGAAATATGGGAGGAAGATCACCGGTAAATCTAAATGTAGAAGTCATCAAGTCAATTTGTTAACATATCTAATTTCATGTTCTCCCCCTAATTAATGATAGCTCATTCTCGAATCTTCCCAATGTAGAAGAAATTGCCCTTCAAAACTAGCACAGCCTCACTCCGATCAATGCTGGGACTCGAATACTTAAAGTGAACACAAAAGTTTCGAAACTCGCTGGACTGGATCATACATCCTTTTTATGATCCGATAAGCCTTCAGAAGTAAATCTAATTCCATCGTCAACATAATCATCATTGCAGAACTTGCATGGTATTTTAAATAAAGAATAATCAGCAATGACCGTTGTTTTTTTCTCCTGCTACAAGAAATGACTTAATGTTAAAAAAAGTGTATTTTACTAGTAAGTTATCAAGAAACAAATTTTTTCGAGTTTCAATATAAGTCCTTTTTTTATTTTTGCTAGAGAAACATTAAGATGAAATGAAAATAATGAAACAAGTTGCCCAACTTTCTCTTTGGTCGTCTCTTGATTTTTCTTCACGTATTGGGAAAGTAAAAATTCGGAGGCCGCCGTCGCCACTCTCTCTCTCTCTCTCTCTCTCTCTCTCTCTCTCTCTCTCTCTCTCTCTCTCTCTCTCTCTCTCCGAAAAGAAATGTCGTGGAAATTGACAGTATATTACATTTTGTGCTGTCATGCATGGGACAGGGAGGGGACAATGTTATTATCTCGTCACTTTCATAAGTCTTTGCCGTCAGGAAAATTATCTTTGTTGAAAGAAAGTCAGGTAGGGTCAGCGCCAATAACTTTTCAAGAGGTTATGAAACGAACAATAAAAATCCTGGGACGCCAGAGCAATTGTAAACGATCCGATCTCTGCTACTTCTATTTATTAAAGAAGGGGAACCGTACCCTGAAGCCCTTTGCATTCGATGTCGATTGTACTTGAACTTCTTTGGAACTCAGATGTTTCCCTTTTCCCCTGCTAGAGGTCATAGTAATTGCTCACCAAAGAAGAGATTTTAATTAAATGTATAATTCTTCATACCATGAATACACCTCGATTAAAATCAAAAGCGAAAAACATTGCTTTCACAGTTTATTACAATGCTACTGGTCTCTTACTTTGCATATAAACAGCGAGCACACTCTAAACAGTTAGCTGACAGTCACCTTGTTCTATTAAAGTCTGTTACCGTAGTGAGAGTAAGTGGTAATAAATTGCATTATGCTACTTCACACCGCTTACTAAGTAACACAATCATTTTTTTTCCAAAGCAAAGCGGCTCCCACTTAGGAATGTGGACCGAAATGATGAGAAAAACTTTTTTTCCCTCTCTCTCCCTAAGGCTAAGAATTCAATTTCTTGATTTTGTGGATTTTTAAGAATTAAACAAAAGAATACAACCCGCTCAACAGTAATGGACTTCATCGCATTTTCAAACTCTTTCTTTCTAATTCTAAAGAGGAAGGTTGTAAACCTTCTAATAACGTCATATGTACATTGACAATTTTTTTTTTACGAATAAAAGTATTTTCCAATTCGCTCTACCTCAGATTTAATATATTTTTGTATAAGTTAACCGCAGGGGGAATTTTTTAGTTGGTAAGAAATTCGTAGGCTCATGGGTGCAAACCACGGGACCAAGTACTCAGGACGAACAGGTAAAGAGTTTCACTGTACGTCCAGAATTCTTGGTTTCGTGGTTCGCGCTCATGGGCCAACGAATTTCTTATCAACTAAAAAATTCCCTTCGTTTAACATATAAGAAAATATATTAATTCCGTGGAAGAGGGAATTAGATATTAAATGATATTTGCTGCGTATTGCACATATATGAATGACGGCGATATGATAAGACTCATGCATACACACATTCATACATACATATATATCTATATATATATATATATATATATATATATATATATATATATATATATATATATATATATATATATATTCATATATACATATGTAGTAAGGGGGAATGCACAGACTCTTCATATTTAACTTCCCATGGAGACAGAGTCCGAGTGACAGCTTAAGAAAGGTAATAACTCTTATTTGGGTGGCGTGATGTACTGAAGCAGGTCAATGATCGTCCTGTAGTTATGTGCTATGTTAGATATCCTTACCTAAGCATTTCAGTGCCATAAGGGCTTGTCCAAGGTGACTTTGAAACTAGTTGAAAGTAGTTTCTGGGTGTGGACGAAGAGTGTGAATTTATCTGTATGTGTGCGCCTCTTTCGTTCTTAACGGTAGGTAACTAGGCAGAATGATGGAGACAGCTACGGGGAGAAAAGGCAGAATGCGGGGATTGCTCTACGAAAGTTATATATGTTTTTGTGTGTGATTTTCCAAGCTGCAATGTGTAAGTCAATGTGCTTTAGCTAAAGTTATGGCTTGTCTCTTACTTTGATATTTTGTAAAGATGTTCTATTTCATTTAATCTTTTGACTTTGTCTTTACAATTGTGTTAGCTCACCAATGTGTTCTCCTGTCTTGTAAATAGGCGGATCTAGTGGAGGGGACTAAGTGTCCTAGTGAGGGGACTAAGTGTCCTAGTGGAGGGGACTAAGTGTCCTAGTAAGGGGACTGTGTTTTGGAGAAGAGATAATTGGTGTGACTAATTACTGGTTAAGACTATTAAATACCGGGGGGTTGTCTGTTAGACTTGAACTATGAATTATCATTCCATTAATTATCCTGTAAGAACCTGAGTTATCCAATTAGTACTTTACTTTGAATAAATGTATATTTTTGTAGTTCCGACTCTGATTTGGTGACCTTAGATAATGGAGTGGAGGTTGAGAGAGAGAGAGAGAGAGAGAGAGAGAGAGAGAGAGAGGTTGTGCGAGAGAGAGGAGGGACAAAGTGTTACCAGTTCGCCTTCCGCCATGGCTAAACGCATACCAAATATGAAAATAGCGATGGCGACGCTCCCGTTGTTAATAGTGGTGGCAAGCGGTGGTCGAATGAAAAAGCCATTTGTGAGATTGTGGAAAATTGTTAAATTTCAGTTATTAGGTGAGAGGAAATGAGAAATATCCGTCCGTTAACTGTGGTAATGAGGGGGGGAGAATTGAACTTGGCTCAACATTTAGCCCAGGGCGAGATACTGCAAGTGGGTCGGTTAATCAGTAAGACTTTTGAGTGCGGGCTGCTAAGGGTTTTCTCGCCCGTAATGCGGAGTCTTTCAGATGGTGTGTGTGTGTGTTAGTGTGTTTATGATTCACAGATTCCCGGTTTTCTTTCATTGTGAAGGGGTAAGTGTTACAAAGTGTTTTTTTTAGGCCTGGGTAATCATTTGTGAGTTGTGGGATTGGTTTAGGATACCACATTTTTTTTCCCCATAGGAGTAGAAAGTGATGTGTTTCTTTATTGGCGCATGTTTAGAAGAGACGCATTCGTCTTTGTTTAATACATACATGTGCATGAATGGTTTTCATACATGCGAAACTGTTGCTTGAATTGCATTTTTTTCTTGGAGACAGAGAGCGCCCACTTGTTCTTACGCGTTCAGCGTGATTTCTGCTGAGCCGACCCAGAGGGGTATTGTAAGGGGAAGGCGAGTAGTGGTCTGCCTCGGGGGGCATTGCTTGATCGGGAGGGTGAAACTTTTTTTTTTTTTTATTTGTGGGTGAACTCCTTCTTTTTTTTTCTTTGTGTCGGGGTATTGGGGATGAGTTTGCCCTTGAATAAGGAAATTTCGAATGCCAAAGGACATCAGCTGATAATGATTGGTTGATGATGTGAGATGCCCGTAGGGTTTTTTTTTAGAAAGAATTTTTCCTTTCTCTTAAGTGAAGAGAAAAGGAAATGAAATACATATGGGATGTGGTGTAAGTTTTCCTTATGCTTTGGAAGGCACAATTATAATGGGGACACAGTGATTATTTTTTTTTTTAATGGAGATTTGATTGGTGTTGGAATGATTACTTTAAAATGGTGCTGAGTGATGGTGATTGCCGAATGGTGCTGAATGGTGATGCCCTGTTGTGCTGACTGATGATGATTGCTGACTGATGTTGTCAGGTGGTGTCGCCATTGGTGGTGGATGGGTGCCTCGTGTTGTATTTGGTGTATACTGGGGAAATGGTGTTGATTTTTGAGTGTGGCAATATGATAAATACTGGGTAATGGCAATATTAATGCCCTTACTTGAGATATTTGCAGGAGAATTATTACTATGGAGAATTATTACAATGAATTATAGGAGAATGTGTCAGTGCTTCATGGGTGATGAATCTGGATGAATTTTTGTGAATTGTGCTGAATTTTTGGGGAATGGGCAAGCATTAATATTGCTGATGTTTTTTATACTAATACTGGTGATTTTTTATATACTAACATGGGTGTTGTAATGCTATCAAGGGTGGTGTTGTTCTTTTTGTAGATATGGGAGGAACTAACAACAATTTGTTTTTTCTTTTTTTATGAGTTCATCAAAAAATCACTTGACATCTACGTGAGTCACCGGGGATAGTTAACAGTGCCGTTGATTTTTTTCTTTTTTTCCTTTTTTGGAAGTTAGCCATCGCTGACACAAGTTTTTTATCATGGGCAAATTTGAATTTATTTTTCTCTCCAGTTTGTGTGAATTTTTTTTTATGTCTCAGTTCGTGACTTGGAGTCATTGTTGGGGAATGTGTTTATGATTTCAGCTGTTTGATGCTGCAGAGAGATTTATGGGAGAAGTTTTGCATTTTTTTTTAATACATACGTAAAGGCACTACATTTTTTTTCTGGATATTTGTGTTCCAGAGGTTGTGGGTTTCTTGCACAATATCTTTGTTGTATTTGTGACAACTTTGCTATGACCAGGGTGTTAAATAGACATATTTAAATTAAACACATTCTCGATTTTTATTTTACTATAGTACAAAGTGGTTAGCGCGTGAACGCTATGAAAACCTGAGCCCGAATATGCCTCCGTTGCTTGCGTGGTAATAAGCATACAAACTCAGAATTTTAACACATGAAATTGACTCATAACTTGTAATGTAGAAACAGTACTAGATTACATTGTTAAAAATAATTTAAGAGTCACATCCAACTCGTAACAAGATTAGATATTGGCAATTCAAGTTATAAGTATCAACAATAATAATTGATAAACTGAAATGAAACAATGCATCGAAATCATGCCATAGTGAATTAAGATAGCAGCGTTTATTCAAGAATGCATTGAAATCATGCCATAGTGAATACAAAAAGGAGCGTTCATTCAAGACTCATGGGTTACGAGTCATGAAGTGAAAATTGGCATGTCCTTAATTGTGGTATGTTGTCATTAGGCCTGTAGAAGTGAAAAATCATAAAACATTCAACTATAGAATCGTACACGTGTAGGAAACCGGTTTTTCTCCGACAGGTCTGTCTTACCAGTCCACAATACGAAGTCTTTTCTGAAGTACTGGAACGTAATGACGGTGAAGTCAATAATATCATTTCATTATAACCAAGATGTAATCGGCATTTTTGAAAGGATTTTACTTGATAATTTGTTTCAATACTATTACTCAGATCATACATGAAAATCTTATAGTATTCTGTTTGGCATGAAATGAGGGAATTACGA
>NC_087220.1:11771273-11774148 GCF_015104395.2 Macrobrachium nipponense | reverse complement strand
GATTACAAATTGGCCAAATTCCTCGTTCCCCTATTGGAGCCCCTGACCAGTAAATGGTATACCGTAACTAACGTGAACAAATTAGCAACGCATTTTTCTACAAGATTTTAACATTTTTATGGCAAGCTTTGATGTAGTGTTGTTATTCACCAATACACCGATCAGAGAATCCATAAAATCAAGCGTTCAGGCACATTCTTGTCTTTGAATAACCATATTTTTACAATGTAACTTGATTAGTTTTTAAGTTGCTGTGTTCCTTTGTTTTGAATGAATTTACAACGAAGAAAATTGCACAAATGGTTCAAATCCTCCTTTCAACTATATCATCACGTTTGCAATTTTCTTGCAGAAATGTACCATATGAATATTTGAGTCCTCAACATCACAAAACTAACAATCAGTCTAGAATTATTTTAATATCTGTTACTCTTCTTTTTATTGGCTAATATATCATGTATATATTTATATAATTATTCCCTGTTTGATGTAATGAAAGACTTCTGTTGTGGAAGCTCGCCAAAATATTCTTAATTTAACATAATACATTAGTCCACTAAGACTTAACAGCTATTTCATAATCATTAGTAAATAAAATTCCCAAAGTTGTAAAAGAACCTGTATATCCCTGAAGCCATAGTAAAGGCCAAACAGCCTTAAAACTTCCTGTCCTGATCCAAATATTTTCGTCTTAGTTTTATTCGCAAACAAACTGCGGTTCTTCAAATATAGATACTAATGTGCTAATCTCCAAAATTTCCTTATCGCTGGTAAGGGTAATATCTGAATCATCGGCAACACAAGAACAATAAGGTTGTTATCATTCGGTAAGAATTTTTTATAGCAAGGTACAGAGGTTCCTGGAACAGCATAAAGAACCAGCCTTATCGGACTCCCCACTGCCCACTAAAATATCTACCAATGTTACCATTAACCATGCAGCAACTTCATATTCTTAATACAGAAAATCAGCTTATCACACACACACACACACACACACACACACAAAATCCTAGTGTTTCAAGAACCTGAAGTACAAAATTGATGTTAACAAGGCCAAATGCTTTCGACCGATCAAGATTTAGAATAGGACTTTCAACTTTTTTCTCATTACATTAATAGAACATGTCTATAACTTAAGTATTATATTTTTTTACGGTTCTACAAGGTACACGGAATTGTTCAGGAATGATAAGGTTAAGGATCCTTCCGCAATTATTTTAGCCAGTATTATGTACTCTAACCACAGCACAACAGTGAAGTTGGTCTCCAATTAGACAAAACGCTCTGGCCACTACATTTCGAAATGAGACTGACCAATGGAGAACCTTTACTTTTGAAGAGAGATTTCGTTTCCATAATATTTTCGAGCAAACAATTTAGTTTATGCTTAATATTTTCCCCAAAATACCTTATAAAATTCTTGGGATCCTGTCTATAACTGGTATCTATTGTCACCAATGGAACGAGTAATATCACGTACCCCTTTGGAAGGTGTATTCTTATGGAATATATTTTAACATTCCTGTTTCGATCTGTATTTGTTAGCACTCTTCTTTTCTTCTCAGACTTGTTTAATTTCTATCCTATTTGCTCCTAGTACCTGTCCTGGACATCCCATCCTTTGTAAAATATCTTGTCTATTGAAAATTTGATATACTTTATGTTTAAACATAGATTTTTCCCCTACGTCTTATTATCTAGTACTCCGTCCACATCGTCCACATATCTACATTTAAATTCCCTAACTCATCTCTTGTAACATTTCCATTTTGCCACCTGCCATAAGAACAGATTTTAATTATCAATTTAATTTTCTTAATATCCCCTATTCTCTTCTTATTCATTATCACTACAGTTTTTTTTTTTTTTACACACCACATCCCTTTCTCTTGAATTTCATTTTGTAAGACCTATTCGTTTTGCATTATCATGTTTCCACGATATTCTTGTTTCTCCGATTACTGCCTAATTATCTCTCCCTGTTTTCCGTTTTACTTCATTCATCTTCCATTTTTTTCTTGTAGCTGCCTCTTTATACATCTGTTTCCAAAAAAAGCTTGTGCTAATTGGAACCTTTACATATAGATTCCCCAAAGTAGCTTTTAAAATTAACTTTTATTTCACGTATGTCTTCTACATTGAACAACTATTTTTTTTATTATTTACTTTCCTTATTAGAATATACTGTCTCCCGATTTGAGATGCACTTATTCTTTTATCTATACTCTGGCATCTTGGAAGCATAACGGCCTCTAAATTCAGTTGGAATTTATTCATCATATTTTTGGTAGTGGTCGGGATATATCAGAAGATGACTGTTGATATTCAAATCCCTATTTTGTCATTAGTGGAGAGTTGTATACAGTGAAACAGATGTAAGTAGGAAGTGGGAGCATAAATTAAAGTACTAAGTTTAAAGTCATCAACCTTCCTAAATTCTGTTTATCTTCATGGTAGAGTTACTTTAGCAATCAGAGTAGGTAACTGATAGAACTGTAATCAATGAAGTAGAAAATATATCAACTAAATATATAAACAATTACGACTTCTGTAGGTCTTGACGAAAAATGTTTTTTTTTCGCGATGTAAATAGTAAAAGAACTCTACCTACCATTATAAACAGTGTCATAAAATATTATAAACAGTGTCATGAAATATGATCGACAGGAGAAATATGCAATCTATGAAGAAATGCATTTTTGTGAAGGCAAATACAAATTTGTAATTACGGCCGTTGATATTGAATATGAAATTTTATCATTTTAGTAGAAAATTATATTACAACACTAGTACAAATCTTGTGAAATATTTGATGGTTCATTTTCCTACATAAGAATCACAAATATGTAATCAGACTTTCCACTCTTGATAT
>NC_087220.1:11753773-11766273 GCF_015104395.2 Macrobrachium nipponense | reverse complement strand
TTAATATATATATATTATATATTCTATATATATATATATATATATTATATTCTCTGACTATATTGGGATAAAAAAAAATAAATAAATACACAGCATTCGTTGTCATCAGAGGATTCAATCTATCCTTATACTTTAAAAGGGAACCTATGGTAAGAGGATTAGTAGGAATGGGGTCACTTCTTATGTAAGAACAATACTACCGTAATTATAAAATAATTCCATTTTGTTTTTGTGTTTGTTTTTAGCATATTATTTTTTAGCACATGTCTTTTATGATGGTTTAATATATTCGTATATGTATATTTTTTACAGCTTTGATAATGAGGCTAGGCCTTGAAACGGAAGCATTAAACCCATGCAAATGTATGAGATGTCTTCCTTAAGCTCCTTATAGCACACACACATATATATAAATATATCTATATCTATATATATAATATAATATATATATATATTATATATATATATATATATATATTTTATATTTCTATATATATATATATATATATATATATATAAATATATATATATACATATTTATATATATATATATATATATATATATATATATATATAATATAGGGTATATATATATATATATATATATATATATATATATATATCTATATATATATATATATATATATATATATATATATATATATATATATATATATATATATATATATATATATATATATATATATATATATATATATATATATATATATATATATATATATATATATATATATATATATATATATATATATATATATATATATATATATATATATATATACATTGAACAAATTGATGGGACACTCACACTCCAATTTGTCCGACAAGGATTATGGACCTTTTTTATGTTTTACTTTATTTTATTTTATTTATTATTTACTTAATTATTTTCTAGATTTTAGAGTTTGAGATCATCTCTTGAAGGTCATTAAATTTTTTTGTTATCATATGAACAGATTACTTCACAAATGACCTAACGTTGAATAAAGTGTTTTAAAGCATAATACACAAATTACTGACGAAGCACATAAGCATGTTACAGACTCTGTATTGAGGAAATAAACTATGCACTCATTCGTACTGTAAGTGTAATATATAACTACAGTTACGGGTCCCATTCTCATCCTATTGGACATCAACAAACGTTTAGACACTCATCGGTTTTAGTTAAGACTATGAAGTTTTGGGAAACTTTGAACAATTACCGATTTTGGTTATAACAATAAATATCTGATTTGAAATGATTGAATTTGCCACCATAGTTATAACATAACAAAAAACGTTTTTGTAATTGCTAAACCGTTCCTCTATGGCCAGAAACGGTAAGTACTTCACTCTGCAGAAATTGCTCTAAATTCAACAGTGATGAAAATGTAATAAACAATTATCGAAGATGAGGTATTTCTACTTATTTTTTAAGTCTATCTTATAATATGGATTCCCACCACGATTCACCCATCGCCGATATCAGGGAAGTAAAAGATTCTCAAAAACTTTATTTTTAATCGGTTACCCATATCCCCATATATCGAATAACTCCTAAAGACTACTTAAGGTTACTTACATTAAAATGCCGATCATAGGCTTCAAATAATTCGTTCAAATAAATTCAGAAGGCTGATGTTCTTTGTTGCTTTTCTTAGTTATTCAAAATAATAATTCCACTAAGCAACTGGTGCTATCTCATCAAGTGCTTGAGATTCATAAAACTTAAAATATTTGTATGAACTGAAGGATCAATACTTTACATAATCCTATACCATAGAAGTGTTTTTCCTTTTATTGAAAAACTGCCGTAGTCTGCTTTGCTGTGCTATGGAGCGCTCCTGATCATTGGTCTTCATCCAGATGTCAGCACCAGCTTTCTTATTGCCTTCAAATGCGTACCTCTTTTATAGGCCAGTTTTGGGGAAAGATCAATGCTGGCGATATGCAGGAATAATGTGGCCCAGCACCATTTCAATATTCTTCGTCGATTAAAAGCCTTGAGTTTCGAGGGTATATTAAAAATTGCAATTATAGCCTATCATATGTAATTTTATGTCTTTTATATTCTCTGTCTGCCTGTCTGTCTCTCTTTCTCGCTAAACAGATTAGTAACTTCCTAATTTCATGACAGTGAGCAATCGAATGTAACTGAAAAGACACAACGTTACTTTATGCTTCTTTTCAGAAGTGAGAGGGAGACATTTTATGCGGTTCTGAATCTCGTGAAGTAATGGTGTTGTCGTTTCAAGTCACCTCAATCCTGCAACCCAGGAAAGATCTCTCGGGATTTGAGCACTCAGAAAATCCGCCGCGTCTTTTCTTGGGATTGCGACCTGATTCATCGGGTATAAATATGACTTTTTAAAATTATTTATCACATGTATTTTGTTACTTGTCAGATTTTTTTTCTTCTTTTGAAAAAAAAAAAAACTATTACAAAAATATATATGATTGTGTGTACTATACATTCCACCGGTTGAAATGAAAGAATTGATGGAAGAATACAACGATGTATCAAAGGAGGCCTCAAGTACGACATCATGAAACCAGCAAAACACAGAATGAAAGATCACATTTAAAAAGAAGGTTCCCCAATCCATTCGAAATTTACAGCACTGGCTCTGGAGAAGCTAACATACGTGAAGAAAGTCTTAAAAAAATGGAGGAAGCCAGAATATGCCAAAAAGCCTACAGCCTATGGGCATCACACCTTTACATGGAGACAAAAGTAGATCGAACATGGCACTCCCGTGGATATTACCGATGATTGAATGTCAAGACAAAGCCAGACAAATACCCGCTACCAAATATGGCAGACATAACATACGAAATGAGTGGAATAAGTATGCTCACCAAAATTGATCTGTTGAAAGGGTACTTTTAAGCAACAGTTATGAAAGAAATAGAAAAAAATAATCACACCGTGCAGCACCTACACATTTAATTATAGCTGCTTCGGTCTCTTGAACTCGGGGCAACATTCCGAAGACTGATGGACAAGATATTCGGGACCTTCCATTCTGTGTAATATATGTGAATGACATACAAATATTCAGCCCAAACCTAAAACAATATCTTAAACATGTGAGAGAAGTGTTGAAAAGACTAATAGAAAACGGGCTGATAGTGCGAGAAGATAAAGTGCAGGTCGGTAAATTAAACAGTGGACTTTTTAGAACAAAGTGAGCCAAGCCAGCATCAAACGACTACCCGAAAAATAAAAATAATAACAGAATTTCCCAAACCAAGAAAGGTGAAATTTGTGCAAGAATTCTTGGAACCCATGAATTACTATTACTAAATTCATCCCAAATATAGCTAAAATCATGAGCCCCACATTGAAAGATTTGAAAGGAAAAAAAATAACTTGGGGAAATGAACAAGATAATGAATTTAAATTAGCTTTCTACAACAAGAAGCTAACAATAGCAGAGCGGAAATACTCAACATTCAACTGGGAACTTCTTGCAGTCTACTAAGCAGTCCGTCACTTCGGCCACATAATCGAGGCATGGGAATTCGTGGTCCATACAGACCATCAACTCCACGATCACGCCCTCACCAAATCAGCAGATGCGTAGTCAGAGCTTCAATAACGACACCTGTCAACAATAGCAGAGTACACCTGCGCCATCAAGTACCTGAAAGGATCATCAAACACCATGTAGACGCCCTACCCTCAAATGGAGTGACCTTATGATCAACAAAGGAACGGTGACCATCACCTGCAAGACGAGTACCAGACACCAACACCTATATGTACTTGCCAGAAGTTTTGAGAAGAAAAACTATTGGCCTCATCCACACCCTTCAGGCTGATCGACTGACAATGATAGCAGAGCAGTTAATAAGGTGGGGTATGAGAAAGGATATCAAGACGTGGGCAAGGCAATTCATCCTATGCCAAACGTCAAAAATCACAAGGCACACGGAGATCTGAATTGAGGAATACAAGACGACATCCCGCGCCACCTTGCCCACATACACACCAAGATAGTGAGACCCCTACCCCCATCATATCAATAAAGGTATTTAATTACATTAATAAATAGAAATACAAGGTGGCCGGAAGCAATCCTGATTCGACAACAGATGGCAGAAAGCTGCGATAAAGCCTTTGCTGACTGAATCTGTAGGCTAGGCACGGTGCTCCCCAGATCATCACCTTATTGATATTGTACCAGTCTACATGTATCACAATGTCATTCATTCAACTATACTTCTGTATAATTGTATTTTTTGTCTCTGTGAAGAAACACGGAGGCCCTTTTTCCTACCCGTCAAAGGTTGGGACTACTTTGCGGCCCACAAGGGTTTATGACATGTGCGAATGTTATATCAATAAGTCAGTGGTATCATGACCTGCACTTTCGCTTGCACCTCACTCTCACACACTCAAAGGAAGGCTGTTGGCTTCCTTCTGTTAAAGGTAAGGGAGGCAAATAGGAAGTCAAGTTTGACAGGGTACAGGTTCTGTTAATCCTGCTGCAATCATGAATGCAGAACCAGGAAGATGTAGGAAAAAATGATACCCAACGTAGTAATGAGAAAGCAAAGATTCATTGAAACACATCTACAAATTTGCAGCATTCTTCTACTGTACTAGTAATTTTGTATCCTTATCGTAATTCCCTCATTTCATGCCACACTGAATACTATAAGATTTTCATGTATGATCATATGATAGCTAACAACTTGACGTTTTAATTTACTTAGTGATTTGAGTAATAGTATTGTAACAATTATCAAGTAAAATCCTTTCAAAAATGCCGATTACATCTTGGTTATAATGAAATTATGTCATTGACTTCACCGTCATTACGTTCCAGTACTTCAGAAAAGACTTCGTATTGTGGACTGGTAAGACAGTTCTGCCGGAGAAAAACCGGTTTCCTATACATGTACGATTCTATAGTTGAATATTTTATGATGTTTCACTTCTACAGGCCTAATGACAACATACCACAATTTAAGACATGCCAATTTTTACTTCATATCTTGTAACACATGCGTCTTGAATGAACGCTCCTTTTTGTATTCACTATGGCATGATTTCAATGCATTCTTGAATAAACGCTGCTATCTTAATTCACTATGGCATGATTTCGATACATTGTTTCATCTCAGTTTATCAATTATTATAGTTGATATTTATAACTTGAATTGCCAACATTTAATCTTGTTACGAGTTGGATGTGACTTAAATTATTTTTAACAATGTAATCTAGCACTGTTTCTACATTACAAGTTATGAGTCAATTTCATGTGTTAAAATTCTGAGTCTGTTTGCTTATTAGCACACAAGCTCAGGTTTTCATAGCATTCACACGTTAACCACTTCGTACTCTAGTAAACTAAAAATCGAGAATGTGTTTCATTTAAATATGTCTGTTTAACACCCTGGTCATAGCTTTGCAAGAAAGCATCACTATATTTTCAGGTTTTTTTCTTTACTTATTAATGTCAAGAAATGACGATTAAACATAAAGTTACTTAGCTTCCTCCCACTGTTTTGTGTTAGTGATTCGGCCTCAGGTGTGAGGAAGTAGGTCAAATATCTATTAATACTTCGGGAGGAAGTCTGCCCCACAGATACCCGCCGCAACAATTTTATCTGAGAGAGAAATGAGATAATGCTCTATGAGTTTATTCAAAACACACACACATATATATATACATATATATATATATATATATATATATATATATATATATATATATATATATATATATTATCTGTGTGTGTGTGTTTGTGCGTGCGTGTGTGTGTGTGGGAAGAAAATAAACATTGAGTATGTATCCTGATTTATTTTGCCTTTTAGTTTTCTAATACATCTTCATTAGTGGACTTGATACTTAGCGGTAGAATTTAACAGTATTTATGTATTTGCATTTGTAAATGTGTGAGTGAAAGGATCAACACGCACAAACTAAGGCCAGTATATAGATATATATATAATTATATATATATAAGATATAATAGATATAATATAATATTATAGATATATTATATATATTGTATACATAATAATAGTTCATTCTTGCATGAATATTGCAGTGAATAGGTCAACGAAGTCTACCTGTCAGCTCAACTGCGACCGTTTGGCGGATGAGAGCCCACACGTAAGGGTAGAACTGTCAGTCAGACCGTCAACTTGAGGGCATCACCCTCAGTGCTTTCCTTGGCTTTGCTGTGACAACACTATATGGCACCGATGGTAGCTCCGCTGGCTTTTGAGGGGGTGGAGTCACGTAGACTATTTGCTACTGCAATTCACTTAAAAATAGGAAAAAATCAAAAAGGCATAACTGGATATGGTCTAAATACTACCTATCAAAAAGATATACCTATTCTCACACCATATTAATAAATAAGATTGAATTAGAACTGGGGGTTGGTTCAGTTATTTATGTAATAGAACATGAAGCCACTTTCATAAGTAACACCTTTCATAAAGAGCCAGGATACTGGCAAGGCCATACACCAAATTGTATTTGTCACTTGGAAATATTAATTTTTTATCAAATGATTTGGACTCAGAATGGTCTATAATTAGCACCAGAGGTCCTAACAATGAAAAAGAATTAGGCCTTTTACATATTCATATACTCGCGTGAGCGGCTAAGATCCTTCCCAGATGATTCCCAACGATGGACTGTTGTAAATTCGTCGTTGCTTACACTTCAGTTCCGGAGAGTGGACTGACTCCGCCCACAAACTGTCATCTACGCGTAAGTTTTAACGCCAGGTTAGATAAATTGATAGGTGGACTGACAAGTTAACCCAATCGTAGATACCCGGCCTTAGGCTTAGAGGGAAAGTTTGGAGACATGCGTGACATATTTTCCCCTCACACCGTGTGATAATCATGGCATTTTCCCCTCCTTTGTTCATTTCCTAAAAGGAAGTTCAACCTCATATCTTTCTTTGCACAACGTATAACAGTTTATTTAAACACTGCATGGAATATCGAAGCAATTCCGTATACTGCACGAAATGGATGCAGAAAATAAAGTTAAAACAACTCTCCCTTACCAGGAAAGGACCAAAACAAAAAAAGAAAAAATCTTTAGAAAACGAAAATATCTTGCAATGATTTCAATTTTTTGAACGAAAATAAGAAAAAATATATATAAATCCCTTTATTTATTAAAGCCAAGAACAATTTTAATGGTTAAAGTCCTTACTGTATCCAAAGGCAACAACATAATAATGTCAAGTCAGTTTATTCACTCTGGAGTGTTACCTTGAGGTAAATAGAGGTCTCTTGGTTGTGAGTAGAGATGAAACGTCCTTTCAAGGCAGAGGAGAGCTTAGGAAAAAGTTTGCCGACTTTCATGGAAGGAAATGCCCCAAAAGCGGCAGATAAGCCTCTTGTCGTCAGTCTAACAGCAACCACTCTTTCCCTTCTGTAGATAACGGGAAAATAAAGTAATGTAATTCTCGTGGATGTGTATTGTTTAAGTCTCCCCTGTCTTTACATTGACTTTTTCCAAATAAAAGAAAGGCATGAAATGATTACACACGCACACACACACACACACACACACACGCACACACACACACACACACACACACATATATATATATATATATATATATGTGTGTGTGTGTGTGTGTATATATATATATATAGATATATATATATATATATATATATATATATATATTATATATATATATATATATATATACATAAATACATATGTGGATGAATGTGTGTATGCATGAGTCTTATCACATCGCCGTCATTCATATATATGCAATACGCAGCAAATATCATTTGATATCTAATTCCCTCTTCCACGGAATTAAAATATTTTCCTATATGTTAAACGATGGGAATTATTTAGTTGATAAGAAATTCGTTGGCCCATGAGCACGAACCACGAAACCAAGAATTATGGACGTACGGTTAACTTATACAAAAATATATTAATTCTGAGGTAGAGGGCGGGGAATTGGGGGGAAAATAACTTTTTATTTTTACGTATTAAAAAAAAATTGTTCAATGTACCAAAAAAAATGACGTCATTAGAATATTTACAACCTTCCTCCTTAAAATTATAAAAGAAAGAGTTGAAAATGCGATGAAGTCCATTACTGTTGAGCGGATTATATTCTTTTGTTTACTTCTTAATAATCCACAAAATCAAGAAATTGAATTTTTAGCCTTAGAGAGAGAGGGAAAAAAGTTTTTCTCATCATTTCGGTCCACATTCCTAAATGGGAGCTGCTCTGCTTTGGAAAAAAATTATTGTGTTACGTAGTAAGCGGTGTTAATAGCATAATGCAATTTATTACCACTTACTCTACTACGGTAACAGACTTTAATAGAACAAGCTGACTGTCAGCTAACCTGCTTAGAGTGTGCTCGCTGTTTATATGCAATGTAAGAGACCAGTATCATTGTAATAAACTGTGAAAGCAATGTTTTTCGCTTTTGATTTTACTCCAGGTGTATTCATGGTATGAAGAATTATAAATTTAATTAAAATCTCTTCTTTGGTGAGCAATTACTATGACCTCTAGCAGGGGAAAAGGGAAACGTCCGAGTTCCAAAGAAGTCAAGTACTATCGACATCGAATGCAAAGGGCTTCAGGGTACGGTTCCCCTTCTTTAATAAATAGTAGTAGCAGAGATCGGATCGTTTACAATTGCTCTAGCGTCCCATGATTTTTATTGTTCGTTTCATAACCTCTTAAAAAGTTATTGGCGCTGACCCTACCTGCCTTTCTTTCAACAAAGATAATTTTCCTGACGGCAAAGACTTATGAAAGTGACGAGATAATACTTTGTCCCCCCCCTCCCGTTTCCCATTGCATGACACCACAAAATGTAATATACTGTCAATTTCCACGACATTTCTTTTCGGAAAGGAGAGAGAGAGAGAGAGAGAGAGAGAGAGAGGCGACGGCGGCCTCCGAATTTTCACTTTTCCAATACGTGAAGAAAAATCAAAAGACGACCTAAGAGAAAGTTGGGCAAATTGTTTCAGTATTTTCATTTTCTCTTAATGTTTCTCTAGCAAAAATAAAAAAGGACTTATATTGAAATTCAAGAAAATTGATAATGTACTTGCCACCTTTGTTTCTTGATAAGTTACTAGTACAATATACTTTTTTTTAACATTAAGTCATGTCTTGTAGCAGGAGAAAAAAACAACGGTCATTGCTGATTATTCTTTATTTAAAATACCATGCAAGTTCTGCAATGATGATTATGTTGACGATGGAATTAGATTTACTTCTCGAGGGCTTATTGGATCATAAGCAGGATGTATGATCCAGTCCAGCGAGTTTCGAAACTTTTGTGTTCACTTTAAGTATTTGAGTCCCAGCATTGATCGGAGTGAGGCTGTGCTAGTTTTGAAGGGCAATTTCTTCTACAATGGGAAGATTCGAGAATGAGATATCATTAATCAGGGGAAGAACATGAAATTAGATATGCTAACAAATTGACTTAATGACTTCTAATTTTAGATCTACCGGTGATCTTCCTCCCATATTTCAATAATGTTGGATCATGGTTTTAATGTCCAAACTTCATTTCAGTAGTTGTTGTTCCACTATAAACTTCTTTTCAAGTTGCCATCCCATTACTTTATATGTTTTTGGTGACTGTATTACATCTGCTCCCTTCCTTATCCATAATGAATTTTTGAGGGCCGACATCTTTACACATTTACCTCTCCTTCTTTGTGTCAGCTGTCCTATAACATCTGGCTTTTACCTATCTATGATTTTGTCGATAATTCACTCCTCGAGATTTCTTCATTCACCTCAAAGCCCTTTCCTGTTATTTTCGCAGGGGACCAGGGTTCTCCAGTCACCTCACTCATATATTATATCTTCGTTGTCACTTTTAACTAGTTTTTTAGATGCTTTTTAATTGGAAATTTTGGTTGTCTGCTTAATTGTGAATGGTTCCAAAAGTCCTTGATTGGAATTCTATGTATCTCCCTACATAATGAATTAGGTCACTCTAAATAGGATGATGAAAGGCTAGATGAAGTTCAAAACGAAACTGCAGTAACAGTTAAGGTAAACGATTTTGAGAAAGAGTGGAGGATAAGATTTCCACATCCAGAGGGCAGGTGGGTAGGAAACCGATTATTATGCAAATGCTTACTTCTGTAATGGGAAACTGTCCTTGGCAATAAAATTGCAATTGCAATGCATAGCTAAGCTCATATTAACACAAAAGGATCATCTAATTGCAAATGGAATTCCATGAATATGTCCAGCCCACCCACAAAACAAGCTCTAATGCATATGAGTAACTGAGATTATAAAACAGCTAATTGAAGTCATGTAACTTTAAGAAGCGTGTATTATCCCTGTTCGCATTGTGATGATGAGATCACAAGAAAAGATTAAACTTACAAAAAATAAATGTTTTGACAATTAGTTGTTGGTTGTTTTCGGCTTGATGGATTTATCCCTCTTTGTCTCTTCCTCTTGATATTGGTAACTATCAGTTCCACGTTGGCCGAGTGCATTTCGCGCTCGGCTACCGAAGTTCGATTCTCCGCTTGGCCAAAGTGGAACCAGAGGAATTTATTTCTGGTGATAGAAATTCATTTCTCGATACAAATGTGGTTCGGATCCCAAAATAAAGTTGTAGGTCCCGTTGTTAGGTAACCAATTGGTTCCTAGTCATGTAAAAACATCTAATCCTTCGGGCCAGCCCTACGAGAGCTGTTAATCAGCTCAGTGGTCTGGTGAAAGTAAGATATACTTAATTAGTAACTACCGTTTAATACATAAATATTTTGATCAGAATTCTCTAAGAGACTATAGCTGTTACAAAGCCCAAGGAACGACAATTGAATCATGTATAGTTGTTGTTAAATATTTACTCTAATAAGAAATCTGGACGACCGAAGTGAGAATCACTGCTATCACCTCATGTTGTCAAAATTCCCTTTTAGGGAGTGGAAGGAGATGGGAGGAGCGTTCTGTATCCCTAAAATCTCTCTCTCTCATATGTCGTTTATCTATATTTTCCTGCTTCATCTGCTCCATTTCCTTCTCTTATTTCCTCATCTTTAAGATCTGAAAAGGACGTTAACCACATATCCGGATGATCTCCACACAGGAAGGTTATCAAAGTCATAATATCACATAGAGGACAGTTACCCTGAAGCAGGTAATTCAAGTAACACGTAAATCATGCGCATTTGTCACGAGAGAGAGAGAGGGAGAAAGAGAGAGAGAGAGAGAGAGAGAGAGAGAGAGAGAGAGAGAGAGAGGAGAGAGAGAGAGAGAGAGTTATTGCTTTCAAAAGGACACAATCTTTCATTCATCACACTTCACTTTTATGCAAGTTTGAATTTTCTTTTTTTACTGCCATTAAAATGCCTACCAATTAAACGGCACTGTATTCACCGCTAATTATATGACCTATATATTCGAATCAGATTTCTATATTGTTTTTATAGCACATTTATGTTGTCTTTTGCTTCCATCAAAGACAATGGTGTTTACCAAAACTTGAAAGGTATTTTTCATTAGCAATATTTTTGTGAAGACCGCTAACTCTTTCATCGTTTATCTGCAAATTGATGGGGATATATTTTGCCATCAACCAATTGACACCAATAATTTTTACACAAGACGGAAGCGAGAGAACTACAGAGAGAGAGAGAGAGAGAGAGAGAGAGAGAGAGAGAGAGAGAGAGAGAGGCTAATTAACTAGTACACTAAAGATGCAACGCTCCTTCCTCTGTAGATAGGACAAGCGTGACTTCAGTGATAAAACTGTACCAAATATTCTGCTGGAAAATAAGAGATATGACATTGAAATTCAATGTGAATGCTCTTACTTGCAATGTCAAATTTTTCGTTGATTAACGAAGGAAACTATGACCATAGAGATACGAAAAACTTTAAAAAACGGCACTCGTCCAATTACATTTTATACTTAAGTTTAGTATGTATTTCGAAAAGAGAAAATATTTATTAATCGGTATATCAGAGAACATCATTATATTACGCTCAGATTTCTTGCACCAGCATCGCAGTGTAAGGATCCGCCCCAGAGTTAATGTTAAATACTAAACTAACATTGAAATGAATGAAAACTTTGAGCGATTAAAGAAAATTATTTTGTAAAAACTTTAAAATTCTCTTTGCAATTTTAAAACTTTGTGTGGTTAAAGAAAATGGTCTGGAAAAACTGTAAAACGCTCTAATATTGGGACTTTTTCCTGTAATTCGGAATCGTGTGCTTCTAGATTTATCATAACATGTTTTGTTGCTTTTTTTGTTGACAATTCATGAGTCATATGTTGGAAAATATTGAACCTCATAATAAGCAAAATGACTATAAAACATATCCTCTCGCCCTTCATCATTTTCGCGTAATAGAATATTCAACATATAGATAAAAGTTGAAAGGGGAATTTAGAGACTTATTCAAAAGAGGAAGGTCGACAGCGAAGGCTTAACATGTTTAGTAAAATTGTGGCGGAATAGTTGCAGGTAA
>NC_087220.1:11748773-11751273 GCF_015104395.2 Macrobrachium nipponense | reverse complement strand
GTGTGAGTCAAATTTGATCAACAACCATAGACGTAACAAACCATAGTCACAGGACGTTGGCGAGACGGGAAAGCGGCAACAGCCATAGCACCGTCGCGATAGAAATCTTAAGACCTGTACCCGACTCACTCAGCTTCTATCGATAATGAAGCTCCACCTCCAGGAGGAGGTGTTAATCTGTTAATTAACTCACTCCGCCTTAAAGAGGAGGAATTAACGTGTTAACCCCACCTAAAGAGTGAGAATCCGCTCCACGAATCAAGAATCCTTTTGGGCGGGGAACTAGAACATACACTGCCTTAGGAGGTTGGTCCAAATTCAGTCTTGGGTAGCTGATTGACGAAAGCCAGAAGGGGAGAAGAAAGCCGCGGTCATACAGAAAGAAGCAAGACTTTGCCAGTGGTCCTAACCAGATTCTTAAGTACACTTGTATTCTTTGCAATAGTAAAGAAAGAAACTCTGCCGTTCGTCTCACTCAAACTCTCCTGAGAGACTGATAATATTACTAATCCAGAAACAGTCAAACACAGAACCAGATCACAGAACGAATCGTCTACGAGAAAGAAGCATGGTAAGAAGGAACATTCACTCAAACACTCTACACACAACAACAGTCTGATAACCCACCTTTTTTTTGGACGCACTCCATATCTATCTTCACTTTATGTATTTTAAATGTTTATCTTTAATACTTCCAATTAAATAGGTATTTAAAAAAGTAGAATATATATAATATTATTATATATATACTAATATATACATAGATATTATATATATATATATAAATATATATACCGTATATGGACCCAGTCGTTTTATTTTCCCCAAAAATAAATCTCAGTTCCCAAGCCTTTCTCAAATAAACATACACACACACACACACACACACACACACACACACACACATATATATAATATATATATATATATATATATATATATATATATATATATATATATATATATATATATATATATATATATATATGTATGTGTGTGTGTGTGTGCGTGTGTGTGTGTGTGTGTGTGTATTTATAAGGGCCGGAATTGAGATTTTAATTTTTATTTTTGGGGCAAAATAAAACGACTGGGTCCACTAAAAAATGCCTTTTGGAAACGACAATCCTGACTAAGAGTGACCAGCAACTATGATCGGAAAATAGCATAAACCTTAACACAAACTACTAAAATTACTTTCAAAGGAATGAAGGTAAAAGTAATGTGTCTACGTACAAGTATAATCTTAAAAGGTAATCAGAATAAATATATATATATATATATATATATATATATATATATATATATATATATATATATATATATATATATATTGAAATGTACCTAAGCAAGCACTTATTCACAAGACATACAGCTAATCTTTTCATCCCTCCTCTTGTGTATTCTTCGTCCTTTCATGTAGACTGGCGTTTGGAAGATTGTTCTTCAACTAATATCCAAGCAAAAGGGAAAAACAGATGTTAATTGCCTTTGGGGAGAATTATGATCAATTTGAATTTGCGTAAGATTTATGTCATTAGTATTTGTTGTTTCCTGCAAGGCTTCAGATGGCAGTTTCCCAGCGACCATGCAAGTAAATTTATGGCGATACGTTGGCTGATTGTTCTGTTTCTAAAAGGCAAGTCGATTATTCTTCATCAGCAGGCATGATGAGTTCAACAGCTTCATTTCTCTTAAGTGGACACTTTACTACACCCAAAAGTTAACATCATATTCTCTCTCTCTCTCCCTATATATATATATATATATATATATATATATATATATATATATATTTAACCTCCGGCATCTTCCAACTTAGATGTTTAACTCCTCCAACAATAATCTAACCGATTTTCTGGTGGATCATATGTAAATATTGTATCATTTAAGTAATTTGTAGTGTCAATCACAAAAACTCTAACCTTTTCATAAGCACCATAACTTGGAAGCGTTATTCTTTGCTCATTTACCAAAATTTGTATTTGCTTTTGGACTGATTTATTGTATCATTGAATAGTTCATAATTTTCCCACAAATGCAGATATAAATCATTTGATGAGATAAGCTTTAAGAGTTGATAGAAAATGAAATTAATTTCACGAAATCAAAAGGAATAATAGAAACTTCATAAAAGCTGAATTCATTTCCTGTGGATACTGCAGCATTTCCATGATAATTATCTGCCTGTTTCCGAGACGTAATTAGGCGAAACATATTGCTTCCCTGATGTGTTTCCACATTGCTGGCGAACGGTCACCAGAATGGACTTCGATCTATTCGGGGAAATGTGGCTCAAGATTTGTAATTATGGTATCGCAACAATCTCGGAATTTTATATAAATAACGCGGCATTAAGAAGCCTATTCCGATTACGAAATCTGTTACACCTTAGCTCAGTTAAGGTTATCTAGCTATATTTTCATTATGAAGTATAATCAGCCACCGAGGTCATCTAAGACCCACCCAAGGCGTGGTCAAAAAGTAGTTTTATGCAAAGCAT
>NC_087220.1:11688773-11736273 GCF_015104395.2 Macrobrachium nipponense | reverse complement strand
CAGACTGGGGAGATAAGTCTTTTCTATAAGGGATGGAAACTTGATATCTAAAAGCTGGATGTCATTTAATACTACTATAACCTCCCTTCGTATGTCACTGAGGTCGACAAAAGCAAACTTGGTGAAAAAGGGAATCATTTTGCGTTTTTAAAAAAGTTATTTTAGATTATTTTGTCTGGTCATTTCAATTTTCTTCTGAAAAAAAGGGAATTAGAAAAAAAGAAATGTTTCCGCTTCATCAAAAATGTTCATCCAGAAATGAATATCTGTGATTTTGTTCTTGTTACCATCAAGGTTTTATCAAGAATTTAAAGACCTGAATCAAAGAATTATTTTGATCATATATGTATTTATAGAGCCCTGATCACCTCTTGGTTCCCATTGTCTTTTCATTTTCTTTAAAAGCCTAGTAACTAAAAAGGGGATAAATGAAGAAACCCTCAACTTCAATAGAGGGATTAGAACTGAAGCAAGGCAATGGAAATGAGGTGCCACTGAGCACATTATGTTGCGAGATGGATATAGGTTTCACTTATTAACTTATTCCTATTTGTCTGCAGAGTTCAGATATACTTTACTGGAGATCAAATTTATTAAGACTAGGTCACTGTGCATCGCAAAGGTACGTAGAAAAAAAAATATATGAATGCTCTGCCTCCTAAAAGAGTTAGCTTATATGCTATGGTCTCAGTGTTTCAGAGAAAAAGAGATGTAAAGGTTACTCCAAAGATTGGATCAGCTTTATTTTCAGTTCCAATAATTAGATTTTAGTTCAACAGTACATCAGTGCGAGTTACCTTTCGTTTGTGTGTTACCTTTCGTTTTTAGAAGTACTTTATAATAACCGAAAAATATAATTCATCAATGAATTAAGAAGAGATAAAAGAAAAAGTATGTTCGTCGACACAAGTACGCTCGAGGTTAATTTCATTTTGAATGCCTAGAGGGTTACCACAGAATATGGCTGTGGATGTATTTGGAACAGGGAAGGGGGAGAGAAAGTTAACTACCATAGGGCGACGATAAAACGACTCCCTTTGTTATTTTACTTGAGTCCCTTTTTTCCAGTTTTAATTAAAAATGATAATTAGTTCCCTCAATGAACTTTAACATTTTTTCAATCGAATGGTATAAAAAGTAAATAAATCTATAATATTTCACGATTCACTCTCAAACATGCCTTCTTGGGTTTGTTTCAAGAGTTCTTCTTTTCCCCATTTCCTTCCCTCGGCCTTTTGTTATTATCATTATTATTATTATTATTTTATTATTATTATTATTTATTATTATTATTTTTTTTTTTTTTTTGCTCTATCACAGTCCTCCAATTCGACTGGGTGGTATTTATAGTGTGGGGTTCCGGGTTGCATCCTGCCTCCTTAGGAGTCCATCACTTTTTTTACTATGTGTGCCGTTTCTAGGATCACACTTCTGCATGAGGCCCGGAGCTACTTCAGCCTCTAGTTTTTCCAGATTCCTTTTCAGGATCTTGGGATCGTGCTAGTGCTCCTATGATTATGGGTACGATTTCCACTGGCATATCCCATATCCTTCTTATTTCTATTTTCAGATCTTGATACTATCTATTTTTCCCCTCTCTTTCTCTTCAACTCTGGTGTCCCATGGTATTGCGACATCAATGAGTGATACTTTCTTCTTGACCTTGTCAATCAACGTCACGTCTTGTCTGTTTGCACGTATCACCCTATCCGTTCTGATACCATAGTCCCAGAGGATCTTGCCTGATCCTATCACTCCCTCAGGTTGGTGCTCGTACCACTTATTACTGCAAGGTAGCTGATGTTTCTTGCACAGGCTCCAGTGGACGGCTTTGCCCACTGAAATCATGCCTCTTTTGTACTGGTTTCTGTGCAAGTTCCGGGCATTCAACTTGCTATGTGGTTTATGGTTTCATTTTCGTATTGCACTTTCTACATATGGGAGAGATGTTATTTTCCGTCTATCATACTTTGAACATATCTGGTTCTTAGGGCCTGATCTGTGCCGCTGTTATCATTCCTTCAGTTTCCTTCTTTAGCTCTCCCTCTGTAGCCATTGCCAATTGTCATCGCTGGCTAGTTCTTTAGTCTGTCTCATGTATTGTCCGTGCATTGGTTTGTTGTGCCAGTCCTCTGTTCTTTCTGTCTTTCTCCTGTCTCTGTATATTTCTGGGTCTTCGTCTACTTTTATTAGTCTTCTTCCCATGCACTCTTTAGCCACTCGTCTTCACTGGTTTTCAGATATTGCCCCAGTGCTCTGTTTTTCGATGTTGACGCAGTCCTCTATACTTAGTAGTCCTCTCCCTCCTTCCTTTCGTGTTATGTATAGTCTGTCCGTATTTGCTCTTGGTGTAGTGCTTTGTGTATTGTCATTTGTTTCCTGGTTTTCTGATCTATGCTGCGGAGTTCTTCCTTCGTCCATTCCACTATTCCTGCTCTGTATCTGATTACTGGCACTGCCCATGTGTTTATGGCTTTTATCTAATTTCCGGCGTTGAGTTTTGACTTGAGTATCGCCTTGAGTCTCTGCATATATTCTTTCCTGATCGTGTCCTTCATCTCTTGGTGTTTTATATCTCCTCCTTCCATTATTCCCAGGTATTTGTATCCTGGTCTCATCTATGTGTTTTGATGTTGCTCCCATCTGGTAGCTTTATCCCTTCAGTTCTCGTACTTTGCCTTTTTGTATGTTGACTAAGGCGCATTTTTCTATTCCAAACTCCATCCTGATGTCTCAGATACAATCCTTACAGTCTGGATTAGGGTATCTATTTCCTTGATGCTCTTACCATACAGCTTGATGTCGTCCATGAACATCAGATGGTTGATTTGTTGCCTCTTTTCTTGAGTTGGTACCTGGCATCCATCTTCTGTAGTACTTTTGTCATGGGAATCATGGCTACTACGAAGAGTAGTGGGGACAGTGAGTCGCCCTGGAAGATCCCCTCTCCTGATATTAACCTCTGCTAGTCTTTTTTCCAGAGCTTGTAAGTATTGTATTCCAGTTGCGCATTGTATTTTTGAGGAAGCTGATGGTGTTTTCCTCTGCCCCATATATTTTTCAGGCATTCTATTAGCCATGTGTGTGGTATCATGTCGAAGGCTTTCTTATAGTCTATACATGCCATGCTTAGGTTGGTTTTCCTTCTCCTACTGTTCTTCATTACCATTTTGTCTATTATTATTATTATTATTATTATTATTATTATTATTATTATTATTATTAAATTGGGGAATTCTGCACTATCATCTGATTGGGCTTAACAATGAACTCAACAGAAATTCTTTAGAAGACTCATTTTATGTTACTCTTAGAAATTACAAAAAAAACCGTAACTTGCGCAATAGCAACTATTTTAAGTAATTTAAAAAAGTTGGTTTTTAAAGCCTCCTTTTGCTTGGAAACACAAGCTGGGCCTGGTATGTTAATTTACTGGCTTTTGTATAAATGCTCTTTTTGTGTTGCAGGCTGGACTTGTCTTCTTTTTGTATGTTAATACGGTTTTTAATATTATAAACCTGTCAAGCTGGCTTCACCCATTTATTTCTTTGTGTTATCTCCATAAAAACATTAAATTTCTTCGCAGAATTTTCTGCTAATTCTATGAATCTTTATCAAATAATATACTATAATAAATATATTATACTATTTTTATTATTATTATTATTATTATTATTATTATTATTATTATTATTATTATTATTATTATTATTAGGTTATTATTATTATTATTATTATTTCTTCGAGCATCGGAAATACAGGCATCGGGTTGCCTAACCAATTGTTCTTTTTAATTTGCTTTAGTCTCTCTGAGCGTTCGAGTAACTGCCAATGTGTTTTTCTGTACCTAGCTCATTATCTAAGCTAATTGAAATCTGTTAGCAGAAATGATCATAAACATTAAATCTTGAAACTGTTTCATTACCTATGAACGGTTTTTGATATCAATCAGTGAACAATTTTTTTGCCAGTTTTATAACATTGTTTAAATGGCGTTTATGTCCATAAAGAGGGCCTAAAGAAACGAAGGGATAAATTTTTTAAAGGTAACCATGACCATCAGCTTTCCCTATGACAATAAAGGTTAGCTTCTTGAACAGATTTGCAACAACTAAGGAATTGACATTTATCTTACTTTTTTTCACTCGAAGAAATATTTATAAAGCATTCCTAGACAAAGACTTACCTTGTCAAATTCTATTGAGAGGCTCTCAAAGTGTAGTCGCAAGAACACAGTCTGGGCTCTATTTTATAGAAGACTTGCGTTGAGAGCTCCCACCTCCATGCATAATCCCTATTGAGTTGACGACCTAATAATACTGATCTCGAGAATGTCCATATTGAAAGTGAGAACACCTCTAACGCTGGTGACCTTGTGCCTTGAAAGGACCAGAGAAATCGGAAATGCCCATCTTACCTAACCTAGATTCACTCTTCTTTCTAACCCTGAAATGGCCTTGAATTCACCGAGTTGGTCAGTAGAGTATGGCAGTGTGTCTAGCTTTCTGTCAGTTAGTGAATAAAAGTGATAGGTCTGAGGACGTCTCTGATAAAGAGGAAATTTGAAATTGTAGAAAAGTTAGTAACAAATTTCACCAGCAAGGAAGGCTGATCAACAGCCAAATAAAATATCTTCTTTTATTACCAAATGATTCTCTAGTTTTCTGTAGTGAAAAAGAATTATTATTTGTCAATTACTAGAAGTGAAGGTGGTTCGTTGCTTTTAGAAATCAAACGAGGATACACACACACACACATACACAAAAGCGTTTTGAGCATTTGAGAATGTTAGTTACGTAATATGTCGTTCCAAATGGGAAAAAAATGCATTTCGAAACAAACATCAAACGTAACTGGGCGTAACAATCAGTTTACCAAGGAATTCCTTTAATAATTAATTGAGCTTAGATAGTATGCTATCAACACTACAATTTTGTACGAATCGAAATATAAAAGTTCTGGGTAGGATTGGGGATTAGGACAGTATAAATCTTGTATTCGCTGGAATACCTTGCTGCAAATTAATCTTATTTGGAATTTTCAAACTAACAGTTATTCCTAATCATTGTTTATAAAATGATTTTGTCCTTTATACGCTTAATGTTAAATGGGAAGTCAACGCGTTTTCGTTACTTACAGCCTAGATTCCCTTTATGAATTAGTTACTCGGCTTTTCATTGAATTGTAGTGAGGCAAAGGGCACAAGATAGAGAAGAACGAATAAAAAAAAATAAAAAAAAGATCCTTACTAGATACGGCAGCGATTTTCTCAATATCTTTTTAATTAACGTAACAAATTGAAATGTATAGAAAAGTTAAATACCATTACAAAAAATATCATTTTGATAGTGCGCTGATCGGGCACTTATAATTACAGGTAAGTTTTCATTTTTCATACTGACTGGAGTGACTTTTTATGCGGCATTGAAACCTAGACTTCTGTTAACAGTTCGATATTAATGTTGAAAACTGTTGGTCATTACATATCCAGGAGAGATTGAGCTTCTTAATTGTGAGAAATGAAAGCGAAAAATTCCTTCTCTCTAATGCCGGTAAATATTTTGCATTTTGACTGTGGATACCTGAGGCCACTAATTAGCATGGGCAGAAAGTTGAGTAACAGTCCTCCCATATGGGAAGGCCGTCAGATAGACAGAAAGACACATAACCTGAAATTTAACGACTTTGAACAACACCCCGGATCAACGGCTGAAAAGGCCTTCATTGCATTATGTTTTCACGGATATATGGCGCCCTCAAAATGTCTGTTTTCGCTTGATAGCCATTTCATCTCACTATTTCTGTAGTATGTGTTTTCAGTGAGATGAATCGCCCTATTCCAAGTGCCATTTTATAGATATAGATGCAGAATATTAAAAGAATATCTACGTTAACAATATGGCTTAGGATATACTACATAGCATATAGTGAAAGCTAAGGATAAGTATTTTTTTTCTTTTTGAACTGTAATATGAGAACATCCTGCATTCGGAGGGAAACCCAGGGAGCATTTATCTGAAAAAAAATTGACCTTCCGGGATTATTTTTTTTTTTTTATGCGGGGGGTTGGGGGGTGAGGGCGGGATGGCTCTTTTGGCTTACTTGGCTGTCTTGAAATTCCAGCAAAGAGGTCGATATTTGCTCTCATTTTGAGAGATACAAAAGCGTTTAGTTGGTCAGCAGGAAAAGGACCTAAGAAAAGCGTGAGGTGTGTGTGTTTGTGTCTAATTGTAATGAATAACCACAATATCCTCTTAACTTCTCGAAATGAACAGTAGAATTTAATCCATGAACTGACCGAAGAGTTAGGCCAGCTGTTTTTATGTGAGTGTGCTGGCTCTTGATCTTTTAATATCCTTTTTTCTCCTGTTTAGCTCCGCCCTCATGACTTTGACCATTTTCTGCCTGCAGCATATTGTTTCAGGTGTTCGTGTCCTGTGTTTGTGCATTCCTGCTCTATTGTGGATACTAAACGCACCAATTTCCCATTATGTTGGAAAGAAACTCCAGCATTCCAAGTTCACTAACGTACTAATCAAGAAAGCAATGGCAAAAATAGAAAATAGCACGTAGGAAGGGGTATATACAAGTGAGTTAGATCATGACTTTTGTTAAGATTGTTGACACCGACCCTTAGAGTTGATGTGTTTAAGGGCGGTTATGGGTTCGAGACTTTCGCTGAACCTAGCTAACATGGAATGGTTTGAAACGGAAGAGTTGGCCAAATTAAACGAAGGAAATCTAGAAATTAAAAAAAAGAATAGAAATATTGGGTAAGGTACATAGATGACATCTTGATAATTTACAAGGAAAAAATGGAAGAACTACACAAGTTCATAGAAAACACACATAAATTAAACTAACAAATCAAATTCACTGTAGAAGAAGAGAAGGAGAGATAAATTCCATTCTTGGATGTAATTGTAAAAAAGGGAAGGGGAAAATTTAAAATTCAAAGTATACAGGAAAGAGACACACACTAATTCATACATACATATGTTCTGTAGCCACAGGAAAGAAATTAAAATGGGAATAATGACAAGGGTGGCCATTAGGGCTTATGGGATTTGTATTACCGAATTCTTAGATGAAGAACTGCAATGACTGAGTTTTAGGAAATTAGGATACCCTAAGTACTGGTGAGAGCGGGCACATATTAAGGCAAGAAAACACTATTTTGCTGGGAGTAAAGATAGAGAAAAGGAACATATGAAAGTGAGGAAAATAATTATAGTCCTGGACAACAACACTATCACGCCCATCAATGTTTTCCAGTGCGGATGACTTCAAGCTCTGTGGAGACCGAGAAGGGTTTCCATTCATTTTGGAGAGCTGCCAATACTGATATGTCTTTCCACTCTTTGTCCTACGTGACATTCCTTAAGCAGTGTCTTTCGTGAAAAGGAAAACGAAGATTGGAAAATATTTAACATGTAGTGAACAATATTTAATGCTGCTGTTCTGTAAGGAATTTCTGTACATAATCAACATAATATTCTCTGTTGTTTCGTTTGTTAAATGGGATTTTTAGTGTCCAAGTCGTAAGGATTTCATCTCGACAAAAGGACCACGTTCTAAGGACTGAGATTCGTGGATAAAAAAAAAAAACTGTTAATTTTAATTAGAAAAAACATGCGTCAGATGTCTTCTGCAATAGAAAAATTTTATTGCAATGAAGGAGGGCGGACTTAAATTTTAAAAATTATAGATATAAAAGAAAATAAAATACGCATAAGAAAACCATTTCAAAATTTTCTAGTTATCTGTCGATGGATATGTTACATACACTTTACAATTATCTCATTAAAGCGGACAATATTCTCTTTAAAAGTAGAATTTATTTTGAATGTTTATATATATTGTATGCAGAAGTTATTCATAAAATATGAATAAGTGAGTGAAGAGTATTAAATATTTTAAGAAATTTATATTCCTTTTATCTCAACTTATCTACAGCATCCATGGCCAAAGCCGTTGCGGTCAGTCAATAATGCTACCCTGCAATGTTTCTGTTTATTTAGTTCCAGATTTTCAACTAAATTTCTGTACGTTTACAAAATTAAAATAAGCATAGGGGTATCAATTAAAAATCGAAATTGCTTGTACACTTAGGCAAAATTGAATGAATAAAATATTTGCATGATATACACAATATTTGCATGATATACAGAAATGGGGAATATTCATTTTTACTCAACATACTCGTTTTTTAGATTGGTTCCTAATAGAAAACTTCAGTTTTTTGGATAATGCTTTCCAGTTCCCACCTGATAAATTCATGACATTATTTTCACTGAATATCGTCTATTCTAGATATCTCCTTGTGAAAGAACATTTCCTCCCGACAAACTTAATTTCATCATTCTATAAACTCTATGACTCGAACTGCATTTGTCCCCGACTTTTTGCCTCTTTCAATTAATTGAATGTTTGCTTGTTAGCTTGTAAGAGACCGGGTCGTCACTTTTTCTTTGAATCGGTACTCACATGATTATTGCTTAGTCAACCCTTTAACGCAAACGCCTCATTTTGTTCTTGAAGACATTTGCTTGTGAGTCCCCTGTGTCGAATTTACTTCGGTTTGTTGATATCCTTCTCGCTGAAAACAGAACATAAAAGGAAATTTTATCCTCCTGGTTGCTTTTAGTAGAAAATGAAAAATCTACTTCGATACTGCTAAAATGCCCCATAAAATTTAAGACAGCTGGATGACATTATTATCGCTAACTTTGAAGTGATAACTAAATCATCCCTCTGAACAAAGACATCAACGTATGTAAACAAATCCCGCTCCTTTGAAAGGTTGATGAAAATTACAGAAGCAAATAAAGCCCCCAAACATCGACTCAAAGCGCAGTTCCATTTAATAGTGAGAGTGGAAAACTGGGGTTAAAAATTGCATTGATATCTAACCATTTAAAATAAGCAACTATTTTCACCATTTTATTTTGTGTGACCTCAAACAAACCCATGTGCACGGAAATTCTTTATCCCGAATAAATGTAACCAGTTTTTTCCATGAATTAAAAATCGAAATTGCTTGTACGCTTATACAAAGGATTTCGTTGTGAAAAAGTAATTGATAAAAGTAATGAAAAACGAGTGGGAGATATAACCAAACTCGTGATAAAATAATATAAAAGAGACAATTGAAAATGCACAGGGAAATTGACGAGAGAAAAGTTTGAAATAGAATGACCTAATATTTTTGTTCCTAAAACGATGAAAGGAAAACATCAAGGCAAGAGTGAAACCAATAACTACAAAAGCTATCGGGTACAATAGAATCAAACTATGTACATCCCCCAACCCCGGATATTCGGTTGGGAGTTGGGGACTGGAAGGTGGACCTGATTCACTCATATACCTGAATGTTTTCCTAGTGGATTGAATTTGACATTGCTGAGGCTCAATTCATATTTTAGAAAAGATTTTAGGTATTTTTATAAATGTATTGCAGTTATTAAGCTTAGTGTGTGTATACATTTATACCATAACACATAAACATACATACACTTAATATATGTATATATATATATATTAATATATATAATATATATATATATATATATATATATACATATATATATATATATATATATATATATATATATATATATATATATATATATATATATTATACATATATATATATATATATATAATATAATATATATATATATATATATATATATAATGTTATATATATATCTATATATATATATATAATATATATATATATATATATACATATATATATATATATATATATATATATTATATATATAGATCAGTGTAATTGATTACTCCAATACGTTTTGAAAATATATAGTACGCTTTGACTCATTATCATAAAATATTGATTTCAATGCTATGGATAAAGAATATTTAAGATAAAAGCGGGAAATGTGACACATCTGGCAATGCCTATCCATAAATGTCAATTTGGATACAGGAAATAATTATTTTGGTCTAGAGAAAATACTTCGTTTTATGATTTCAATCTCAATGAAACAAGTCCTGATATTAACATCCATTCCGTTAAAATTATTTTTTTATTGCAATGAAAATTTAGGTAAATTAATTTAGTTAGTGTAGGGTAGAATATTATATGAGTATTAACAATATCCATGCACATTTATTAACAGATATAAAACAAATGAAAACATTTAAAAATTGCTTAATTTTGATTAACAACAAATAAACATTCTGTTGCTTAAAGTATTTGTCAGATAATGTCAACATTTCTTATCATGTTCCTATATATTTTTTTCCTGAATATAGAATTATATACCTACGTACAAATATTTTTTATACGTAAAGTAGTTCAACTTTTCGTCATTTCATCGATTTTATTCCAGATTTCAAATATATTTGTTTTCAAACAAGTAGACACAGAAAAAAGTATTCCAGTTTGGAACATATGCTTTTTCCACCATGTTTCACAGCATGTGCTCGTTGGAAATAGATTAAGTTCGAATCCCAGATCTCAAAAGAGATATAAAAGTGAAGTAAATGAAAAGGGAAAGAGTTATTTATATGCAAATTCATTACAGAGTGCGAAGAGGAAGAATGAATGAAAATGAAATTATTGAATATTACAAAAGTTATTTCTGGTTTCTGACAAATAACTGTAAATTATTCACCTTGGAATAATTCCAAGTAATCAAAATAAATTTTTTTATGAATATTATTTACCGAATATATTTATTTTAAAATAAACATGAAAAAACGGTTGTATAATTCTGTCTGAATTCAATTCTTTAAACAAACATGATACATATACATGTATATACATCCTGGCACTTATTTTATTAAAATGGTGAAAGGAACAGAGAGAGAGAGAGAGAGAGAGAGACTTGCAGACGCAAACAGTCTCGGTTTTTTTTCCTAGTGTTACTTGATGTTTAGCCTCATTCATAAAGGGAATTTATAAATAAGAGAGACAGACAGACAGACTGACAGATGGCAAGCATGAATACCCTGTAATAGTTAAACACTTCATAGATAAGTTCCGATCGTTTGAGTGTTGCCTTGAGAAGAGAGAGAGAGAGAGAGAGAGAGAGAGAGAGAGAGAGAGAGAGAGAAAACCTTTTGGCAGAGGCAGTTGCTTAATATTGAAGCTGATGTCAACGTAATAATCCTTAGGGATAATGTTCTTTGTTAATTATGAACACAATTATAAATTTTCAATACGTTATAATTTTGGATGTAATGCAATAAAGCTGTAGCTAATGCAAATTTCCCCATCTGTTACATATTTATTTTGTGAATTTATTTATTTTTCTATCGAACTGTCAATTTACATAGCTCGAAATAACACCAAGTAACATGAATTTAAAAGGTTCGTTTTTACGTCTTTCTGTGATCTGTTGGAAATCTCATCAGCCCGGGATATGAAACTGATTCCAATATTCCTCTGCCATGATTGCAAAACGTCCAAGTGACGAAGATATCAGTCGCGAATATTGGAAAATCCAATTCCTTTGTTTTCGATGTTCCCTGGTGGTTACGAGACAATTACTTCTCACAGGAAAACTTTCTGGCACCGTGGCAAGTGACAAAGACTTTGTCGTGCGCAATACGGCACCAAAGGTTAATAGAATTTATTTTAGAGGTTAATCGATACAGCTGTATATTCATACCGTCATTTTATATATATATATAATATATAATATATATATATATATTATATATATATATATATACATATATATATATATATATATATATATATATATATATATATATATATATATATTCTATATATATATATATATAAGGTTATGTAAAAGCTGTCTCAAATCATTTAAAAAAACCACACTCAACTAGAAGCGACATCAATCACAAACGAGATTATTGGCTGGCCAATAGTGCATTCCTAATTTAATTTTATCATAACATCTGTATCAGACGAGAAGGGACGATAACGATGGGGGTGTCTCCTATTATGCTTTAGGTTACATACTTTATGAATTACTGACTTAGTTGTTAGTCGAAGAACTCAACAGATTAAAATTCATAAGATTTTTTTTTTTCTCTCTCTCTCTCTCTCTCTCTCTCTCTCTCTCTCATTTCTGAAATAGATTTTTCATTTACCTATGCTAACGGTATGAAACATATAACAGATACGAGTAAAGCAAGAAAGTTGAGCCGCTATTATCTACCTCTGAATTCTCTTTGCTCAGAGACTCTTGTGCTGAAGCAGAGTCAGATGAAGGCGAAATGAGACATTTTTGGTGCAGTCACTGACTTTTAGACTCAGGTCGCTCTTGTAGCACAGGAGGCCTTCCTCTAGCGACGTTGTTAAGGAAAATGAATATTTGCAGTTGGTGTTAACATATTATTCCAACATTTCACAGCATTATATTTCAAAATGACAGTGTTAGTTCCCTCTCCCCGGGTTATACATTAAAGTCTTTTGTTTTTGTTGATAAATAACTTACCTCGTTGTACAGGATAAAATCTGAGAACTCATAAAGGTTCAGAACAATCAGCTTAAAACTAACGTTCACAAACATTTTGGTGTTGCTACGACTCCTAACTTATGAACTCCCTGTTTTTCATGTTATATTAGAATAATAGTTTATACATTCGAAAATTTTACTTTGATAGCCATGTAAAATTTGGACATTCGATTATTGCTACCTGAGATAGACCTAAGAAGATGAAGTAAGAAGATCCTAAGCTCTCAGCATAAGAACAAAATTGAAAACCTTTTTATTACATTGCAAAAACATATTTTTATAATGAAGTCTATAACCTTAGCTATTTGTAAATGTTTAAGAAAATCTGTACTTTTTATATACATATGATGCTGATTATAAATTGTTCTTTATATTTAATTGATTTCTACAACATTTTACACGGTCCTCCCTATTACACCAGATGGTTTTTCAGTTTCTTTGAATAAAACAGGCTTCTAGTTCATGATAATAAACTTCACAAACATCCTTTACTTTGGTAAGTACTTTTAAATTTACCAAAAAGGCTATAGATTATCTACAATATGAAATGTTTTTATAATGAATGAGAACAATGTTTTGGTCCATTATCACTAAAATTATTTTTGGGACTACGCACATACATATATACATAGACTCACAGACCCACACTCACACACACACACACACACACACACACACACACACACCTATATATATATTATATATATATATATATATATATATATATATATATATATATATATATTATACACACACATACATATATATAGGGTACTTCAGCATTCAATTGTAAAGTGTCCAGAAGGAGTCCATGATACGAGATTTAAAAGGCCAAGTTTATTGCATATGATATGTTTCGCACATCAGTCTGTGAATAAAATACAAAGATATATTATAAACAATTATATCAAATTAAAAGAAATTCACAATTTTAACAAATAAAGTCTAAAAAAGATTAAAAAGAGCAGTAAATAAAAGAAAGACTACTAAAAGCAGCAACCGACCGTGATCAAAGGTGAAGATGGAATGAGTTACATATATATATATATATATATATATATATATATATATATATATATATATATATATATATATATATATATATATAATACATACACACACACACACACACACACACACACACACACACATATATATATAATATATATATATATATATATATATATATATATATATATATATATATATATATATATTTATGCATATTTACGGGACTACGCACATACATATATACATAGACTCAAACACTCACAAAACACACACACACACGCACATAATTTATCTTTAGGATATATATTTTATAATATATATATCTACCATATATATCTATATAATATAATATATATATAATATATATATATATATTTATAGATATAGATATATATATATATATATATATATGACATATATATATATATTATTATATATATATATACATATGTATATATATTATATAATATAATATATACATATTATTATATATATATAATATATATATATATATATATATGAATATATTATATATATAGTTATATAATATATATATTATAAATATACACATAATATATATTATATATCATAATACATTATATATATATATATAGATATATATATATATATATAAATATATCATATAATAGTTTTTTATATTATATACTATATATTATACATATAATAATATAATATATATATAGATATATATAGATATATACCTATATATATTATATATATATAATCATGATTATATATATATAATATATAGATATATATATAAATAATATTATAATATGATTATATATTATATAATTATATCATTATTATAGTAATATCTTATATATTATATATTTATGTGTGTGTGTGTGGTGTGTGTTTGGTTTGTTGTGTGTGATTTATAATATAGTACTATTATATAATATTATATAATATATAGTCATATTGCAATATAATATAAATGCTTAAAAGATCACAATAGTTGCAGGTAACTTGACTTTTTAAGCGAATACCACAGGAAAATAACAGGCAGAAGATCAGTATCTAGCTCTTTCACATGTTTATTGTCGGGACACAAATGAGACAGTTTGAAAAGAAGGTAATAAAGTGAGCAACAAGAACAAGAATAAAAAATAGTTAGTTTTCAAATGGTAATTAACGCAAAGATAATCCAGGATAATCAAGGATCACGCGAATCAAACAAATCAAACAACACCAATATTCTGTGAGGACTGGACAAATATTGAATGCATTATTCGTACGTATGAGAGATTTAGATCATCCTATTAACTAGAATGAAACAAGATATTTAGTCCCGTGTAACGACATAGTTAAGAGGAATGTTTTGGAATCTTGTTTTTTCAAGTCAAATGATGGGAGTGTTCTAAATTTAAGTCCTGGTTTACTTAGACTCAATGCCTTCATAATTGAATTTTTTATAAGTATAAGCATAAAATTAGTATTTAGTTTTATGCATGTTTCTGGATTTTGAATGGGCAAGATTCCATTACTCTAATGGCTACGATTAGTTTTAGTTTGTGACCATTATGCATTATCTTTTTGTTTGTTGCCCTTTGACAATTAACCATCTGGTATTCAGATTTGTATATGCTTTTGGATTTCATATGGCAAAGCTTCTATATCTCTTAAGGCTAGGTCAATGGTTTCAGTTTGTGACAGCGTTATCCTGGATTATCTTTTTGTTTATTACCCTTTGAAAATTAACCATCTGGTATTTTTTTTTTTTATGTTTACTTTCTAACCTGTACAAACTGTGCCACATTTGTTTCTTGACAATGCGGGAATAAACAACACGTAAAAGTGCTTGGTACTGAACTTCTGCTTATATATATATATATATATATATATATATATATATATATATATATATATATATATAATATATATATATTATATATATATATAAAACAAAAGATTCATATACATGTATTAAGCTACAAATGTCTTTTAATATCTAATTTGCTCTACCACGAAATTAATATATTTTCATATGTCTTAACCGAAGATGATTTTTTTAGGTGATAATAACTTCTTCCTCTCGTGGATTCGGACCAGCGGACAGAGGATAAATCAGGACTTCAGTGAAGTTACCGAATCGGCCAATAAGTGAGGTATGAGCTGATACCCATTTCGATCTTACAAATTACTGTCGAACTCGGGTATTTGTAACTGGAATCGATATCCGACCCCTCTACCATGTTAACAATGTGGAATGTTTGCAGCACGTAGCTATATTACGAATTTTCATCATATTAATGTGTGGTGATAATGGAGACTGAAAAAAATATGGTGCCTACTTCTGAGACCCTTTTTTTTTTTTTTTTTTTTTTTGTGGTTATTAGACATATATCCCTCCTTATGCCCCAAAAATCAGATTCTTAGGAATTTTTTTTCTCACAGATGTAACCTAATTTCACGTTACTATAAGGCAGACGTTTATATAAAATAAATCCCATTCTTAAAGGTTGCCATAAACTGTGTTTTCGGAGCACATTCCTCTCTATAGATACAGAAGTACTGTCAAACCTTTCGCTTAGCCTTGGAATCTTAAATTATATTTGTCATTCTTAACATGGATTTTTTTAACGTCTTTGCTCGTTAGCATTTATATTCCTGACTTAGTTATTAAAGCGTGGAAGAAAATAGTAACAGGTTAATAATTTTCCCTATTTTTTCCCAATGGAAATCTTAAATTGAACCAATGAGGAAGCTGGTCGTTGGTAATGAATTTTTATATGTGATTTGTTAAAAGGAACATTTTACGAAGTGCTTTTCACTAAGTAGCAAGATTTTAAATATGATGTTAAATTTGAACCTCTATGTTAAAGACAAGTATCTATGGAGGGAGCATTTATTTAAAGGACCATGTAGAGAATTATTCTCACTATAACATGAATATAAAAAAGTGCTAGGTCCTTTTTTAAGGGAATTGCGGTGCAGTGAATATGATCTCCCGATAATGAAAGCGGTTTAATTTCAATTTTTTTAAAGAATTGTAGTATCCAGAATTTTTCGCAAACAAAAATGTATGTTTCATGGTGAGAAATAGAAAACTCAAAGGAAGAAAAGTATCTGTCCATGAAACTATTTCCTTTTATTGAATTGGAAAATGCTCTCCAAAGTTTAAATGATTTAGGCTACAAGTTTGTTCTCGAACCTAATGATGCCTATTAGAAAGAAGCTTTGGCTCAAAATAAGGAGAGAATATTTACAGAACATTGTTGTTAAGAAAGTTTTCCAATAGACTTGAAAGATACCAAATAACATCAATTTAACGACGTGAAAATTATGAGACAAGATACAGCTTGTTTCGTTGCATATCCTCCCACCATCTTCAGAAATAAATCCTTTGCTAAATTAAAGTTACATATAAAAAGAATGCCTTTATAAAAATTAAATTAAGTGTCATTATCTGTTTAACTTAAAGGTCACTAGCAGTATTTTTTATGGAAAGACTGGAGAGCTTTGTTGGCACGAGTATAACCAGCATCAAGAGCTTCCAAAATATAATTCAAGATATTAGCTCATCCTGAAAGGTATGGACAATCCTTGATATTTTCCTCGTTAAAACAAAGTAAAAGTCAATCAAGTGAAACACTGCTTCTTAACTTTGAAACAAACGAGGGAGGGGGACATGTGGGTGCCTCTGGTATGAACTTATATATTTCCTTTCCCAGTGCATATGAATGGTAGGGTTAGGTAGTTGTTGTCAATGGTCAGTTGTCTGTCTACCTGTCATAAAAACGTTAGAGTCTAAGGAAGGTTATATTTTTAAGACAGATAGACCCACACCAACCTTTTAAAAGAGGTTTTTCAGTGATATTGTGTATCCTCAGTACTAGTCGTTATAGAATAAAAGAGTCTCTATGGGACTGCTAGATATTTATCTTATTTATTTGAAAGAGATGTGGTAGTTGGAAATATAAAGCGAAATATGGAAGTGAAAACATGCAAGTTAGTATTTAGACTGCTTCTAATACCTAGCTTCGGTATAACTTGTAATGGAAAGAAATTAAGCAAAAAAAATTGCGGAAGATATGAGAAATCTCTTCTGCTAGATCTATCAAAACTTCCTGCATCCTTCAGAAGAGACCTGCTGTTGTCGACATAAAAGTGCAAATGATGTCGGCACCAACTGTGATTGGGACCTGCTTTCTTCTTCAAGTCTTCCTGCTTTCGTTTGGTGGGAATATTGGTTTGGCTAAAAGCGGTCTGTGTGAAAAAAACGTCTGCAATTCCTAACTTGACCATTTCTATATATATTTTTTTTATATATCGCTGATAACCAACGATGTTTTAAGGTTGAAAACTAAGCAATTAAATTTTCAACAAAGCGATTAATATTAAATTTATGCATAATTGCAGGCTTATGATGATATTACCATTCTTCAGCGGAATTTATCCTTTAATATCTTAAACAGTTCGAAAAGCATTGCCTCTTTAATTAAAGACAATATCATAAAAAAAAACTGTGAAAGGGCATTTATGTCACTGATGCACCTTCTACACAAGAGCAAAGAAAGAAATAAGGTTCCGTCGCCTGGTTAAATAGGAACATTGAAATTATTTTTTTTCTATTTTCCTTCAATATACATTGAACAGATTTTTTGCAGATCCCGAAATTGGCGAGTTTCATCTAAATTATAAGAAGTCTTTATCTTTTATGAGGAAATGTTGGTTGTGTGGAGCGGCTTTCAGCTGTAGTTTTATGATATGAGTTATATATATATATATATATATATATATATATATATATATATAATATATATATATATATATATATATATAATATGTTAATGGGGGGTTATTTCCCCCCCCATTATTCATAAGGTAAGCGTGAGACACGAGCGGAAGGCAAACCCACACACAGCATTACTCACACAAGCCATCTCTCTCTCTCTCCCTTCTCTCTCTCTCGGCAAAAATCCCTCTCTCTCTCTCTCGGCAATCCCCTCTCTCTCTCTCCATTCTAACAGGTAATGAAAAATGAGAGAGTTTGCGTCATAACATTAACGTTTATTAACAACGAATAAATAAATCAATCAATCAAGTAATCCAGTCTCACAGACTAACTCAAAAAAACCCTGAAACAGAATATTGTCTAGTCACCAAAAAAAGTCTACACCCCTCTGGAATTCTTGTCCCCCGGCATTCCAGATCCATCTGTTTCAAAGATATAGAATACATCCCGGTAAGTACACACACAAGATTGACAGATAGAGGTTTAAAATATTGGATATCATCACAAAAATGTCAAACAGATAATAAGCCACTCTTTGCTAAAGTAACTCAACACTCACCCAAACAGCCGGACACTAAAACACTATGTTACAAAAACTCCCCCGAATGCCACGGCATCTTGCCTGTGACTTGAAGCCCTCTGTCAAAATCCTCCCTTAGGCTTGGGTATGACACTCTTAAAGGGAAGAGGCACACACGCACATACGAACACACAGTTCGTTAGCGCCTCACGGTTCTAGCTGCATCCAGTTTCACAAAGGCACTTTGAGAAGAGTTAATAAACTCAGTACATTGACCTGTCAAACTAAGCACTTTTATCTCCCGCCACCCCTAGAAACTCATTCATCAGCTACTCTCAGGTCGTTACCTCTGCATGGTTCTCCACATTCCATAGGTCACAGGGAACACATGGACAATATATTATTAATCAAAAACCCTTGGCCTTACAGATGCTCGGCCACTTAATATGCTAGCCCCCGCCTAGCAAAATACAAAACACACTGGCCGGCTTAAAATGAAATATACAAAATAACTGCACGTCTCTGGCATTATGAAATAAAGTCTTATCACGCTTTAATCTCCAAATAGCACTAGACGCATTTTCTCTCATATTTTCTGCATTTCTTAAATATCCCTCTTCGCTTGTCTGCAAGTAGCTGCACAGACAGCAACAGGCTATAGCAGGCTGTAGCAACTGTAGGAAGACGAAATGCCTCCCTCATTGTAGAAGACTTCTCACGGCTTCTGCAGATCCCCAAAAAACACGCTGTAGGACTCTCTTGATCACCATCATGGGAATTCTTGTAATCACCAAAAACGGCAGCATCCTCACGGCTGGTGGACGTCTTGCTGGTGTCGGGAAACGACTTTTTTTTTTTGGTGTGTGTTAGTATGTCAGTCAAGTCTTTGGTCAATCTAAGAAAATTAACCCAGACATACTACTTCTATCAAACAATGATCTCAAAAAGTCAGAAATACCAACTGAACGTCTCCCAACTTACTCCTTTAATATGATTACTAAATCATAAGTCATTATCGCAACTCTCAAAGGAAAAAGAACACCAAGTTCTAGTTCTCCAACTCAATTCTCCAAACTCACACATCAGCACACACACAACTCAGAAATCACAGCAACTCCACGGACTTCTGCACTGACATTTCAAACTCGAATGTTCTCATAAGAAAAAAAAAAAGAAAAAATCGTAATGAACTCAAGGGCAACAAAAAAAAAAGAATCACGTAACACACCCAGACCCAAAAATGTTCTCTCAAACTCTGATATCTAAACAACCCAAAAAATCAGTAAAAATCTCCAACTTTTAACAGCAAAAACCCCTTTACTGCTCATACAATTAATTACAAAAAGACTTAATGTCAAACTCCCATTTACATAAGTAACAACCCCCGAAAAATTACATCTCCCGGTAAAATCAAATCTCCCGTCCAAAAAAGAAATGTTACTTAAGCTCAATCCCCAATTATATCTCTCATAGGAAAAGGAAGAAAATAATAAAAAGATAATCACAAGTAGGTTTCCCCAATCACAAAATACATAATACATGTATAATATGCATAACTCCCGCGTTTTTCCCCAAGAAATGCTCCATGTAAAGCCCCGGAATTTGCCAGAAAGCAAACTCTCACACATGCGCTTTCGTGAAATGCTATTGTCAACATTTCCAGATATTGCGAAAATTCTGATCTATCACCATCAGAGGAAAAAAAGTCAGCACACGGCTCATCACATCGCTTGTCAGCAGAAAAATCGCCTGCGGATGTATGCTCAGACAGTAGCATAAAAATTGTCTAGTCAGACACACAAGTTTGGAAACTCATGATTCTCTAGAAAAAAAGGTCTAACTGACACATTTCACAGAATTAACTCCAGGATATGACTAATGTGTTCAAAAATTTGTCTCAAAGACTTATTCTCTCAATATGACTTTGCCCCAAATTATATTTCTCCAAAAATAATACACTTGTGAACATAACAAATGCACACATCTCCAAATGACTCTTAATGCAGTAATGACACTCGCCTCTAAATAGTCACGAAACCAAAAAAGAGAACCACAGAAATCTTCTCTTGTCTCGAAAAAAACTCCCATAACCACAAAAAAAAAGAGGGTCACCCGCCAAAGATTAATTCCAACTCCATTATGAGACACCATATTAATAATAACACCACTCCGGTTAAAAAATGTTTCCTCCATTTGGTTAATAACCAACCCCCTATATTTCTCTCTTATTTCTCTAATAGCCACATGTCAATAAAAACAACTCCACTCCAGGAATAGAGAATAATCACCTCTATTTCGGCAAATACAAAATATTTACCTCTATTTCCCCAATAACTCCATATGGAACAAAACAAAGCTCCAAATAATATATCTCCAAAAAATGTGCACTCAAGGCAACTAACTCACATACTCACAAATATTGCCCCATAATCTCCAAATATGTGACTCCATTTGCAACAAAGATGGCTGCAAAATGATTGAACTAAACATAGCTCTCATCACATTGGCAAATATCAAAAATGGCCAAAAAATATATCTCCCATATATTATATCTCAAATTATAACTCCAAAATAATATATACCTCCAATTATAACTCCAAATATATCTCAATTATAACTCCAAAATAACATATCTCAATTATATCTCAATTCTAACTCTAATTCTCCAGAGAATAACTCAATGTTATAGTCAAAAACTATAAAAACTCTCTCCATTTAGCATAACTGCTAAAAAAAAGGCAAAAACTCGGCAAATAAAACTGTCTAGAAAATTCTAGAAAAAATCACCAATGTACCACAACTCATTATAACAGAATTCCCAACTCACAGTGTCTTAGCCAAGACTTCTCCATATGCACTACGACATAGGCCACTAGAAAACTTAACCAAGTTTCCTATCTCTCACAAAGTTGTCACAAATACGACAAAGGTATTGTGCAAGAAAACTCACAATTTCTGGAACACAAATATCCAGAGAAAAAATGTAGTGCCACTACGTATGCATTCAAAACGTGCAAAAAATTCTCCCATATATTTCTCTATAGCATCAAATAGCTTAAACACAAACACTTTCTCGAACAATGACTCTAAGTCATGAACTGAGATAATATTCACACTAACTGGAGAGAAAAAATAAATTCAAATTCACCCTTGGTAAAAAAAACTTGTGTCAGCGATGGCTAACTTCCAAAAAAGGCGAAAGAAAAATCAACGGCCTTGTTCACTATCTCTCGTAACTCACTAGATGTCAAGCAATTATCTGCTGAACACATAAAAAAAAAGAAAAAAAAAACTAAAATAATGTGTTGTTAGTTCCTCCCAAAATCAAAAAAGATTTTACCTCCCTTGACAGCATTACGGCACCCACGTATTAGTATAAAAAAAAATCAGTATCAGAAATATCATTATCACAAAATCACCAAAAAACTGCTATCATCAAAATCATCAGTATCAGTACAAAAAAAAATATCACCAATGTTAATGCTTGTCCATTCTCCAAGGAATTCAGCAAAAAAAAAAAAAAAAAAAAAAAAATCAGCAAAAGTTCAGCAAGTTTCACCACAATTCACCAAGATTCAGTCAGATTCATCAAGATTCAGCAAAACTCATCCCCGTGAATCACTGAAATATTCTCCAAAGTTACAAAACTCAACAAATAATTAACACAAGACTTCTCCCATTAATTCCTTGTAATAATTCTCCATGAATAATTATCTGTAATAATTATAAAATAATCTCCCATGAAATATCTCAAATCTCGCAAATTATGTCTCCCGTAATGATAATTATACTTAAGCCACCCTCCCGTGACACATCTCAAGTATAATAATTATTAATAATAACAATAATAATGACTCTCCATAGCAATAATTCTCTTGCAAAGATCTCAAGTAAGGGTGAAATTCAAATAGCATACACTAGTATTGCTGAATCCTATGACATACAATTTCTCCAGCATACACCCATGACATAACACCATTAGCACAACACAGATACAACACCAATCATCGGCATTTCAAAGTAATTTCTCCAACACAATAAAAAAATAATAATAATAATCTGTGTCTCCCCAATATATTTGTGTCTTTCAAGGCACAAGTAAAACATACTCCCATACAATGCATTTCAATTCGCTTTTTATTTCCTTTTCTCTTCCTCCAAGAAAGAAAAAATATCTCTTTCCTAAAAAAAAAGACTCTACGGGTGTTTCACTTCATCAACTAATCAATCAGCTGATATCTTGGCATCCATGGTCAAGGCCAAATCCATACCCCAACACAAAGAAAAAAAAGGAGTTCACCCCCAATGAGAAAAAAAAAATGTTTCTCCCCCCCTGAGAACAACCCCTCAGTCAAGCGACAGAAAACAGCCCGAGGCAGACCAGTAGTACCCCCCCATCTCCCCTTGACAGGTGTCTGAGGACCCCCCTCCCAAGGTATACCCTAGTACCCATCTCTGCACTATCTCTCGAGGGGAGGCCAGTGGTACCCTCCATGCAACTATCCCCCCGAGGGATGCCAGTAACCTCGCAATGCAACGCGCTTCTCTGCAGAAATGTGCTGAGCCCGTAAAATTGTGGCCGCTGTGTCTCTAAGCCAGATATGCTTATCTAAGCACAGTTCACATGCAAAAAAACACATCTCTATACACTCTTATGTGTTTAAAAAAAGACGAATACGTCTATTATAAACACGTGCAAATAAAGAAAACACGTCACTATGGGGCAAAGACAAGAAAAATTGTTGACCTCTTGAACCAATCCCATAGCCCTGAAATATTTAAACAAAACCCACCTCTTCAAAGCAATAGTTTTAACACTCACCACTCCATAATGGGAACCAAATTAACTCGAAATTCTCGTAAGATACGTAAATCTCGTCGGCACAATACAAACGCGATCGGCCAAAAGGCACCTGGCAACACTCACTTACAAACCAAACTGAGTTGCTCTCATGACTCACGCCCTGAAGAATCTCGGTACGAGCAAATTTGATGACCCCAATAGAAATTTCTTTCCTCATCCCCCCATCCCACGGATGGATATTCCTCTACCCCTTTTCACTTAGCAACTGAGATCCAACAATTTAACAATTTTCCACAATCCCTCAAAGGCTTTGTCGTTCGAAAACTATCGCTAAGCCACAACCCCTTTTATTTTCTAACTGGCCACCCATCTCTACATTGGCGTTCCTAGGCATAAAGAAAAGAAAGAAAACTTTTATACCCCCTTTTAACCGCCTGCCACCACTGTTAATGGGGGGATTTCCCCCCCCCCCCCCCATTATTCATAAGGTAAGCGTGAGACACGACAGGCAAGGCAAACCCACACACAGCATTACTCACACAGCCTCTCTCTCTCTCTCCTCTCTCTCTCTCTCCCTCTCTCTCTCTCGGCAATCCCTCTCTCTCTCTCGGCAATCCCTCTCTCTCTCTCCATTCTAACAGGTAATGAAAATGAGAGAGTTGCGTCATAACATTAACGTTTATTAACAACGAATAAATAAATCAATCAATCAAGTAATCCAGTCTCACAGACTAACTCAAAAAACCCCGAAACAGAATATTGTCTAGCCACCAAAAAAAGTCTACACCCCTCTGGGAATTCTTTGTCCCCCGGCATTCCAGATCCGTCTGTTTCAAAGATATAGAACACATCCCGGTAAGTACACACACAAGATTGACAGACAGAGGTTTAAATATTGGATATCATCACAAAAATGTCAAACAGATAATAAGCCACTCTTTGGCTAAAGTAACTCAACACTCACCCAAACAGCCGGACACTAAAACACTATGTCACAAAAACTCCCCCGGTGAATGCCATGGCATCTTGCCTGTGACTTGAATCCCTCTGTCAAAATCCTCCCTTAGGCTTGGGTATGACACTCTTAAAGGGAAGAGGCACACACGCACATACAAACACACAGTTCGTTAGCGCCTCACGGTTCTAGCTGCATCCAGTTTCACAAAGGCACTTTGAGAAGAGTTAATAAACTCAGTACATTGACTTGTCGAACTAAGCACTTTTATCTCACGCCACCCCTCTATAAAACTCATTCATCAGCTACTCTCAGGTCGTTACCTCTGCATGGTTCTCCACATTCCATAGGTCACAGGGAACACATGGACAATATATTATTATCAAAAACCCTAGGCCTTACATATATATAGGATATATATAATATATATACATATATATATTATATATATATATATATAGAATATATAGATATATATGTATATATATATATATATATATATATATATATATATATATATATATATATATATATATATATATGTTTATATATATATATATATATATATATATATATATATATATATATATATATATATATATATATATATATATATATATATATATATATATATATGTATATATATATATAGTTTATATATATATATATATATATATATATATATATAATATATATATATATATATATATATATATATATATATATTATATATATATATATATATATATATATATATAATATATATATATATATATATATATATACGTATATATATATATATATATAGTATATATAATATATATTATATATATATATATATATATATAAATATATATATATATATATATATATAAAATTTTCTAAAATTTTCTAAACGTTCTTTTTGCTATGTATATATATATATTTTTTTTTTTACTTTTAGTTTCATTTTTAGTCAAGTGTGCATGTAATTTAAATCTTTGAGTTGTAATTTTATCATTAAATTGTTTATTCGTTTTCAACTACTTGATATTTTAATCAGCTCCTATTTTATGTTAACATATTACGTTTTATTTTGTAGAAACTCCCTGAAACATCATTTTATTTTTCTCGTGGTAAAGTGTGAATATAAATCAGGTGCCAATGTGGAATCTGTATGTCAACGCACGACACAAACATATGAATATATTAAAAACTGCCAATGATTTTTTTTTTTTTTTTTTTGTTTTTTTTTTTTTTTTTTACGAAAACTACAAAGAAACTTGCAGAACACAAAAATATCCTTAATTCTACTTAAGAATTCTTGGTGGATACATAGAATTTAAGATCTATAAAAATATAGAGAGAGAGTTTTTTTTTTCTAACGTATCCCAACCATTTCTAACTATCTAGCAACAGATGGATAAATCCAGAACGAAATGGTTGACTTTGATCAGCGTTAGATCGAATTGCTCTCAAAAACTTTAGGATAGTTTCATCTCTTTTATCTGTTTTTTTTTTTTTTTTTTTTTTTTTTTTTTTTTTTTTTTTGATGCCGCACCAGACCGATTGAAAATTAATAGATTTCTTCCGCGAGCAGCGACATAAATGGTGAATTGATTTTACCAATGACTTTAATGAGAGAACTTGAGAATTTGGCTGTGGATAATATTCCAAATTTACATATAATCAGAAACTTTCAACATAATAAGAAACATTGCCTGACGTGTGAAAAAATCAATACACACACACACACACACACACACATATATATATATATATATATATATATATATATATATATATATATATATATATATATATATATATGTATGTATGTATGTATGTATGTATATATATATACATACATATATATATATATATATATATATATATATATATATAATATATATATATATATATATATATATATATATATATATATATATATATATATATATATATATTAATATATATATATATATATATATATATATATATATGTATATATCAGAGGAATCATAGGGAAAGGCATCGTACTCAGGTACATTTATTTTGCGATGTTTCACGACTCATAGTCGCATCCTCAAGGCTATAATTAAAGATAAACACGCGAATATTAAAACTACTCACTGCCACAATTCATAAAAATTACGCAATATTTAAAAATTCCATGAACATCAGAATGTAGAACATTTAAAAATTTTGAATATCTTAAAACAGAGAAACACTAAGCGCTAAAATTATGTACAGTAAAGTTACATTAAAAATTATTTTTAAAAATTACAGAAGAAAACTATGAGTCGTGGAACGTCGGCAAAATAAATTTACCTGAGTACGATTCCTTTCCCTATGGGATAAAACTGTCATTTCGTTTCTTTCTGGATTTATCCTTCTATTGCTAGACAGCTAGAAATAGTTGGGATACGGTAGAAAATCTCTCTCTCTCTCTCTCTCTCTCTCTCTCTCTCTCTCTCTCTCTCTCTTTCACAGCGCTCACCTTGCATAGAAAATGCAATAACAGGATTATTTGACGATATAGAATATCATTGTTCCGTTGTCCCTCGGAAAGAATGAGGCTTGACATGCATAAATTCAATCATTACATATTCACAGACAGCTATACCAATTAATGAGTCCATATTTCAGTATGATTTTCTTTACTTCAGCATTTCCTGTGAAAAGTCGTGTTTTGAGAAAAAGCAAAGTTTTTTCATTTTCCCCTATTCAGAAAAGGGTAAGAAACTTTTTTTTTTTTTCTTTTTTTTATCGAGTGGCTCCAGAGCACTAGGAAAATGTTTTGAAATGGGGGAGCTCTCTTCCACAAGGTCCGTCAGACTAAATTTCCTTATACGTATTTTGATATTCTGTCCTTCATTTTCTTATTGGGCAAGATGGCAGCGTTGGTTTATTTTCACATTCTTCTGGTAAAAGTGAAACTCGTTAGTGTTGCTTTCACCAAACTTACAAAGTATATGCGCCTTCTCCTCTCAAGTGAAAGGTTTACCATTCAAGTAAATCGAGAGTGGATGTAAATTATTGTAGTCTTAATTCTCGTAAGAAAATATAACCCATAAAGGTACAGAGTGAATTCAATTACTAGTAAATGTATGGAAGAGTGCGCTTTCATTATTCAGGAAGACCATATTTATGCGCCAGTAATTAGTGGGTGTTTGCTTTTGTTTGAATATGGTTCAGTGTGTATGTCAATAGGGTTATGCTGATACCATCTGCATAAAATTTACTAGTTTCTCTTCCCACAGGTTTTGTATTTCCTAACAAAGTACAAGCTTAATGATGAGGAGCGGTAATGATATAAAACGGACCATTATTTAATTTTTAAGTTTGAAAATGCTATATTTGAAAGAGTAGCGCTGACCCAGAGAGCTCAAAGATTTTATTTCATACACTACAAACAGAAAACGCTTAATGTTTCATAACATAAGTAAGGTTAGATCAATTCCAACCCTTGGGGCTTCACATTACTTCCAAAGGCATCTGAAAGTCTGTGGTTTAATAAGTGAATGAATTCATCAGAACCGGCCTAAGGGATAAGAGAACTAAGGGGATGCTTGGGGGTCCCCACGCCATCAGGGCCCCCAAGAGCGTTTAGCAACTATAAAGCATTAATTAAAATTTGAAAAACAAAAATAAATAAGCAAAATAACAAAGAGGTAAAAATAAATGTTAAAAATATATATCAAATTAGTTATGAGCCGCCATTGTAGTCGCGCCTCTGTTTATGTACTCCGTGATGTAACTGTAAATCCAGTTGATAAACGTGTGAAGTTAAGATTAATTGGGCAACAGAACTTTTGTCATGTTCTGTTACTTACAAATAAAAGTTCTATATGCTACACAATACAGCACTGAAATTCTAAAACATGCAAATAAAATTGAACCCTATCGTAAATTTGCTATCCCTCTATAGTTAGTGATGCCCATATAGTTCATGAAATGATCACATATTCAAGCCCATGTAATAGTTAAACATCGGTGGTGGTGTTTGGGGGAGGCCCCCAAATTCAATCCTGCTTAGGTCCCCATAAAGGGCCTGGAATGAATTCATGCAAAGATTCGTATTAATACATATTTAAACCGAGAAAAAAATTGAAAATAAAAAAATTGAAAATAAAAAAATTTGCAGATGACGTTCTAAGCTCCAAAGCTACGACTGACTTTGAAGCGCAGAATAGAAGGAATAAAATATAAAATTTAGCCCAAAGACCAAGCCCAAGGACCTACTGGGTTATTTAGTGATAAAAGAGAAATTAGGAATAAAAAGTTTTCAAACCTTGCAGTTCCACCATGAATAATATTATTAGGCGATTGTGAAAAGTAACCTTGGCGAAAACCGTGAATAGTTTATACCCAAAAATTGCCTCCGTGATCTCTTAACCAGCAAATATATACAAAGAGGATCTTGACATTCGCTTAGTCCAGATTTCTCTTATAGGGTTATATTGTTATCGACTCTGTTATCATTATTTGGTCACCTTTAGCTTCATACTTTTATCAAATGATCTGTTCCTAGATTATTAGCTTGTAGTCCCCTATATGGCAAACCCATGTGGTACACCTACCTGACAACCATGCCTCTGCTTGGTGGTGTGCAAAAGGGCCCAATTGCAAACAGGCTGGAAGGTTTTGGCTTTGTCGGTCATCTCTTTAGGCTCACCAGTGTGAGCGAGGTGCAAGCAAAAGTGTACCTCAGAAGCTAACTGGTTTATTCATTCAAAATTCACAAAGGTCAATGGCTCATGCGAGCTGCAAAGTAGTCCTGTCCTATCGACATAGTGAAGATTGGGATATTTTAGGCCATCTGGGTTTCTTCACAGATGCAAAATAACAGATACATATACATAAAATATTGGAACAAAAAATAGGTGTACGCAATTGAATAACTGGTAGAAAGATGTACAGAATGATAACAGCTCAGTAGAGGTGACGAGCTTATGGTCGTTCTTGTGTGTGGAAACTTAATTCGTCAAGTAGGCCTACTAGTTGATTTGACATTCTTATCTATTCCATAGTCAACCTAGAAATGTTGTTTCTAATGAAGATTATTAATATTATATTATCATTATTATTAATTTTTTTTGGCTAATTTGGATTTAGAGAAGAATTTAGAACAAATCTACCTTGGCTGCCCAAATGGCATTTTTGAGCAACTCCGGTAATCTGCAAAATTCAAGATGGCCTCCAAGCACAACATTAAAAACTTTATTTTTTTTTTCTCTTATTCTAATCAAATGTGTGGTAGTTTTCATAGAGGTTTCCTGTACATAATCAATTAAATTATTGTTTTTAAAACTAAAGTTTTCTTTCAATCTGTGCCTGTCCCTATTTGTTCCATTCTAATATTCGTTCTGCTTTCCAAACTCTCCTGTCTCAATATTTTTGGTGTCCATGACCTTTGACACCACGATGCCATATAATAATGCAATTCAATTCTTCCAATTACAATTAACTCTTATGTGCTCGATACTGGGTAAAAGCTAAATATGATTTGGATGAGCAACAAATGACATTTATGATTCACTCTATTCATATTTACTTTGTTGAAAGCTATCATGTGAGACTTATAAGGATAGTTAAATTCACTTATTAAAGAATTATTCATTTTGAAGATATGCAAGGTTATCTTTTGTCTCTTCCATATAAATAAAATTACTTTTATACAATACCTAACTTATGTATTTATACATACATATATATATATATATATATATATATATATATATATATATACATACATATATATATTATATATATATATATATATATATGTGTGTGTGTGTGTGTGTGTGTGTGTGTGTGTGTACGTGTGTGTGCGTATTTTCCCATTCATCATAGTGATCAGGCAAACCATCCTTTATCTCCTCCTGACCCTCATCGTCCTAATTTGGATCCTCATCATCATCATATTATAATCCCTATTATCTTTAGCATGCAACATATGTCAGTTTGTGATATGGATGCAACAACCATCACCACTATGATAGTTGCGATAATACGAGCATGAAAGATGCTCTTTGTTGCACTACAGTCTCTGAGATTGCACTTCTTATATCTACACTGAGACGGGGGGGTTACATCTATATGTCTGGTGGAGCTTGTAAAACCCTTAGCAATCATGGGATAACGAATACCACCTTCAATCTTCCATCCAAATCTTTTTACATCAGCTGATTTACCAGGTGGGACTTGGTGGTTTGCTGCCTTTCATAACATTATTTGCAAATGAGCCCTCAGCACATGCTGCAACATGCTGGGTGTTCTTGGAGGAAGGGTAATCAATTTGGGACTTTTTGTCTTTTTGGTGTATAGTCTAAAGTGGGCACATTCCTTAGAATTTCGTGACTGCTGTCCATATAGATCAAGAAAAAAGGGTTTTGCTGATTCCGATAAATTGGCCCTCTGTAGCAACCGTTTTGCCCAGTACATCAGCCAAGCCTGGAAAGACCCCTCTTAGTAAAATATTTAATAAACCGATCTAATATTATTTTACATTTACTACTATTTTGTCCCCTTTTAGGGGTTAACGTATAATATATTAGGTATAAAATTTACAGATTAATGAAGATTTTGGGTACATGTATAATTCATATTTGCATTATCAAACCTTTTCGGCGTGAATCAGAAATATTTCGTACTTTAGATAATATATTGCATTATAGGAGGCATACCGTAAACACGTAACTGGTATTATATCAACTATGTTAATACCAGTAACGTTATATATATATATATATATATATATATATATATATATATATATACATATACATATATATATATATATATATATATATATATATAGATATATATATAATATATATATAACGAAAAAGCTAACCTATAGCTGTCTCTGCTGAATATTCTCTTCTCATGAATATAAATGCAAGTATGGGGTATAAAGAGACCACATTTGCTATATAACAGCGTCAAAATATGAAAGGTTTATAATAAAATCCCAATTTAGATTATAGGTACGAATATTGCTTTCTCCATTAGTAGATGCACATCTGTTTTATTTTAGCGGCTTTCGAATGAATTTGTTATGAGTAAACAGCAACTACGTACTTTGAAATCATAGGGTAGAGAGATTCCCACGGAAGTAGGAACATATCCCCATAGAATACGAAAACAATCAATAAATTAATCCGTAAGTAAATTATCGAAATACAAGGAGAATTGTTGTAGAGTAGTAAAGCGATTAATCATTCCCTGAACTTCTGAAATTCCAATTGAATGACATCCTCAGGGAATCCTGTTCCATAGTCCAATTGTTTGAGGAATAAAAGACCTCTGGAACTGAGAATTTCGACAGCGATGCCCCATTATTATGTATTGATGCTGCGTTGACCGAATCTGGTTGCTTTCGTTAGAAGAGGGGATCAGTGATCAACTGTGAAAGATTTCCGTTAAAATACAACTTAAACACATTGAGACCATCTGTGAACAGACCGAGTATAAACGCTGATGTTAAGAGAGAGAAATCTATCGCCACAAACTACTCTATCACGAATAGTTGAATCTGGCAGAAGCAGACATCCGCATCGGAGAACAGTATTCAAATAAAGGAAATAAAATGACTTAGACCAGGTTGCACTGATTTTATCAGTTATAAACATATGAGACCTTGCGAACAATATCTAACTTTTGCCTGACATTAGCCGAAACGTTCATTAGATATTTCTCAAAAGAGAGATGTGAGTCAAAATTTGCACCTAGAATAGCTAAACTTCAGACTCCTTCAGCAGATTCCCATTCACCTGAAGAGAAGTTTGGGGTGAAAGATCTGTAAGAGATCTGCTGATCACAAGTGTTTCCATTTAACTGGTGTTCAGAACTCATATCCCATCGGCAGCTTCATTTCTCATAAGTGGAAGACTTTACTAAGCTCTCATTAATCTAATATAAAATTTGACATGAATTAGTGTTAACATTAACTTAATAGAAAAAGGGACATGAATGCCCGTTAACATTTAAAAAGGTTAGTTTTCAATTACTTATATAAACTACACCTTCACTGTAGGTATCTGAAATAGCGGGTGGGAAGGAAGTTTTCTGCTGTGTAGGTTCATACAAGACTCAAGGGTTGAATGTCGAAAGTGACTGGGTAATTTGCTAACATTACAAATGCTTTTTAAATTTATATAAATCTGAAATTATTACTGTAAATGTTGTAAGTTTATTCTGTTGACAAGTTCAACAAATCAAAACATGGTTTATGTGATGTTTGTATCTTGCATTTTGAAGAGACTGTTTACGTTTCTCTTCAACAAGTAAGTATAATTCATGCCCTTAGACATGAAAATCAATTTTGTCAGATACGTGGGGAAAATGCTTTGGATTCTCGATTATTCCCATTTCCACTCATAAGTGCCTCCTTAGTTTTTGTTTCCGCTATACCCTAACTAAGTAAGGACACTAGACTGTTCGTCACTACATTTAAAACTTTTCCAAGAAATATACGTATATTTACTGGTATATATATATATATATATATAATATATAATATATATATATATATATATATATATTATATATTATATATATATGTGTGTATATATATATGTATATGACTGATAGAATAACTTTTACTAATTAGGTGAATATACTCTTCTTTCTTAACCGACTTAATACTTTATCGAAAATCTCAAAACTGATGCGTTAGACTGAGATTTTCATCCTTATTTTGCTAAGAACTGTCTGCCTATTGAAATGCGCCAAAACTCTTGAAAAATCTGCCATGATAAAAATGATATTTGTTTGGAAAAGAACATGATTTAAGTATGATTTCTATCAGCGTAGAATATCGAAGAAAGCGTATGGCTGACAATGGCTACCTACAAAAAAAAAAAAAAAAAAAAAAAAAAAAAAAAAAAAAAACTAAGAGAAGAATATCTGGAAAAAGACAACTTGTGGAGAGGAAGTTACCCAGCTCATCTGGTTAGATAATTCTTGCTTTCAGTAGTTTATGTAATCTACATACTTTTTTCTTAAATGGAACTTTAAGGCGACACAAATGTGGCAGAACTTTTTTCTCAAGAAACAACACTGACACATAAAAGAAGCGCCAGCAAAGCACAAACGTTTGATGTCCCATGAATACCAACTCCCTTCAACAGATGGATAAAAAATCAATATCTATAACACCTGTTTCAGAGAACCTGATGAAAACAATAATTGTGACTCTTTACTTTAAGGTATCAAGAAGTTATAACTATTAAGTTACGAAGCTACAATAAAGTGATGTATGGTTAGAGTTTATTTATTTATTTATTTTTAATTTATTTTTTATTTATTTATTTATATATTTATTTATTGAGAGAGAGAGAGAGAGAGAGAGAGAGAGAGAGAGAGAGAGAGAGAGAGAGAGAGAGAGGATAATCTTGGGTTTAAAATAGTGAGTGTGAGTATGTGCGTTTGCACAAAAGAGCTCGGGAAAGAACGCCCATTATATCTCTGTATAAATAATTAACTTCAGGAAGGACTGGAATAAAAAGTATCTTTCTTATCAGTTCTCTTTTGGTATCAAATGAAAAACTACAAATATTCTCAGATTTGGAAGACTTTCCGCAACATTTACTATCAACCCTCCTCTCTCTCTCTCTCTCTCTCTCTCTCTCTCTCATCTCTCTCTCTCTCTCTCCTTTTTTTTTTCCACTAAGTTATGCAAGTTATATAATTACTTCGGGGGACAAAAGCTCAGAAAAGCTCAGTTTAATTGCTCTCTATCTCTCTCTCTCTCTCTCTCTCTCTCTCTCTCTCTCTCTCTTAGATGCCGTACTCTGTCATTAAGACTAAATACGAAGTTCATTTCTGAGACTTTGCCAAATATCCTGAAAATGTGGTCAACATTTACTATGCTCAAATTGCCAGTCCTTTTCTGGCTATTTGTGCTGTTTTTTTTTCTTTAGCATGTTTGTTTATGTTTTTTTTTATTAATAAGTATCTAAACTAATAATATAAAACGGAAGAATTATTCATTATCTATAGACTTGAGCAAATGAGTTTATGAGAATTACTCATTTTATTCTGAGTAAATTTGTAATACCATAGAGATTTAATCTCTATATGGTATTTGAAAACAAACAGAATACATGAGTAAATTAATCTTTACAATAATACAGTATCATCAATTATATATGGCTTAATAAGAAAAATAATTCATTACACTGGCATGAAGAGACCCTAATTATTCTACGAGATTGTAAAAATTCAGTGAGTTGAAAATCGAGGAATATCATAGAAACAGTGGTTCAATATATTTCAACTACAAGCACAGCTTTTCCATTGTCCTACTAGATTTAGTGGAGTCATTCCTATTGCAAGTTTTTCTGCGTTGATGTTGGTTCATATGAAAAAAAAAACAAAAAAAAAACAATGGAGGTATTTTCAGTCCATTCCGTTCCTCGTTCGGAAAACTTTTGGGAAAATGGTCATTTGAGAATTCCACCTGAAGGTTCTCCCCCTGGAACTCAAGAGTTAAGCCATACGAGATGAAGCTTTGTTCTTGCTACGTGCATTCCACACAAAATTTATCAGGATTCAGGTATTATCCACATGTTAATGAACCAGAAAACCCTACGTAGGTTATATATATATATATATATATATATATATATATATATATATATTATATATATATATATATATATATATGATATATATATATATGTGTGTGTGTGTGTGTGTGTGTGTGTGTGTGTGTGTGTGTATGTATATTAGCAGTATTCACGAATAAAAGTAAATTTACTTGATGGTTACAGCAACATTTGGCAAATGCCTGCGTCCTTCCCCACCTGCATTTATTTTTTTTTTTTTTGGAGGTTGTCTGTGGTTGCTGTTTCGTTATGTTGCATCTTAGCGTCAATAAAACTGGTCGTACTCTTGACCTAGAGGATGTTTCCCTTTCTCGACAATGAAGCTGTATAAGTTCCGATTTATGCGAGACAACGTGAACGCATAAAAATCGAATGTTAGCTTGAGGATTAGACTAGGCTGAACTTGTGCCCTCCCGGCTCTTGCCCAAAAGTGAGACAAGATGTTAAAATGACTATGAGTTCTAGTTTGGACCTCTGGACTCAAAGTAACAGGGTGAGGCAATCAAATATTGTCATGAAGACAAGTAATCATTTTAAATATTCCAAGAACATATGACAATTTGCAAGCAAACATCTCTTTGAAATTACGATATAAGTATTCATTAAGGAAGAAGCAATGAATTTTATATCTGAAAAGTACACCGCACCTCAGAGGTTTAAAATATGGTATTGTTCTTTCAATTACTGTTTTCAGAGAATAGGAGAATATAAAGTTTTTTATTTTTTTTTCTCTCTATCCTTTCTTAGTTCTTCGAGAACTCTTCAAAATGCGCACGATGATCTACAAATGGGAAATACATTTACCCAGATACATGCTTGCTATGGGAATTATCTCATAATATCCCGTGGTCGTATATCGGTAAACCGCTTAAGTGCTCGTGTGTTGAATTTAAAATCCGGAAATCAATCAGGAAATAATGAAGGTCTAAAATAACTGGCCATGGCAGTAAAAAGGATATGGCTCTCGTAGTTTTGTGTCGTCAATTAAAAGTCAACATCAGTTAAGGATGTTCTAAAAAGAGGATCTGAATTTAGTTCAAAGTGAGTTTTGGTCAACGTTACAAGAAAAATATGTATGTGATAAATTGTCCGTTTATGCTTAGGTACAAAATGTCCTTCCCTTGAAGTTAAGTAAGGAATTCTTTGTAATTGTAGGACGCTGTTGTCGTCGTCATTCATCGCTGAATTACAGACGGAACGTATTTACTCACATGTAGGGAATGTCTAAGCACCCAATATATCGTCAGCATTTGGTATGTTGTGGCTGCTGAAAGATTGTGAAAGGAGGCTGGTTTCCTAGAATTGATAAAACCAGGGTCCTCTTTATGGGGTGGTGTGGTGGGGGCGGATGTTCTTTAAGAGACCAGTATTAACCATTAGATAGACCATAACAGCCCACAAAGACCCTCTTTTTAGTGTAACAACAATTTTGTTGATGGTAAAGTTTATCTCATCTAAGTTGATGCTTAAACTTTGAGAGCAGCCTCCGGAAACTTTTTCTTTTGACCGTCTGGAGACAAAGGCCAGACAACGAGAGCAAAATTCATAAGAATTTCAGCAATGTGGAAAGTTCTGTCTCTCACGCCATGCCGTCAGGGTAATCGTCTCCTTATTCTTCTTGTCATTGTTGTTATTAACATTATGAATCAAGATTTTGGTTTTGCTTTTATCTTTCTTATTCGTAATTTTATATCAGCAATTCTTTAGATATCCTGATTCTATTATTATTTTATCCTCTTTACTACTAAAAACTTTTATTCCCTCTTTTTATCTTAATAAAATAAACTGCTTTTCATCGGTCTCCCCAAAAGTCACATCAATTAGAACTTTTGCCCCTTTTTTCATTTGATTCATTATCTTTAGTTACCCTAATTTGCCAATTATTATTGTATCCCCATCAGGGGATTAAGTTTTCTTCTCCCACGTTATCTGAGTTACCAATCATGTTTTTTATCCTTGGCCAGTTTATTTTCAGAGTCCTGGAGTATTCCAGGGCGTACTTGAATCAAAGTCCCTGTGCCCTGGTAGAGTAGTGTAGGTCTGGTCTCGTGTTCATAGCACAACTTTTGGATTACAGCAGGTTTTTTTGATCCTTTATTCTGCCAAGGATCACTTTTCACCAACTCTGAAGCCTGGAGCAACTCTGCTGCCTCACTGGTTGTGCCTTGGGCCAGTATATTTCTGGGGGACCTCACCACGAGCAGTATAAAGTCCTTCTCAAGTTCAGTGACTTCTGAGAGATTTGGACCTAGTGTGGAGATCGGGCCTTTAGTCTTCAGACTTTGAAGTATATCGGAGATACCTTTCCGCTACTTTGACTCTCACATACGGCCATTGAAGTATCGTTAAGGACCTCCTACTATATTTTACTCCATTACATCCTATTGGATCAATAGGCAGTTTCCTAGCGCCTCAATGGCGTGATCGGTATCGTCTTGGCCTGTCACCTCGGTGGTTGCGAGTTCGATTCTTGGGCATTCCGTTGAGGTGTGAGAGATGACTTGTATTTCTAATGATAGAAGTTCACGCTCGACATGGTTCGGAAGTCGCGTAAAGCCGTTGGTCCCGTTGCTGAATAACCACTGATTCCATGCAACGTAAAAGCACCATACAAGCAAACAATAGGCAGTTCCCCTTAAAAAGATCTTTGTGGAGATAAAAGTGGGCTACTTTTATATTTCTTAGGACTTTTTGGCTTTGTTAATTGTTAGGCTTCTCTTTAGTAGTTGTCTCCTTTCCTTCAGGACCCGTCTATTTTGCGAATGTATGTTTTTATTACTGAATTTCACTGAGCAAATTCCAGCATACAGTATTTAAAACTTTCATTATTAAACTGTTCACCTTTAAATCATTATTTTACCCTGTCCATCTATTCTTCTCTAAAGAAGAGACTTCAGAACCCACCATAATATGCCCCTTAAATAAACTATGAATGAAAGGTGTCCTAGTCGAAAGGGAGGTTAGCTTTCTCTGCGACCTGAATTGGGTATATTCGATTAGCATAAAAAAACACATATCTCATTTGATTATAAATAACTATACACTTACACCACATGACAAAATTTATATAAAAAAATAACAGCACCCAAAGAGAAAGCGCTGGTAATTAATTTCTTACAAATGAATTTATTAATAACACCTAATTTAAACTAGGTACACGGAGTTATGTACGCTTAAAAGCATAGGGAGATTAATTAAGGAATGTTAGCAGGTATAAATTTTAGGGATATGAGGGTATAAGCATATCAATAGTGTTTTTTTGGTACACCAAAGGATTAAAAGTCCTAGCTCAAGGACAGCATAAGCAAGATGCGATGTCAATGCAGTAGCTGCGCCCTGTGCCGACGACTACCAGAGGTCTACACTCGGCATTTTCAATTCTTGCACATTGGTATATTCTCTTTTTGGGCTGCTCCACGAAAAAATTCCAGTGCTGTTATATATCCCAGCTCAACCTACTCCATCCCCATCCCAGAGGATCATTCAAAGCTTAAAATGAATCCAAGTAAATTAACCGTGAGATCAATATTGTCAAGGGACAATTCGTAGACATCAGCACCTGAGAACATTTAGAGTATCTTCTTTTTGAATATGACGTGTTTCAAAAGGCCCATATTCCTCCGCAGATAGTCCTTGTTTATTATCTTTTGTATCGTACTTGTCTTGTCAAAATAGCAATAAAAAAAAAAACCTGCACTCATCTTAAGACTTGTTACCTTGGCAGGTTCTCTGCCAGCACGAGGATATGGACTTGCAAGATTTTACAAGAACCAGGTATTCTCCCGACCATCGTCCCGTGTCCTATTGACCCAAAGCTCAACTGCGCTTTTTTTCATTTTTCTTTTATCTAGTTTTAATATAATGATAACTTCTAATGTTTTAATATAATAATGACTTCTATTTCCTGTAAAACGGATTTACAATGAACACCTATCTTCTTGATGACAAACTCGTTAGCCACTTCGAAATTTTGTTTAAAGCATGAACCGGCAAGAAGTCTGGGACCGGTGATGGCGTTTTAACGGAAAAAATCTGTAACATTCTAATCCGGACCTGTTTCATAACATTACAAAACAACTCTCTTGAAATGTTTGCATGAGGGTGTTAGCTAGACCATCTGATTATTTTCATCTTCACAAGAGAGAAAAATATCTGTAATTGCAATGTGAAATAAGTAGCGGTTCTGTTTTCATGAATACGCTTCTCTACGATGTGAAGGAAGTATTCGTTTTTAAAGCTTTTGAATTTGGGTTTGGACATCAGGGATGATTATAAAATGATTTTTTTTTAATCTCCACGTAATTCAAATAGTTCTACAAGCTGAATAATATTGTAACAGAAAAACTTGAAAACGATACCAAATTCCTCGTTTTCAATTTATTTTTTAATGAATGAGAAATTCTACTTTATATCTGTCATTATTTGTACACCTATCACAAAATGTTAAGTTAAAATTGTATTGACAAGTAATTTATTTTGTGCCCTCGGACAATATCGATGAAAAACATTTAGAATTAAGAATATTAATCTTCCATTAATAATAGCAATTAGCCCGGGGAATAATAATTAATTAAATATAATAATTAATCAAATAAAGATAAAAATTATATGCACCGATTTATGAAAATTTGGAGTTGGGTTGGTTGGACAGGAAGAAAGAAGAAAGGAAGTGGGAATGGGGTAAAGTAAAAGGCTAAAAGGTGGGTGCAGCGAGCAGCAGAATGGAGGCTTCCAACAACCCTAGATATGCTTCAAGTGCGACACATCAAGTGTGGAGCTGACACCTTTAATACCCTAAATTGCGTACACTGACGAGATCGCAAAGATATTGTTTAATAAAAGATATAACTCTTATGGCCTTCAAAGTAGAAACTCAAATCTATCTGACTGCATTTAGAGGCGATAAATTAACAAGTTACAGTTAGACAATCCGAGAGTTTGATGACGATTCAGAATCACTTCTGGGATAACCAATGTAGAGCAATACCTTTTTTACCGTTTGCACTTATATCATTTCTAGTTTCTGATTAATGAGTGCGCTGCATGAATTCAATTTTCCCTAACTCATATTGACAATACCTAGAAATGCTCACCATGGTGAGAAGCAAGTTGGCGATGAAGACACCTTTCCCAAATTCACTCCCTGGAACTTAATCACTTTCCAATTAAACGGTTCAGTGGCTTCTTCTCCTTCCTCCTGTCTCCACTTTTACCAGACTCTTTTAACTCCTTAACTTCTTTCATTCACAATTTTCGTTTACTATTTTATTTTGTTTTTTTTATATAGGGAGACCTGGTACTTATGTAGACTATTGCATTTAAAATGGCTTATATGAAGACCTTTCTTGTTCTTAAATTGAAAAGCGTATACAAAACAGGTTTGCATAGATACGACTTCGCCTTTACCCAGACAGAAACACAAACTTCTAATCTTTTGATAAATTAATTTATTACATTTGTGAATGCTAACATGACACTGTATCACTTCTTAAAACTTCTCTGGCTATGCCATCCACTGGTGGGTGCTTTCATTTAGTGCAATATATAACACAAGGATAGGTCGTTTTGACTTTGGAATGAATTTATTATATATATTTTTTTTGTGATGTAGGAGATATAATAGTGTAAACTCTTTATTTCATTAGAGCATAGTAGAAGCGTTTGAAAATGAAAGATATGAGTATATGTCGCTATTATCGTTACTATTTTGAAGGACAACAAATAAAATTTCTTCAGGAACAAATATTAAAAATAAAAGATCTGATTTGTAATATTTCACCAGTTTCTAAAACAATATCAGTTAATTTTAGAAATATGAAAATGTCAACTAAAACAAAACTTATTATTCATCAACAATCAGTTTGCAAAAAAATATATATTTTCAAAGATAAAATCTCAAAACTAAACAAGCTCAAGTTAGCGTCATTTTATGTTTCTAACATGCCACAGAATAATAATGAAAATTGTGCTTCCATAAAAAAGAAAAAGGCAGACATTTGAGATTTATTTTCAAATACTGTCTGTAATTTCCATTACTTTATCATAAACAAAATATCTAACATAATAATTAAAAATTGTCTTTAAAGATAACTTATAGGTGTGTTAGGGATTAGAAAAAGAAATGCACGGGAGGTTTTCACAGCACATTCGTTGTAAAAAGTATGAACATTCGTTGCCTTCTACAAGCTTCATTTCGCCTTCATTGGCTCTCATTGCCAAACACCGGTGAGTAATTTTGCAATAAATAGAAAAATTAGAGTCGAATATTGTGCCTCTCATGCGTGTCACATCTTTTCCTTTATCAATTTTTGTGGGCTGAAGAGAGAACAATAAGCTTTTTTAACTTTGATCTTGTTACTAAAATTACGACGGGGTGTATTAGCTCCAATAAGAAATCTAATTATCAAACAAAAGGCACTTGAAACTTGAATGACCTTTTCTTGTCCAGAATGGAATTAAAATAAAAAAAAAGCGGAAAAAAGAAGGGTTGGGCTTAAACCAGGAGGGAAGCGACGGATATTTCAATTAAAAGTAAAGGCAAGAAGATGACTGAAATGTTTTCCAACTGTCGCAATGTCAAGTCCTTATTGATTTCATTCTTTTTTACTCGTGATTCACGTTTTGCGTCTGTATTGCCTTTGCATTTAGGCATTTTTCTTGCAACTACAGGTAGTTAATTAAGAACGTTTGCTGAAGGTACTGATACATAGTAGAGAAAGATTTCATTTAAATCAAAAGTGCATATCTAATTTCTCATCAGGGGGTTCTACAATATCAAACGGGATACAGACGTTAAAAGAATGAAAGTAGTGATACTTAGAGAGAGAGAGAGAGAGAGAGAGAGAGAGAGAGAGAGAGAGAGACCGTCTCAAGAAACTCGACAATACCAAGCTTTACTACAAATTTCTGGGCATAAACTGCAGTTGCTCCTTTGCAATAGGAAATCCGTGAGATACATTAGAAATAAGGAGGTCAAAATACCAGCTTTTTACTCGTGATATGAGAGAAATATTGTATCTCATAATGCAAGTTATCAAAATTGATATTACTAAGATTTAGATGGCAGAGGAAATTTTATAAATATTGCTATTGCCATTAAAACTCGCATAGCAATAAAATGGGTTCTAGGTAAGCGAGAAACACCCATCCTTATCGTGTAAAGTTAAATGATGCTTCAGACCTAGTCCATGAAGAGTACTTAAAAAACAAAATCTTTTTCCTGAGGGTTTTACATCTCTATAATAAACACTTCGCATTGGTGATGACATTATTATTGCTACCTTTTCCATGTAATTTGAATTTTGACATTGAAGAAAAATATATTCATATTTTTTCCCATCTCACCTTTAAATTGAACCAACAGTGTTATGTGTGATCTACATCCTACTGCTTTTTCCAGATACTAAATATGTCGTCAAAATAAAAGAATCACTGGGCAATGTCGGGTAAGATGGAGTTAAGTAACCTACTTTCATAAAATTACATGTAAAAGTTTGCAAAAACTAGTGGAAGCCAATTTCCCATCTCTATATAAAATGCCTGTGTAAAATATTTACCATTAAATACAAAACAAGTATCATATATGCACATTATTATTGACTGTAAAATGGTAATAACCGATAAAATAAAAGCAAATCTAGTTCATATCTAAAGAAAACCTAGAGCTGCATTAACAGGTATCTAATTATTTAGAAACTATCCATAATTTCTCCATTCCTGAAGTAGCATTTTTTGCAGTTCATTTGCAAAATCAAAAGAATTAATCATATGTGATTTGGAAATTGTGACAACTGACGGCTTTAACAAGGTGACGAGAATTTAAACATGTGACACTACCAACTGTGCTGCGTATTGGCACCATAAAATATTTGGGTTTATGAGTCTTACTGTGCAAATAGGGGGAGACGTGTGTTATGGTAAGGAAACTTGTAATCAAGTCCTCATTTTCACCAAACACCTCCGCTATTAACTATGAGATTCACGATTAACTGCTTTAAATACCGAAGGTTTATATATATATATACTAGCATATCATAGTAAATAGATCATCTTACCTATGTGCACTTTTATCAATGACACTTCCTTCGTCGGTTTTGGTGATACCCAGATTATCTTGTTTATTTTTTGTTTATTTTTGTATAGCTGAATCTTTTAAGGAACTAGTTAAATGGATATGTTCAATGTAAACCCCAAAAACATTGCCTTTAGCTATTTTCAAAACATCACTTTCATAGTTATCAATTTACTTCTATATTTCTAGCAGAATTTTAAACATTCACAATGTCGGATTATAGAACTTTATGCCCGAATTAGCACTTTCTTCTTATCTAGTGACAATTGCCGGGTTGAGAGCTTACAGTAATTAGATTCCTCTACTATCTATTTCCATGTTGAAAGTTTGATTGGTGACTCCAGTTTTCTCTTCTGCCTGGACTGTGTTTTCTCTCTAACTTTTCTGAGGCGATTGTATATCCAGTTTATAAGAGGGAACTTCCCCTGACGAGGTAGAAGTCAGTTCTCATGCGTTGAACAATTTTGAAGCGTTGCTTTGTGAATTCTCTTGCAGCGTTTACATAGAAATTCGGGCATGGTGCTTTCTAACACAACACATCAAAGTTATCGCGATTCAAGGCTCTCATACTTTAATTCATCAAGGAATGTTGGTACCACACATCCCCTTTTACACTCTTTGTGGAACCACAAATGTAACTTTGCTTTCTGAGCACTGATCAAAGTCTTCTAGAAGTCAAATATAACAGTCCGATGATGAGGAAAACGGCCGAAAAATACATTAGAAATGAGACCCCTATATTTATAAGTAATGAATAATTCTTCAGTTCAAATATACAATATAATATAGTTTATAATATATGTGTTAGTCAGTTCTTGAATTATATCAAGTCCTTCATTATTGTTTAGCTAAAGACTTCAATGATTTTAGGGCTATGTAGCGAAGGTATGATTAAGAGGCTGTGTCAACAAAGTTACTGATATGAGGTGAACAAAAAAAAGGTCCCTGTACAATCAACTCTGCTAGTTGAAGGATGAAAGATGTATAGAAATCGATGAACAAGACACGAATGAAGTTATGATACATATATAACTGACATGTCGATATTGTAATGCAAGTGGTAATAATGATACCTTTAACATAACATTAATATGAATGATAATAAAGATGTATGCAGTATGCTGTTTCTTGTATACGCACATTTAGCAGTCAGAGATGCTTGCTGTGAGGAGATTAACTGGCCATGCTTGATGGAAGGTTGTGGGTCAGAGTGGGACCCCACAGCTTTCTTGAACATTTTCAACCCAAATCTTCTCTGACCATTTTTACGGTTTTTTCTCCCAGTTTTTTGCTGTGACAGCTGATGAACATAGTCAATGTGCCCTATATACTCGAAACAGACATTCGTAATAGCCATAGTCAATAAAATCGCTTCTTGATTTCACCATTTTTGGACTTATGCCACAATAGGATTTGATTGAAATTGAGAAATAAGTGACTATATGCTACCATCCCCTGTTAAATTGAACTATAGCATAGAATCACGATTAAAACTGCTACGAGACATCATGCTATAAAAAATAATTAAATTTTATTTAATTCATATATGCATAATTATGTTTGAAGAATTTTTTTACAATTTACTAAAATAATTATGCAAACATAAAATTTTTTTTAAGGTAACATTCACCAGAAATACGTGTTTGTAACAGCCACGTGCCCTTGGGCTATTAAATGTAGTTTAGTAATTACAAAATAACTGGATCATTTTGGTTTGTTCCTCAAATATAAGTCATTAGCTATTAGCTACAGACGCTCAAGTCTGTAACTAATATCTTTATTGCTAATACTATTTTACACACATATTATTCTGATTGTTGCTCTTGGTATTTCAGCAACAACAGCAGCCACTACTACAACTGTTGCTATCACTAAACTTAAGCCCCCACTTTAATCAATTTTATTAACATTCAGTTTCAGAGGTTCTGTGCAAGAACTGTGGTAATTCATCTAAAATTTTACATTCAAAGTACAATTTTCAGTTCAGAAAATATTTGGATTCAAACTTACGTGGCAGAGTCCGAAGGAGATCGGAAGCGACAGAAAAAGAGACTTAAGTGGCCGAGTTTATGGGTAAAAGTTAGGAGAAATATGGGTTTGTGTGGTAACTGGGTCGTCCTGGTATAAGAGACGGCTGAAGGAAAAAAGTAGAATGGGTGCTAAAGGATGCAGAGAGAGAGAGAGAGAGAGAGAGAGAGAGAGAGAGAGAGATGTGGATTAATGGTATGTAATATGATATTGGACTTTTGAGCTTGTTTTGAATTACAAAAGAACTGTATAAGCTATAAGCATGATAATTGTTCAAAAGAATAAAAGGTCTACTGTGGACGTTTACATTCGGCTAAACCAACCGAAATACGTGACTACTGGCTTATGTGAGTACAGCTGATAGAAATGAATAGAAAGTAGTTGAGGTACGACTGGAAAGAGTGGAGAGAGTCAACCAGGGAGGAGAGACCTCACGGAAAGGACAAATTTATGGTTAAAATATGTCCAGAGGACGAAATGAATTGAGAAATGTAATGAAAAGTCAGCTGAAAAGAAACAAAGTGAGGGCTGACAAGGAATAGAACGAGACTGGGGGAGACACAAGGGACAACAGAGAATATTTTCTTAAGCGAAAATAGAGTCATGTGAGAGTAAGCATATGGCTCACAAAAGCAAATTTTTCGAGGAATGTGAAGTGGAAAGATAAACGGAGGATGACAAGATTCTTGAGAGACTAAAAAAAAAAGAAGACATATGTAAGAAATAAGAAGTAAGCCACCAAAAGGATAATAGAATAATCTTTGTAAAGGAAAGATAAAGAAGAAAATTTTTTGTGGTGAAAAGGTTAAATGGTACATATGTTAATGCTGAGAAGGTCCTTAAGATATGGTCTAGTGATAAAAAGTCTTCGGGGTTGAGGAGCTGATAATAAACAGCGAACATTCGAAATAGGCGTGAGGTAAAAAAAAAAAAAAAAAAAAAAAACGGGGGGATTCGGATGTTTATCTCTCCTTGTAATGTAAATAAAAAAAATAAAAATACATATAGGACACGATACATATGGGGAGAGGAATGAACTTTCAAACACACACAAAAGGATTAACAGATCTTTCCTGTGGAGAGAGAACAATAACTCTTGATGATCACGGAAAAAGAGAGCATTTAAGGAAATGACAGTGATGAAAAATAATAGTAAAGATAAGAATGAATAGAACAATCAGGGACCCAGAATCTATACCGGTAAGAAATAAGGAAATCCCCTCTTGTAGCACAGGCCTCTCTCTCGCTAATGTTTGTAATATATTATAATGATTTACTTAAATGGCCATATCATAATGAATAGCTGAAGAGATTCTCCTCTATTATTATTATCTTTTTTTTTTTGGCTGTGTCCAGATGATAACTTTGATGCATGGTACCATTACAATATATAGTTCCAATGATAGGACTCCGTGTTTTATCTTTTTGCCTTCTCCATACCATGATGAGGAGGGAGTTAAGAGAGCTTCGGAGGAACCTGTTTGTAGGAAGAAGATCAAGAGGGAGACAGATAATTAGATGACAAGATAAAGTGAAGGACGATATGGAGAGAAGGGATTTGGTGGAGGATGATGCCTTTGGTAGAAGGCCGGTGACCTTCACCTCTTGTCATCCTAGGTAAGGAGACTAGATGCTACTCAATTCCCAAAGAATATAACAGTTGTGTCGTTTATAAACTAGCATCTTCAGTGGTAAATTGTGAGTCTTCATCCATGCTACGCTCAACGTAAGTCTTTGGAGAAACATGAGATGCCACAGAAACCAGGGGTCCATGTTAGAACACTCCTCGAAACCGCCCGACTGAAGAACTGTGTCCAAATCTTTCATGACAAACCAAGAATCCCTTTCTTTCAAATTTATGAGAGAAACTTTGCGATTGCATATTGCTGTCTTCAACGATAAGAGCAGAAATCAATAGAGAAAGGAGAAAAACACTGAAAAAATATCAGGATGATTGTAATAAAGCTAAATATCATCATAAAAACCAATGGAGCTTAAAATACTTTTACATATACTTAGAGAGAGAGAGAGAGAGAGAGAGAGAGAGAGAGAGAGAGAGAGAGAGAATGTTACTTTCCTTGCTAAGAATGTAATATGTTAACTCAAACTAAAATTGGGTAATGAGATATTAGGACTTATTCACGTTTTACGATAAGCGAGATTGCGAAAGAAGAAAGTTAGCGATACCTGGCATTACATATAAAAGTATATAAAAGCAAAGCAGAATGAATAGACATAAAAGTAAAGGAAACATGGAGACATTACATAAAACGCAAGAATTAATGAA
>NC_087220.1:11682662-11688273 GCF_015104395.2 Macrobrachium nipponense | reverse complement strand
ATTTAATTTGTTTTTATTTCTACTTATATTGTTTTTATTTTTCATTTTCTGTTTTATTATTTTGTTTTATTGGTTTTATTTCTTCTTCTTAATATTATTATTACTTTATTATTTCTATTTTTGTCAGTTTATCAATATCACAAATGTTGATAATATAATTTATCCATTGCTGTAAATATAAATAATGTGTAGTCGGAAAGACACTAGAAGCTTGTAGTGTTCAAGGAAAAGCTTTGCAGTTCATGGAATTAGAATTAAGAGCAAATATTAATTGCAAGCAAAACAAAGTATGTGATGTGCACTCACCCTTCACACAAAGACCGCTTCAGATCTCAATGGTTTAGAGTGAAAGAATGAAATTGCTTGAATTTTAACAGATTCACCTAGATGATATCGATCTATGCGGTTAACATTTCCATTTAAATGACTTCGTATCTGGCGATTGTCAGTAAAATTTGTTAACTCTAAGAATGAATGTTAAATAAAAAATAAAAATTTTCTTAATAATAGTAACGTTTATATTTTCAATGTGGGCCACCGAGATGTTCACCATTGTCATCTAAAATATGTAATACAATTGATTCACAGCAGCATGCTCGCTCATTCCCTTGCTAAAGGAAGATCATTGACTGTATAGTGAAGTTGGCATTTATGTTTTGCAGTTTTTTGCCTCAATACTAATTAAATCAAACGAGGCACAAGATGATAGTAACAGTGGATAGCAATTGCATACTCTTAATGAAAATATAACTTATCAAAAACAACCTTATTCGGAGTCTAAAGGGGAGAGATGAATACTCTCAAGTTTTTTTTGTTATCGCTACTGTTACTGCTATTAATGATTCTACCATAGCTTTAATGTGTCCATAAACCTTTAAAATTACATATATAAAGCGATGTAATTGGCAAAACTCTGTACTTATTGCACACTTTCACATAAACGTAGCACGCATCATTATATATGCATACATACATACATACATATATATATATATATATATATATATATATATATATATATATATATACATATATATATATAGTAACATCGACCTCAACGTACGTCTGGCACCTACCTTAGGAAATCTCTGCAAATGGCATAGATAAATCACTATTTTCCCCAACTCAGTAATGTAAACATTTCAGTCAATAAAGGTCAGAATTCCCATTTTGGCGACATTGAATACAATTGAGGGAAAATAAATCATAACCTTCAGAAATAAAAATAAAATGGATGAGCATATAATCATGGGAATAAAAAAAAAAAATATATATACATTGAAGAAAAAGAATCTGATTAGAAACTCAATTATTTTTTCACTGCACTTTGGCGTCTCTCTGGAGCCTGTAAAAAATTGTTCATTGTTCTAGAAAAAGTCTTGCAGCTTCCAACAATAAAATATTTTTGTTTTGTTTTGCCTTATATGTAGATCACGTGCGCCTCCCCAAAGGCTTTCCTCTCTGGTAACCGTTAAAAGGGTCTGCCGTGGGAATGCCCGACTTACTCACTATTGGAATATATTGCGTTTTTAACTTCAGAACTGTGAGAAAACGCTAGTTTTCTCACAGTTCTGAAAGGTTCTCTGCAGACGCCTTGAAGGACTTACCATATACTCACATGCGAGTATTCCCGAAAGCACTGTTTGCGTTTTTCAGTGACGTCACGATCAGGGGACAATTTAAGTCTTGTAGTCCACCTGCTGGGTCATTTTGCGCACACGCGCTCACTCTCCACGATTTCATATGTTTACTTTGCCAGCAAGCACTGAACATTCACCCAAGATATTCACCGCTCCACCGTTGACATCACAAAGTTTTTTCAGCAAGTTTATATATATATATATATATATATATATATATATATATATATCTATATATATATATATATATATATATATATATAACTATATATATATATATATATATATATATATATATATATATATATAAATATATATCTATAATATATATATAAAAAAAAAAAAAATATATATATATATATATATATATATATATATATATATATATATATATATATATATATATATATATATCTTAGCTGTCAAACCTGGCGCTGCCTGGGAAAACTCTGAATAATAAACAACAAACTCTCTCTCTCTCTCTCTCTGCTCAGTTTCATGTTAAGATAGTTGCTTCAGTTGCATTGGTCTTCATCTTTAACATTTTATATATACTATATCTTGCCCCCATTCCTATCGGGGCTGAACTTGGACTTGAAGAGCATTGTGAGTGTCATTATTCATCTCAGTGACCTAGAAAACATTGATTAGACACTCATATCTGTAGGTTTTGGTTATTATTTTTACTTGTCACCACCTCCATACCCCTTCTCATCTTTCACTCCCCTTCCTATTGGGGCTGACATTGGATTTATAGGGTATTGGGAGTGTACCTCTTCATCTCACCACCGCGAAAAACATAGACTGAATACTAAATCTGTAGTTTTCAGTTATTTATACATGTCCACCCCGTTTGCCTCACCCCTCCTCCTGTCAGGGATGAACTTGGACTTCGAAAAGGCCATCGGGAGAGTCCCTATTCTCTCGGTGATCTGAAAACTACGGATAGACACTAGTATCTATAATTTTCGGTTATTTATACATGTCCCCCACCCTTTCCCAACCTTAGCCATCTCTTCTCTATCGGGGCTGAACTTGACATAAAAGGCATCAGGAGTGTCACTATTCATCTAAGTGGACCTCAAAAGCTATGGATTATCATTAGACACTAAGATCTGTCATTTTAAGTTATCTTTACACGCCATCCCCTTCCCACCCATTCATACGCCCTGCTTCCCATCAGGGCTGAACCTAGACTTGAAGGGTATTGGGAGAGTCACTATTCTTTCTCAGCAACCTCAACAACTATGGATTAGACTCTAATATTTGTATTTTTATTTTATATATGTCATGCCTTCCCTCCACTTCCCATCCCTCCCTCCCTTCCTATCTGGGCTAAACCTGAACTTCAAGGGCAACAGGAGTGTTATTATTCTTCTCTGCGACCTGAAAAACTATAGATTAGACACTAATATCTGTCGGCTTCGATTATTTTTACATGTCACTCCCCTCCCACTTCCTTCTCACCACTCCCTGTTGGGATAACTTGAATGCAAAGGACATTAGGAGTGTTACTATTCTTCTCGGCGACCTTGGTAACTATGGAAAAGACACTAATATCTCACTCATTTGCAGTTTGTTTTTACATGCCGCCACCTATTACCCGCTTCTAATCCCTCTCCTAATCAAGCTGAACTTGGACTTATATGGTAAAAATTATGAATTGACAGTGAGGATTTAAGCCAAAGACAAAGAAAACTATTGAGTTTAATAAGTGAAATTATAGATGTTGAACTGCCGTTTCTCGTCTTGAGAGGAAATCACAAAAAAGCTGTCTTCGGATGTATGCCACCACTTTCCTCTCCACAGTAACTCATCTACCATATGTAAAGGACCTAAAATAAAATAATAAAAAAAAGAATATACACCTCTTGAAAAAGAATCAATTTAATGTAAGAAATTGATCGACAAATTTAACGAGAAGGGAAAGAAATTCAGCAAGGTAGCTTCGTGAAAACGTAAATTTCGTAAATGAACACTCGTTACTAAGTAAGAAAAAAATATATTTGAATTACGTTCGTAGTTTAATCTTAGTCAAAATGAAAACTCTACTGGTTTATAAACCAAAGGCACAAGTATAAGTGGTAATTATAATGATAAAATCCTTTACTTTATTTTTTTCGACGTGTTGGCGACCATAATCTAAACTATAATAAGCGTAAATTAATATCTAAGAAACAGATCAATCCTTTTGAGCCTGCATAAGGTCTCTCAACTGACTTACGTTTCTTTAGATCCTGGTCTTTGTGGTTAGATTGATAAGTCCAGTTACTCGTGTTGCCTCTCTCCGAACATGAAATCCTATCGCTCGGCCTAGGTGGAGTTTATCGCTCCATGACACTTGAAAACTCCAGGATAAAAAAATGTCAGAAAAGTCTCAAATAAGGTTCTGGTGCCAATCCCGCTCCGGAACTGCTTTACTGTGCTGGTTCTCTGGATTGGAATCACTGACTCTCCTCCGCTGGAAAAACAAACTGGTCCTACTGGAATCTGCCCGTGGCCTGGATTCTGCACTGCTGAATATAAATACTCAAATAAAGGCAGAATGAGTGGATATTTAACTATCAAACAGTCAGTTTCAAGAACTATTCAGGCTCAATAGTAAGAAAGTCGCAAATTATCCTATAACCTATAAACATTACCATTAAACAAATGCCCATAGTTAACCACCCCATCAAAGTAAACTAAAAGATAATGTACTTTTCAGTACAACAGAAATATACGAAAAGCATTAAGATATGCTTTACAACTTAAAGTGCATTGAGAGTATCACCATTCTTCTTATCGACCTCAAAAAGTATGAATTTTAGTTTAATATCTGTTGTTTGGGTTATTTTTACTAATCCCACTCACAAACCTTCTCACCTCTCTATATCCAGCCTGAAGTTGGACTCAAAAGGTATCGTGAGTGCCACTATTTATTTCAACGACCTAAAAAACTAGTGGATTAGGTACTAATATCTGTATTTTTCTGTTTAATTTTACATGACAACCCATTCCCATAACCTTTTCCCACACCCCCTCCTAAGGCAGAACTTGGACTTAAAGGCCATCAGAAATGTCACCATTCTTCTCAGCAACCTCAAATTTTACATTTAGCTCCCTTCCCACCTTTCCACCCCCATTCCTCTAAGTCCTGAACTTGGACTTAAAGGGCATCAAGTGAGTCACTACTCTCCTGAACAAACTCAGAATCTGTGGATAAGAATTATATCAGTAGTTTTGTTTCTATTATTTTCCCATGTATCACCCATCCCTAATCAGGGCTGAAATTGTACTGGAAGGGCATTGGGAGTATCACTTCATCTCAGTGACCTTGAAAAATGTGGGATTTAGACAATAATATGTGTAATTTTAAAATTTTTCACATGTCACACTTTTAACATATCCTTCTCATACCCCACTCCCAATTAGGTTAACTTGGACTTAAGGGGCGTCAAGAGTCTCATTATTAATCTGAGCGACATAAAAAACTATGGATTAGCCACTATCTGTTGTTTTCAGTTATTTGTAGATTTGACCACTTTCCCAGATTTCAACCTCTGCACAGTGATGTTCTACACTCCACCGCGTTTCTTTTGCAGATGTAAGTCATATCTAAGTTTGGTTGAACTTACTCAGTTCATTTCAAAGTATGTTGGTAATATACACATGTACATACATCCATTTAAATATATATATATATATATATATATATATATATATATATATATATATATATATATATATATATATATTATATATCAATGAGGAGGGACATGAAGATTTGCTAAATGGGGTCAATTTATTCCCGACGTTCGTAATGTCTTCATTACAGTTTCACATAGATTCTCATCGTGGAGTCAGCTATAGAACAGGTAGCAAGATTGCAAACCCAGAGTTTTCTATATTAGAAATCACTGTGGTATGTGTAAAACCTCTCTTGAAAATAAGGACTTTTCAGTTGTAGGGCGAGCTTCCAACAGCCATTA
>NC_087220.1:11667662-11677662 GCF_015104395.2 Macrobrachium nipponense | reverse complement strand
TAATACATGTAGCAGTACTAGTAAATATATATATAAGACTTTGATAAGTATTCATTTTAATTGTACTGAAGTTGTAATAATCCGTTCTTTATTTCTGTGAATAAGAAAGTATTCAGTCGATGCTTTAATGTCTTTTGAATCTTGCGTCATCTTCGATATCAGAATTATCACAGCAGTAACTCTGGAGAAGCGATAATGCTTGATTGAGAGCATTGTATAGCACTCGGTTTTCTGCGAATGAGTCAAGGCAGAACGTTTTGCCCAAAGGTTCAATAAAAAAAAGGGATTCTCTAAAGAAACTACAACAATTATAGCTACTTGTGTATTTTCATGGTGCATGCTATTTCTTATGATGGCAGATATAATTTATGAAAAACAAAAATATATAAAGTCATTATTAGTAAAAACACCAGGGTTAATGATAATTTTATCGTCAAACTGTCTATTATATAATTTATGTATCAAGCCAACATGGTTCTCTATATTATTAGCAGAACTGGTACCAACAAACTAGTTAAGAACTAATAATCGGCCTTATAAGAAATTTGCTGGGTGAGTTTTTATGGTTCCATACACTGAGGTCACAAGCAACTTTCTTCCTAAGTTATTGTTTCCTTTCAATAGTTCCTTGACCGTATGAAAAACACGTAGTCAAGTAACGATACTTTAAATATCTTCGCTGGTAAATGTAATGAAATAGGAAATGGAAAATGATGATAGTTTACTCTTGTGGGATTGTCTAATACACAGAAACAGTAAACGGTTAAAATGCAGTGTGTGAATACCTCCCAGTATTTCTGCTTACGTTCATTTTCTTTCTGGTGAAAGCAATACATTCAAGATATTTTCACATCCATGTTATTTGAAGCATTACTTGAAAGTAGCCTGATTAGAATTACAGACAAGACGTCGAAAGACCCTTATTCTGTTTTAAATAGATCATTAAAAGCTACCGAAGAAATGTTTTTTTTCTTTTTTTTTTTTTTTTTTTTTTGTTTTTTTTTTTTTTTTTTTTTTTTTACAGAAATAATAAAGAAACTTGCATCACAAAAATATCCTTAATTCAGCTTAAGAATACTTAGAGGTTTAATGAACTCTCCCAAGAATAATAATGGATGTGAAAATCAAAATTTCGGCAGGGTTCATTTCCCTTATAGCCAAATTCTGTATGTCATGTAATTTATACATTGTTCCTATACATTCTCTTGCCCGCCCGCCCCACCCCCTCCTCTCTTTTCAATATTTTACAGTTTAGTCAGCGTAAATTTAGTCCCAAGACTTACATGGAATTTGATTTTCACATCCATTATCATTCTCTGAAGGGTTCTTTAAAAACTAAATGTTTCTTATTTATAGATCCTAAATTCTATATATCCTCCAAGTATTCTTAAGTAGAATTAAGGATGGTTTTCTTGTGTTTGCAAGTTTCTTTGATGTTTCCATGAGAAAAAAAAGTATTTCTTTGGCAGCTTTTAATATATTCATATGTTTGTGTGCATGACATACGATCACACTGACACGTGATTTACATTCACACTTTACCATGAGGAAAATCAATGGTGTGTGAGACATCATAGTAGAAATGTACAATGCATGTGGTAGAGGGGCGGCAAACGAGCATACAAACCGACAGAAAATCAAATTCCTATCCTGAGGGTGGTAAAAAGGTTCGACTTAGTTGACATGGTAGAGGGGGTTGGATATATATATATATATATATATATATATATATATATATATATATATATATATATATAATATATATATATATATATATGTAAGGCCTAGGGTTTTGATTGATAATATATTGTCTGTGTGTTCTCTGTGACCTATGGAATGTGGAGAACAGTGAGAAGCAACGACCCGAGAGTAGCTGATGAATGAGTTTCGGGGATGGCGTGAGATAAAAATGATTAGTTCGACAAGTCAATGCACGACAGTTTATGAACTCTTCTCAAAGTGCCTTTGTGAAACTGGATGCAACTAGAATTGCGAGGCGCGCTAACGAAGTTTTGCGCGTTCCCTGTATGTGTTGCGTGCGCCTTCTTTCTTTTGTTTAAAAGAGTGTCATACACAAGTATATGGGAAGACTTGCACAAAGATTCGTGGGAGGAAGGCAGAGCCACGATGGTGGTGCCTAAGTGTTTTTTGGAATAGTGAGTGAGATATTCCGGCTGCATAGGTGAGTTGAATTACTTTAGCCAAGTTGAATTCTTTAGCCAAGGGATGGCTTGTTTGATATCTTGTAAGATGTTCCATTTTATTAACTTTGTCTTTAAACTTATGTTTTGCTAACGAGTGTGTTTCTCGTGTCTTTGAAACAGACGGTTCTGGAATGCAGGGGGACAAAGAGTTCCCAGATGGTGTAGACTTTTTGGTGACTAATGATTACTATCAGACATTGTGTACTATTCGGGGTTTTTGAGTTAGTCTGTAAGACTGGATTACTTTGATTGATTGATTGATTTATTCATTGTTAATAAACGTTAATGTTATGATGCGACTCTCTCATTTTCATTACCTGTTAGAATGGAGAGCAAGAGGTGGGAGAGAGAGAGAGTGTCGGTGCTAGAGAGAGAGAGAGAGATTCCTTGGAGAGAGAGAGAGAGGATTGCCGGGAGAGAGAGAAAGAGAGCTGTGTGTGTAATGCTGTGTGTTGGTTTGCCTTCCGTTTCGTGCTCACGCTTACCTAATGAATAATGGGGGGGGGGGGGGGGAATCCCCCCCCCTACAGTGGGTGGCAGGCGGTGAAATGGGTATGAAAGTTTTTTTTCTTTTTTATGCCTAGGGACCCACCAATGTAGAGATATGGGTGACCAGTTAGGGGTTTTGGCTTAGCGATAGTTTTCGAACGACCAAAGCCCTTGTGGGATTGTGGAAAATCGTTAAACTGTAGTTTTCAGTTACTTAGTGAAAAAATGAGAAAATATCTATCTGTTAACTGTGCTAAAGGGAGGGAAGGATTTATTGGACTCAGCCTAGAAGCAGTGGGGCACCTAGTATGACTTTTGTTTGTGTAATGACGAGTGCATCCCGAGACGGACGTTGCGGTGTTGTGTTTAGTGCATGTATCACTGCCGCGTTTTGTTCCCATTATGGAGTGGTGAGTGTTAAAAACTATTGTTTTGAAGGGAAAGGGTTGTTTTAAATATTTCAGTGGAATGGGGTTGGTTGGTTCAAGAGGTCAAAAAAATTCTTTTCTTGCCCATAGTAGCAGAAGTGACGTGTTTTCTTTATTCACGCCTGTTTATAATAGACGCATTCGTCTTTGTTTTAAACACATAAGAGTGTATAGAGATGTGTTTTTTGCTGTGAACTGTGCTTAGATAAGCATATCTGGCTTGGAGACAAGAGCGGCCACAATTTCACGGGCTCAGCACTTTCTGCTTACCGCACAGAGAGGCGCGTTGCATTGTGGGCACTTCATACCTCGAGGGAGGGTATTGCGAGATGGGTACTAGTGTATACCTTGGGAGGGGGTCCTCAGACACTGTTTAAGGGGAGATAGGGGTACTACTGGTCTGTCTCGGCGGTTCTGTCGCTTGACGAGGGAGTGTCAATGCTCATCGGGGGGGAGATACTTTTTTTTTCTCAGTGTGGGTGAAGTCCCCCTTCTTTTTTTTTTTTTGTCGGTGCTGTTGAAGACAAGTCTGGCCTTGACATTGAATGCTAAGACATCAGCTGATTGATTAGTTGATGAAGTGAAATGCCCGTAGAGTCTTTTTTTAAGAAAAGATATATATTTTTTTTTCTCTCTCTCTTGGAGGAAGAGAAAAGGAAATAAAGAGAGAATTGAAATGCATTTGGAGGGGTGTATGCTTTCTTTGTGCCTTGGAAGACACAAATATAATGGAGAAATAAGAGAGAATAATATGGGGTTGGTTATTAACCAAATGGAGGAAATATTTTTATATCTGGAGTGGTGTTATTATTAATATGGTGAAATATATGGAGTTGGAATTAATCTTGGCGGGTGACCTTTTTTTGTGTGGTTATGGGAGTTTTTTTTTGAGACAAGAGAAGATTTCTGTTCTCTTTTGGTTTCGTGACTATTTAGAGGCGAGTGGCATTACTGCATTACGAGTCCTATGGAGATGTGTGCATTTTTTATGTTCACAAGTGTATTATTCTTGGAGGCATATAATTTGGGGCAAAGTCATGTTGAGAGAATAAGTCTTTGAGACAAATCTTTGAACACATTAGTCATATCCTGGAGTTAATTCTGTGAAATGTGTCTGTTAGACCTTTTTTTCTAGAGAATCATGAGTTTCCAAACTTGTGTGTCTGACTAGACAATTTTTTATGCTACTGTTAGAAGCATAAGTCCACAGGCGATTTTTCTGCTGACAAGTGATGTTGATGAGGCGTGTGCTGACTCTTTTCCTCTGATGGTGATAGATCAGAATTTTTGCAATATCTGGAAATGTTGACAATAGCATTTCACGAAAGCGCATGTGTGAGAGTTTGCTTTCTGGCAAATTCCATAACTTTACATGGAGCATTTCTTGGGGAAAAAGTGGGGTGTTATGCATATTATACATGTATTATGTATTTTGTGATTGGGGAAACCTACTTGTGATTACCCTTTTTTTTTACCTTTATATTTATTTTTTCTTCCCTTTCCCTATGAGAGATATTAATTTTGGGGATTGAGTTTTAAATAGCATTTTTTTTTTTACCGGAGATGTGATTATCGGGGTCGTTGTTTACGTAAATGGGAGTTTGACATTAAGTCTTATTGCAATTAATTGTATGAGCAGTAAAGGGGTTTTTGCTGTTAAACGTTGGAGATTTTTACTGATTTTGTGGGTTGTTCAAATATCAGAGCTTGAGAGAACATTTTTTTTTGGGTCTGGGTGTGTTATGTGATTCTTTTTTTTCCTTGGGTTCGTTACGATTTTTTTTTTTTTTTTTTATGAGAACATCCGAGTTTGAAATGTGAATGCAGAAGTCCGTGGAGTTGCTGTGATTTCTGGGTTGTGTGTGTGCTGATGTGTGAGCTTGGAGAAATGAGTTTGGAAGAACTTGATGTTTTTTTTCTTTGAGAGTTATGATAATGACTTATGATTTAGTGGTCATATTAAAGGGAGTTAATTGGGAGACGTTCAGTTAGTATTTCTGACTTTTTGAGATCATTGTTTGATAGAAGTAGTATGTCTGGGTTAATTTTCTTAGATTGACCAAAGACTTGACTGACATACTAACACACACCAAAAGTCGTTTTCCGACGCCAGCAAGACGTCCACCAGCCGTGTGCAGAGAGGTTGCTGTTATATTACCCAAGGGTGATTACAAGAATTTCCATGATGGTGATTACAAGAGTTTCCACGTGGGTGATCGCAAGAATTCTACAGCGTGTCTTTTGGGGATCTGCAGAAGCCGTGAGAAGTCTTCTACAATGAGAGAAGCATTCTGTCTTTCCTACAGCCTGCTATAGCCTGTTGCTGTCTGTTCAGCTACTTGCAGACAAGCAAGGAGGGATATTCAAGAAATGCAGAAAATATGAGAGAAATGCGTCTAGTGTTCTTGGGAGATAAAGCGTGATAATACTTTATTTTATAATGCCAGAGACGTGCAGTTATTAAGTATATTTTATTTTAAGCCGGCCAGTTGTTTTGTATTATAAGCTATTTGCTAGCAGGGGCTAGCATGGGGTGGCCGAGCTATGTAAGGCCTAGGGTTTTTGATTGATAATATATTGTCTGTGTGTTCTCTGTGACCTATGGAATGTGGAGAACAGTGAGAAGCAACGACCCGAGAGTAGCTGATGAATGAGTTTCTGGGGATGGCATGAGATAAAAATGATTAGTTCGACAAGTCAATGCACGACAGTTTATGAACTCTTCTCAAAGTGCCTTTGTGAAACTGGATGCAACTAGAATTGCGAGGCGCTAACGAAGTGTGCGTTCGTATGTGCGTGTGCGCCTCTTTCTGTTAAAAGAGTGTCATACACAAGTATATGGGAAGACTTGCACAAAGATTCGTGGGAGGAAGGCAGAGCCACGATGGTGGTGCCTAAGTGTTTTTTTGGAATAGTGAGTGAGATATTCCGCTGCATGGGTGAGTTGAATTACTTTAGCCAAGTTGAAATTACTTTAGCCAAAGGGATGGCTTGTTTGATATCTTGTAAGATGTTCCATTTTATTAACTTTGTCTTTAAACTTATGTTTGCTAACGAGTGTGTTTCTCGTATATTTGAAACAGACGGTTCTGGAATGCAGGGGGACAAAGAGTTCCCAGATGGGTGTAGACTTTTTTGGTGACTAATGATTACTATCAGACATTGTACTATTCGGGGTTTTTTGAGTTAGTCTGTAAGACTGGATTACTTGATTGATTGATTGATTTATTCATTGTTAATAAACGTTTAATGTTATGATGCGACTCTCTCATTTTCATTACCTGTTAGAATGGAGAGAAAGAGGTGGAGAGAGAGAGAGGTGTCGGTGCTAGAGAGAGAGAGAGAGATTCCTTGGAGAGAGAGAGAGGGAGGGATTGCCAGGAGAGAGAGAGAGAGAGAGCGGTGTGTGTAATGCTGTGTGTTGGTTGCCTTCCGTTTCGTGCTCACGCTTACCTAATGAATAATGGGGGGGGGGGGGGGGAAATCACCCCATTACATATATATATATATATATATATATATATAATATATATATATATATATATATAGATATATATATATATATATATATGCGTGTGTGTGTGTGTACGAATGTGAACGTGAATCAGTACTCCAGCTAGTTTTAAAAATGAATAATTGTCATTCATCCCTCGAGTATGTACAGCAAATTGTAAACGATTAATTTTTCATAGTTCAGGCAATGTTTCTTGTTATATTGAAAGTTTCTGACGAGCTGTAAATTTGGAATATTATTCACAGCCAAATTCTCAAGTTTTCTCATAAAAGCCATTGGTGAAATCAATTCACCAGCTATGCCGCTGCTCGCAGAAGAAATGTATTATTTTTCAATCGGTCTGTTGCAGCACGGAAAAAATTCAGAACAAAGAGATCAAATTCAACGATTTCGTTCTAGATTTGTCCTTCTATTGCTAGATAGCTAGAAATGGTTGGATACGTAATATAAACCGCCTCTCTCTCTCTCTCTCGTCTCTCTTCTCTCTCTCGCTTTGTCTCTCTCTCTCTGTCTCTCTCTGTCTCTCTCTGTCTCTCTGTCTCTCTCTCTCTCTCTCTCTTCTCCTCTCTCTCTCTACCCACAGCTCTCACCTTGCATAGAAAAGGCAATAACCGGATTATTTGATGATATAGAATATCATTGTTCCGTTGTCCCTCAGAAAGAAAGAGACTTGACATGCATAAATTCAATCATTTCCTTTTCACAGACAGCAACACCAAGTAATGAATTCAAATCTTAGAATCATCCTCCTTTCCTCAGTATTTCCTGCCAAATATCGTGTTTAGAAAGAGCAAATTCTTTATTTGTCTTTACCCAGAGGAAAGGGGTGAAAAAGCCCTTTTTTTTTATCCAGTGACACCAGAACATTAATAAAATGTTTTTAACTGGGTGAATCCTCTCTCACAGGTTCCATCAAACTAAATATCCTTTTGCTTAATTTGATATTTTGTCGTTCTTCATTTCTTATTGGGCAAAATGGCAGCGTTGGTTTCATTCCATATTCTCCTTTTAAAGGAGAAACACGTAAGTGTTGCTTCAGCAAACTTACAAAGTAAATGCGCCTTCTCCTCTCAATATTTAGACCTCTCATTCTACAGCAGCTGAATTGTGCATATTAGTCTTTACGCGAAGGATTTACCATTCAAGTAAATCGAGAGGGAATGTGAACAATTGTAGTCTTAATTCTCGTAAGAAAATATAACTCATAAAAGTACAAAGTGAATTCAGTTACTTGTAAATGTATGGAAGAGTGCACACTCATTATTCAGTAAGGCAATATTTATGTGCCAGTAATTGGTGGGTGTTTGTTTATGTTTGAATATGGTTCACTGTGTATGTCAATAGGTTTATGCAATGATACCATCTGCATATAATTTACTAGTTTCTATTCCTCCAGGTTTTGTATTTTCTAACAAAGTACAGCTCAAAAGTTGAAGAACAGTAATGAAATAAAATATTTGAAAGGGTGGCTCTGACCCAGAGAACTCATAGATTTTATTTAATACACTAAAAAAAATGATTAATGTTTTATAACATAAGTAAGCTTAGATGAATTCCACCCTTGCGCTTCACATTACTCCCAAAGGCATCTGAAAGTCTGTGGTTTACTCATTGAATGAATTCATCAGAATCGGCCTAAGGTATAAGCGAACTAAACGGATGCCTGGGGATCCCCACGCCATCAGGGGCCCCAAAAAGCGTTAGGAAAAACTATTAAGAATTAATTAAAATTTGAAAAACAAAAATAAATAAACAAGATAACAAAGAAGTAAAAATTAGTTATGAGCCGCCATTGTAGTCTCGTCAAATATTTATGTACTCGGTGGTGTAACTGCAAATCCAGTTGATTAACCTGTGAAGTCAAGATTAATTGGGCAACAGACCTGCTGTCGTGTTCTGTTACAAATAAAAGTTCAATATGCCAGACAATACAGCACTCTGAAATTTTAAAAAATACAAATAAAATTGAACTATATTGTAAATTTGCTATCACGCTATAGTTAGCGATGCCTATATAGTTCATGAAATGATCATATATACAAGCCCAAGTAATAGTTGAGCATCGGTGGTGGTGGTGTCTGGGGGAGGCCCCTCAATTCAATCCTACTTAGGTCACCATAAAGGGCCTGGAATGAATTCATGCAAAGATTCCACTAAGATTCGTATTAATAAAAAAAAAAAAAAAAAATAACAAAAAAAAAATAGAAAATACAGATTTACGGATGAAATTTTAAGCTCCAAAACTACAACCGACTTCGAAGCTTGGAATAGAAGGAATGGAATATAAAATTTAGCCCAAAGACCAATCCCAAGGACCTACTGGGTTATTTAGAGGTAAATAGGAAATTAGGAATACACAATATTAAACCATCCAAGTTCCACCATGATAAAAACTTAGTGGCGATAGTGAAAAGTAATATTGGCGAAAACCTGGAGTAGTTTATACCCCAAAATTGGCTCTGTGATCTCATAAGCAGCAAATATATACAAAGAGGATCTTGATATTCCCTCACTCCAGACTTCTCTTATACGGTTATATTGTTATTGTTTTCTTATCATTATGTGGTCACCTTTAGCTTCATACCTTTATCAAATTTAGTAGGAAGGCACCGTCACGTTCCCAGATTGTTAGCTTGAGGCCCACCACGTGGCAAACCCATGTGGAACGCCTACCTGACAACCATGCTTCTACATGGTGGGGTGTTAAAGCTTCAAGGTTTTCGTTTATGGTGTTTGGCGTAGTCGGTCATCTCTTTAGGGTTACCAGTGTGAGCGAGATGCAAGAAAATGTGTACGTCAGAAGGTAACTGGTTTATTCATTCAAAATTCACAAACATCAATGGCTCATGCGAGCCACAAAGTAGTCCTGCCCTATCGACATAGTGAAGAATGGGATTAACTTTGGGCATCTGGGTTTCTTCATAGATGCAAAATGACAGACATAAATATTTGAAACAAAAATAAAAAGTGTACATGATTGAATAGCTGGTAAGAATTGGATGAACCAAAATGATAACAGTTCGAAAGAGTGACGAGCTTATGGTCGTTCTCGTGCGGGGAAATTTAATTCGTCAGGCAGGATTACCATAGTTAACCTAGAAATTTTGTTTTCTATGGAGATTATTATCATTATTATTATTATTGGCTAATTTGGAGTTAGAGATGAATTTAGAAAAATTTTAGCTTTTTTGCCCAAATAGCATATTTTTAGCAACTCCGGAAATCTGCTTACTCAAGATAGCCTCCAAGCACAACGTTAAAAACTTAATTTTTTTATCATGTTCTAATCAAATGTGTGGTAGGTTTATAAGGGGTTTCTTGTACATAATCAATTAAATTATTGTTCTTCCAACTAAAGTTTTTTT
>NC_087220.1:11640162-11662662 GCF_015104395.2 Macrobrachium nipponense | reverse complement strand
AATAAAATATGTACTTAAACACCTGCCTTTGGACACCGGCCAGTAGTTTGACAATAATTTTAAATATGTACCTTTTATGAGCGTGTTCTTGTAATTTTTTTCACATTTTTTTAAAATGACAATTTTAGCTGTGAAACCTGTGAAATATGACGAATTAAGTGGGAAGCATCTTATTCTGAGGGAAATCGGAAGAAAATGGAGGTGTGGGTGTAAATTAGAAGCGGATTTTCTGAAGCGTCAGAAATCCAATCATTCTTTTTTTCAAATTTCTTTTAGAGTAATAAATTGGTAAAGTTCTCTTATCTAATTTATTTTTATGTCGAGTACGATACAAAATTCCCTTTACCCGTGTGAAGGCAAAATTGACCAATGGTAGTAAGCTTCATTCTTAATATTTCAAGATAATGAACTGATCTTATCATGCAACAATTACTATAAAAAAGTAAGACAAAAACTCTGAAATTCTTATACATGATCGTGCCGAATTCGGTGTTTGTCTACCCTATTCCTATGACACAGCCCTCGAAGGCTAAAGCCACAATTCAATATACTTTTTTCAGAACGGACAAAGTAGAATCTTTTATCATCACATTTAAATTAAAAGACCCAAACTAGACTATAATAAACTCTTCTCTCTCTCTCTCTCTCTCTCTCTCTCTCTCTCTATCTTCCCGACAACACATGGTAGATATTAACATAGAAATTTAAGATCTCAGAAATGCAAATCAAAACTCATCAGTGCCACGGTATTCATATACAAAGAAAACTTTAAAAGAATTCTAGATAATCTGAAGGTAATATATATATATATATATATATATATATATAATATATATATATACTATATATATATATATCATACTGGTTAACAATAGTCTAAACTTCAATGGAAATAAAATCATCATAATTGTCACCTCTTCAAAATTGGGACAGGCATAACTACGTTTGTAACAGAATTGGATTCCGGATGAGAAAATTTACACTTCTGTCGGAAGTCCATATGTTATATCTAGTCAAATGGAATTTCAAATGCAATTCTCTCTCTCTCTCTCTCTCTCTCTCTCTCTCTCTCTCTCTCTCTCTCTGTATTTGAATTTTTATCAAATACACCGTGACATTTCTTATTTTCATATCCATAAATATTAAGCCATCACTCACACTCAAGGGGAAATATAACTGACGAGTGCTTCATAGCCAGTGGGATTCGACCTGCAGCCTGATTGGAAAACCACTATGTACAGTGACCTTTAACCATAGAATTATGAAGAGAGGTATACGTTCACACAGACTGCCGTATCCATGCCTGTTGAATTAAAGTTTTCTTCCGTAGAATTATTGATATCAGCCCACCTCCGCTATGATAGCTAGTTGGTGGGTTCGTTGTCCTTTGCCAACTATATATTTTTTGTCACATGCTATAGTCACAAAATTGGGAAATTTGATTTGAGTCATGGTTTTAATTTTCCTTCCATGGGCACATACAAACTTACATATGATAATCACGAGGATTCTTAAGTAAACAATTTTCTCATAATTTTGAGAATCAAGAAGACCTACATCTCAATTTGTTGTAGGATTCGCATACTCATATGCTGGTAAGTGTCGTACTGTTTACATTGCTTTAAAAAATCTTATTAATGATACTTTAAGATAAAATGCACTGTTTGTACTTTCAGTAATGAGCTTTTTTAACAAAACCTTTGGAAAAACACTTTTCAAACTATCAAAGTAGCGTTCTGTGTTCTCACAAAAAAAAAAAATGATTAGGTTACTTTAGGCAAGGTAAGTTTCAGTCATTCATTCAGTTTTTTAAAAACATTAATGTAAAAAGTGAAGTTTTCCTATTCTATTTTTTGTATTTTCTCGAGAGCCACCTCTCCTGTCATAATTGCCCCTTAGTTTTCACCCATTATTTTATAAGAGGTATGTAGACGACACCTTTGCCTTGTTTAAAAAACCACGATTTTAACGCCGACTCCTTTTTTAGAATTCATTAATTGCTCACACCCCAATATAAAGTTTACAGTAGAGAAAGAAACTCACAACTCTCTATCATTTCTTGATGTACGTGTCACTAGGGAAGATGCTGGGTTTCAAACCAGCATTCATAGGAAAAATACTTTTACAGGGTTGGGCACCAATTTTTATAATTCATGCAATTTAAATTTCAAGTTGAATTCTCTCTCTACCCTCCTCACAGGGCATACTCTGACTTCCACCTGGTCAGCTTTTCATAAAGAAGTGGAGTTTTTGGCAAATTTCTTCCGCAATATTGTTTTCCATCCCATTATTTCCATAGAGTCCTTAATAAGCTCCTAACCACTAAAATGAAACACCTATCCCATATATACTGCTCCAAAGTTATTGTATTTATGCTAAGTTCCCTTTCCTTCACGATAAAAGCTTTAAAAAGAAATTCATGAATTTAATTCATAATGAACTGCCAGCAGTTAATTTGAAGTTGATCCCACGAAATCCTCTAAGTATACGTTCTTTTTTCAGAGTGAAGGACAGACTGAGCCCTTCCTTGACATCCAACATTGTTTATAAATATACCTGTCCCAGATGTAGTCTGGGAACCTACGTTGGATGTACGAGGAGGCTTCTCAAGGTCCGTTTCTTCTGCTCCCATCAAGGTGTCAGCTTTAGGACAGGATGCAGATTGTCCAATCCCGAATTATCTAATATCGGAATCACTCTCAGATTTGTGTGCCCGCTTGGACATCAATGATTTTTTAAGATTATTGGATCAGCAAGTAGAGACGGACGAGTTGATGGTGCTGGAGTCCCTTCTTATTAAGACCAATGTACCAACACTAAATACCCAATCGTCGTCACAAAAAACAACTGTTTTTAGCATAACTGCCTTTTCCACGCAACTGTTTTTACCATAACTGCCTGTTGTTTTACTCTTCACGTTCTGTTTAGTCATCTTCTTTATGTTAATTTTCTCTGCCTTTTTAGTCACTTTTTAACTCTTACCTTGGTAGGTGATCCTTTCCAAGTTCTCGTTTTAATTTGTATTTGTAAATGTCAAATATCTGTTGTGCTTTTTTAGATTTTTGAATGAGTGAGTGATGAGTTTTAGTATTCTTAATATATGATTTCCAGCCTTGAGGATGCATCATGTGATGTGAAACGTCGGTGTAATAAACGATACTTGTGAAAGACATGCCTTTACCTCTTCAACTGGATATATATATATATATATATATATATATATATATATATATATATATATATATATATATATTATATATATATATATATATATACATGCGGGAAGCATAACCATAAGCATTGAATGAACCACTCGGCATCTTCCTCTTTTTTCAGGTATTGTAACAATAATGGCTTTCTTTCCTCCCAGATTTGTCCTGGATCCATTTCACTGGAGAATACGAAAGAAAGCAATAATGGCTGAACGACTTTTGCAATAAAGGCCAAGGAATTTCTCAAGAAACAATTTTTTATTGTTAATATTCTTCGCATTGCAGTATTCTTCACGCTCTTTACAGACAGACAGACAAATAGACGGAAGGCATACAGAACGACACACGCTGAGAGAGAGAGAGAGAGAGAGAGAGAGAGAGAGAGAGAGAGAGAGAGCTCTGGCTAATCTAGGTAATGGAAAGTTAACCCTGTCTCAGAATGAACAAGAAATAAACCAGTTGCGTGATTATCCACGTTCTTTGAATTCTTTTTTGATATCAATGTATGACAGTAAATCAACCATTTGTGTTGAACTCTAGGAATTTTCAGAACAAATGCCAGTGTCAAAGAGTGTAGTAAATGAGTATGTTATAATTAAATTCTGTCAGTCCCCTTTTTGAATCCCCTCTCTTTGAATCTCTCTCTCTCTCCTCTCTCTCTCTCTCTCTTCTCTCTCTCTCTCTCTTTCTCTCCTCTTCTCTCTCTCTCTCTCTCTCTCTCTCTCTGTCCTTGTCTCTTGTATCTCACATCCGTGATTACAAGATAGCGAAATCTTGCAACGGCATCATTCAAGATCACCTCTGAAGAGCCCTCAAAATTGCAAACCCCCCCCCCCCCCCCTGATGCTCTCAAAGGTCAACATGTGAACAGAAGTAAAGCAGCCATCATAACACTTCCCATATGAATTTGGCCTTCTTCAAAGAAGTCCAACAATGTGAACAGAGTAAAAGCAGCATCATAACACTTCCCATATGACTGATATTCGGAAACACAAGTCTTAAAGCTTTGATCAAATATATCATTTTAAGCCAATTACATAAAACAATTCCGATTAAGACCTTGCTCCAAGCATTCTGTGTAATTTCTGAGACTTCGCAAATTTATGGCTCTAAGGCCCAGGTGCCGCAGTTCTTGCATACCTCACACTGTTAATATTGCTATAAGAAAAAAGACAAGACTTGCAGAAGTGAAGGTAAGAAACACATGAAAGTGATAAGGTAGTATGTAGAACAAGCAAACATAACTATGTTAACCTTTGTATGTACATAATTTGTATAATAAACTGTGTAAATAAACTTTACAGTAATGTAATGGTTATATATTTATTCCCCTCTCAAAAATATACTATAGCATGATAAATATGCTGTCATTAATCTTGGATATCCAATCAATCAAGAACTTACCTTACCTTACAGACCTTACATCTTGTTCGGGTTTGGCCCCAGTCCCTCAGTGTGAGGCACCTCTAATGTCCCTACCAGAGAGTTGCTAGTACATCTTCCGGTATATTTTGCATCTTCCAATCTTGGATGGTCTGGGATGCAGTTTAGATATTTGTCGAGCTTATTCTTAAACACATCTACGCTCACTCCTGATATATTCCTCAGATGAGCTGGCAACGCATTGAATAGACGCTGCATTATCGATGCTGGTGCGTAGTGGATTAATGTCCTGTGTGCTTTCCTTATTTTTCCTGGTATAGTTTTGGGCACTATTAATCTACCTCTGCTTGCTCTTTCTGATATTTTTAGTTCCATGATATTTTCTGCTATTCCTTCTATCTGTTTCCATGCCTGAATTATCATGTAGCGTTCTCTTCTCCTTTCTAGACTATATAATTTTAAGAATTGTAGTCTTTCCCAGTAGTCTAGGTCCTTAACTTCTTCTATTCTAGCTGTAAAGGACCTTTGTACACTCTCTATTTGTGCAATATCCTTTTGATAGTGTGGGGTTACCATATCATATTGCACTATTCAAGTGGACTACGAACATATGTTTTATAAAGCATAATCATGTGTTCAGCTTTTCTTGTTTTGAAGTGCCGTAACAACATTCCCATTTGCTTTGACATTTTGCCAACAGAGTTGCTATTTGATCATTGCATAACATGTTCCTATTCATCATCACACCAAGGTCTTTAACTGCTTCCTTATTGTGATGGTCTATTATTAGGTCCCTTATATGCATATAGCTTTCTTTCTCTGTCTCCATAATTTTATTGATTCAAATTTATCAGAGTTAAATACCATCCTATTTACCTCTGCCCAATCATATACTTTGTTAAGGTCTCTTTGTAGAGCGTTCCTATCTTCATCACAAGTAATTTCTCTACTTATTCTTGTGTCATCTGCGAAAATACTCACTACCGAATCCTTAACATTATTGTCTATGTCTTCAATCATAATAACAAACAGTATTGCAGCTAACACCGTACCTTGCGGCACACCGGATATTACCTTGGCTTCATCCGATTTCTCGTCGTTTGCAATAACTATCTGTTTTCTGTTGTGTAAAAATTCTTTTAACCATCTTCCTACCTTATCCACGATATTGGTGTGTTTTCTAATTTTCTTCGCTAATATATTATGGTCTACTTTATCAAAAGCTTTTGCAAAAAGTCTAAATAAACCACATCTGTTTCATTTCCGCTTTTCATATTTTTGAATGTTCTCACGGTGGACTAACAGTTGGGTTTGTGTACTTTTTCCGGGTACGAAAAAACATGTTGTCCTTATTAAACAAATTATTTTTTATTAAATGTTTCATAATATTTTTTCTTCATTACCCTTTCATACACTTTCATAATATGTGATGTTAGACTCAGGCAGGCCTATAATTACTTGCCTCAGTCTTGATCCACTTTTGAAAGTAGGGGTAATATGCTAATTTGTGCTCATCATATATCTTGCCTGTATCTACACTTTGTCTTAATAATATTGCAAGTGGCTTTGCGATAGAATGAACTATTTCTTTCAAAATAGCAGGAATTCCATCAGGGCCCTGCAGCAGCTCCATTTTTAATTTCATTAATAGCCTGCACAATATCAGCTTCATTAATATCTATGTCAGCTAAATATTCACTATTTTCATCCCTTACTTCTATATCATTATCTTCATTATCTATTCTAGGGGTGAATTCTCTCTTATATCGTTCTGCCAGTATGTTGCAAATTTCCTTTTTTTCATTCGTTAATCTCCCTTCAATTCTCAGAGGGCCTATTTCTATTCTTCTTTTATTCATCTTCTTCGCATATGAGATAATAGTTTGGGGTTTTGCTTGATATTTAATATAGGGTTTTTTCTTCCAAGTCCCGTTTTTCATTTTCTTTTGATTGTATAATCTTTTGTTCTGCATTTTCTATCTTACTTTTTAGTTTCTATAACTTTCCATGCATTTTTTTCTTTTTGCAAGACCTTTTTTCCACTTTCTGATTTTCTGGAACAAGATCCTTCTGTCTCTTGGTATGCATGAATGATGTTTACTTTTCTTCTTCGGTATATATTTTTCCACTATTTTCTCCAATTTTTTATTTTATAATATCTCCGTATTTACCCTTATGCATCACTTACGAAAATGTTATCCCCAATCTTGTTTAATTCTTCATTAATTTCTGACCATTTTATATTTTTACTGTAGAAGTTGTATTTTCCATATCCTTCCCACTTTTTCATTTCTTGCTTATCTCTATTTTCACTTGCTTTGGAAGAACTGTTAATTCTATGACATTATGGTCTGAAATACTCGCATTATAAACTATATTTCTTTAATAATTCATTTTTAATTTTTATCTCGTTCACAAATACTAGGTCTAAAGTATTTTCCTTTCTTGTTGGCAGGTGATTTGTTTATTTGTTGAACTGTTGTACTAGTAGCATATCTAATAGCTTTTCAAGTTGCCTTTTATCTTCTGCACTACTATTACTCTCTTTTTTATATGTATAAGTACAACCACAATCTCCTATTGCGTTCGTTTTCCATTCTACGAAAGGAAAGTTGAAGTCACCAGATAGGAGAAATAGTCCAGTCCTTGTGATTTCTACATATATCATCCAATTTTTTCAATTATTAAGTCAAACTCTTTAGTATTAGGAGTCTATATATTACTATGTTCATCAATTTTTCAGATTCAAATTCTACCGCTATTAGTTCACATTCTGAGTTACTATATTTCTCATATATTTTTCCTTGTTTTTTGTCTTTCCCATATATTGCGGTTCCCCACTTGATTCCTATTTTTGTCTATCTGATCTATAAGTGTGGAACCCTTTATTTGATCATCATTCCCAGTTTCTTGGGAATACCAGGTTTCACTTATATTCATTATATCTATTTTCTTTCATTTTGGGTTAGTTCTTCTAAGTACTCTATTTTTTCTTTTTGAGTTACTCGTAACTAAACCCTGCGCATTCATCACTATGATGGTTTGCGTGTCTCCTTCATTTAATACTGGTAGTAATAAGGATTTTCCCATGTCTCTTTCCTGTTTTGGTATGTTGTTCTTTTTTTCATTTCCAGAAATTCTGACATTAAAAAATCCAACTTTTCCATAATATTTGATCTTCCTTCATCATAATTATTAATTTTGTGTCTGAATCTGCAATTTTCTCCGTTTCTGCAATATCTTGCATAATAAATACAGTTATTATCTCTTGAGTAGAATTTCGGAGCTGATGCTTTGAAATTTTTTGCTGACACCTCTGCATATCTCATTGGTGGTTTGCTTTCTCTTTTACCTGATATTCTTGATTTCTCTCTTTAGTTTGTTTCTTTCTATTTTGGATTTTATTACTTGGTTGTTATTTATTTGATTATGATTCATGGCTACAGGGTGCATATATTTGCATTTTTTGTCGAACTTACATCCTTTTACCTTCTTTTAGGTTTTTACATATTTTTGGATGCAGATCTCTGCAATCCATCCCCATACCTCATCCTAAGTATGTCACATTTACCATATATTTCATAGTTTTGACATATCTTAGGATGTTTGTAGTAACATCTTTCTCCAAATCTGCAATTCCCTCTTTTCAAAAGGTTGCAGATTTTGCTTTCTTGTCTATTTTTTCCTCTTTTCCCGTCATTGTATAGATCTGGGTAGAGCCTCTTCGGGATTTGCTTTTGTTGTCATATCGTAATTTATTTCTTCGTAGATATGCTGCTTTATGCCTCATATGTAGTATCAATGAGTATCTCTGCATCCATACTTTTATCTTGTTCTTTGTTTTCCTTATTTTTTTCTGTCATTTCATTTTTGTTTACTTCTCTTCCGTTTTCCTCTTCTTCTTTTTCTTCTTCTTCTTCCTCTTCCTCTTCATCCTCAACTATTTGTACATTCAATCTTGATTTAATAACATTGTCTATCCATGATAGACATGTTGAACAAAAAAATTCTTGTATCTTTTCTCAAATCTTGTATTACCTCAGCACACTGTGGATGGGTCGGAATGTTGCATGCAGCACATTTTCTGATTAGGTTTTGTGGATGACTATGCTATACCAAACCTTACACAGTTTGCATGCTTTTGGCATTCTTTTTCCTAATGCATCAATTAGGATATTCACAAGATTCACCTTATTCATTTTCTTTGTCGGAAATATGTTGTTTATGTATATTTTCTTATGAGTCTCTTGACCACTTGGATTTTATTTGGAACTTCTTCAATTATTTTTAAGATGTTTTCATTAGATTTGTTCCAGTTTGAAGGATTATATCCTTCTAATATATCTATGAATGCTTTTGTATCTTTTTGGTTAGGACTGTTGTTTTTTGATTTTTTGATAGATGATAATGAGGAGTTCCGTTCCCTTCCTGCTACCTCATCGTATTGCGAATCTGCTAAACACGCCAAATTACGCCACCTCTTCCCGCAGTTTGAACTTACTGCCATCTTGTTCCTGATTTATAGTATTTACACTTGATAAACTAACTTAGAAGACGCTTTATCCTACTATTTTTCACACTAATCTTATCACCGAAATAGTTCACGAACACTTCTAGATATTTCTCAAATTCTAGTGCGTATGTTTAAACTTGTGATATCTGTTTGATTATTGTGACTTCACGCGGGTACGTCTCACCAAGCAAGATGGCTACTAAGAGAGAGGGAGAGGGAGCAGGCAGGAGAGAGAGGGAGAGATCACAGGTAGGTGAGATGTGGATCAGCTGACGTCACTGCGCAAAGTGAGCTGACCTGTCTAAGTGGGTCCTGGAGGTACCTACCACCTGGGTGGCAGGTTCTATAAGCCGTCAGGTGACAAGTCATCCGCTCGTTCTCTCCCGTTTTCTTTCTCTGCTTCTTCCTCTCTTTCTCTCTCTCTTATTCTCTCTCTTTCTATCTCTGCAAGTTCCTCTCTCTCTCTCTCTCTCTCTCTCTCTCTCTCTCTCCTCCTCTTGTTCCTCCCTCTCTCTTTCTCTCTCTCTCTCTTTCTTTCTCTTTCTCTCTCTTCGTTCTCTCTCAATCTCGTCCTCAACTCTCTCTCTCGTGACGGTGTATGGAGTCGGTTTTTTGTTTGTGTTCTATTTCTTATCATGATGGTAGGAAGAAATTTTGTTTCTTTTGTTTACCGTGTTGATAGTCGGTTATTTCTCTAATGTGTCTAGCGCCTCGAGATAACGTATACGTTTCCGGTCCGGTGCATGGTCAATAATTTCTGTATTCGTTATAAGCTAGCTGTGTGTCTTCTGTTATGATTTTCTCTGTAGTGAATGAAATGGCCCCTTCTTGAAGGTGACAGGAGAGACGCTTAGAGAGTCCGGGTAGTGGTCATCCTGATATGGTTGTGGTGGCATCCATCCACCGGGCATGTGAATTCGTAGATGGCACTCCTTCTCTTCAAAGACTTTTCCGGGGGCGCTGGGTTGTTTTTAAGAAGCAGCTGGCTGGTTTTCATATTTTTATAGTATATTATGAGGCTAATTTTATCACCTTCTTCAGTGGGGGAGACATTTTCGCTGATTATTATCCTTGCAGCCTTTTTGTCTTCCAAATATTTGTGGTGCATATAATTTTTATAAAATATTTTTATAGCTCCACTTTGGTCGTTAGTTTCGTCGTGCTTTCCCGGTGCCATTTATTTATGGAGTCCCGCGTTTGGTGTTTGACCATGCGATTTGAGAAATTATTGATAAAGACTTGTGTAGACCTTTCGATCTCCTGGTGGTTCTCACGTGGAGCAGTGTGTAAGGGCGCGGCGACGAAGGCATCTACCACAGATCTTTTATACATGTCTGGGTATTATTATTATTATTATTATTATTATTATTATTATATTATTATTATTATTATTATTATTATTATTATTATTTGCAGCGGAGCAAAAAACGCACACTGCAAAAACTGCTCTTCATTTTATGCTGAACCAACTGAAGACTGAAAGGCTTGGCATGTTTGTTCTTATGTGAAACCTGAGATTTTCGTAGACCAGGAACAAAATCACACCCCACACATTAAGGATAGCCAGCTCTGTCTTGCACTATTTGTGCTTATTATCTTTAGAATTTTTGGTTTGTGCCCATGCTTAATGATGAGCTAATCCGCATTTTCATTTTGTTCATCCTAGTTATTCTTTTTTATTCAATTATTTCAAAGTTATAAAAAAAAGTTTTACTTAATCGGTCTCTGTTACAAGCTGTTACGTGCAATTTTCGAATGACAATGATGATAAATGTAGTTCTCATTCAGGTTATTTGCCTTGGTGACATTGTAAAGCTGAATTGGTTTAATTGAGCAGTGTGTTCTACAAGAAGAGTGACTGAAATAAAGCGCCAAATTGATGAGCTTTATAAGTTAAACAAAAACTATTTATTTCAGTAAAAACAAAAATATTTTCGCTAAAATGAAAGCATAGTAGCATATTCGTTTTCGCGTATGTAAAACTACCCAGGCATTACCTTCCCAATGTTGCATCGTTTTTAAGTTATTGTCACGGCTAATGCCGCATTAATTTCGGATTGATAAGAAATCTTATTCTTTTTTCGTACAAAACATATATATCGTATATTTCCTTACTGAAGTTAGATTTCTTGTTTATTCTGATGTCAGTTTACAGATGGATAGTTTAATTTGATGCGGTATGTTAAAAAAATCAACTTTTTTTATACTTTGCTGGTGAAAGTGTAAAACAAATGGATGAGATGTATAAAGTTTTTCAACCATGGAAAACTTCGTTAATTTTCCTTTCCATACGTTTAAAATTAGTTTAATTTTTATTGCACTAAAGTAATCGATTGTTTTCTCCTTTTCCAAGCCTTTACGAATGGCCTCTTCCAGCTTCAAGGCACTTGTCCTTATTTGATAATTATTTTGGCAATGAAGATAGGGAATGTCCACCGAAATTTTCTCACAAATAAACCTCAGGATAGAGTTTTATTTAATTTTTTCAATGAATCTTGATATTTCATTTCGAAACAGGTAGGGTGATGTGAAATACTATCCTTAAGATTTCCATCTTGTAGAAATCAATAAAGAGCATCATTATGGGTGAGGCTATAGTTACACAGTCGCAATACATGCAAAGATGTCGTCTTTGGGAGATTTGGGGCTTTCTTTCTTAGCTATGACTTAGAGATGTGTATAGGACCTTCTCAGGGAAGTTGAGGTCAGATCCTGCGTCATTTCTACCTATGTGGTAACCTGTCCACTGAACATGAGTAGACCTTCAACATCCTCGACTGCTTTTAATACCATCAGGTAAAAAATCTTACAGGTCCTACAAAAAGTTGGTTGATGATTGGAGATAAGAAAAAGATAGAATATACATACATATATATATATATATATATATATATATATATATATATATATATATATATATATATTTGTAGGACTGTAAGATTTTCTACCTGATGGTATTAAAGCAGTCGAGGATGTTGAAGGTCTACTCATGTATATATATAGTATATATATCTATATATAGATATATATATATATATATATATATATATATATATATATATATATATATATATATATATATATATAAACATTTAGGGATTTAGAGTCAAAAGGAAATTGTAATATTCGTTTGTAATGTAATAAGGATCTGGCTAATTGTAGGTTTGAAAGCAGTTTATCTGGCCTGAGACTCTTTACATTATCATGCAAACGGTTCAGTCAGTGAAGTGTTCAGTAGGATTTGAGGGCTCTTCTGTTCTAGCTGACTATCTCAACGGTTCTAAGAATCTTCTTGATAGGCTACTATTCTTTTAGATGGTATTCGAGATTCATTAATTTACAAAACATTCAGTGAGTTTATTTTGTTATATCTTCAGTTTTGATGAGAATGAGATTCTACAGATGTTTTCCCCCAGATACTTTGGAGGTTGCTGGTGCCACACATGCAGTGTCTTCATCATAATGTTACTCTCATTCTCTTTCACGTGTAATAAATGTTTTATGAAATGGTGAGAACAATTGATTTTTATAGTTTTATTTATTTTCAACATATAGCGAAAACACAGCACACATGTATATATCTCTACATAAAACTATTGTATATTTCAAGGAAACTCCATAGAATTTGCATGATTGCTGCATAATTAAAATCGTTCCACGAACTATCTGTTGTAGACACGGCCTTTAAGAAAGATTAGAAGTCATTAAAAACAATAATTTCAAATATGAACTTATTCTATGTGACATTTGTGACCTCTGTCGTCCTGGGGAAGGAGACGAGCTTACCTCTCCTGGTAGATAAATTGTTCGACCTGTGTTTTATATAAACTAGTATCTTCAGTGATAAATAAATCGCCGGAAATGTCAGCATTGACACAGAAACCAGGGTGACATTTTAGAACAGTTCACAAAGACGAGCAACAGAAATAAAGCAGAACGACTTATACAAGTGAAACAAAATCTTGCAAAATAAACCATCTCTTAACTAAAGCTAGTAAGTAGAAATTATATGATAATCTGTTACCTTCTTAATGATTAAATCAAGAGAGAGAGAGAGAGAGAGAGATGAGAGAGAGAGAGAGAGAGAGAGAGAGAGAGAAGATAAGGAAAAAATGTCTGTATAAATGGAAAACAGCTGAATAACATCAGAAAATATTCATATAGTACTTCATGAGTTTTACACTAATTGAGAGAGAGAGAGGAGAGAGAGAGAGAGAGAGAGAGAGAGAGAGAGAGAGAGAGAGAGTGATAGGAAAATATTGCTGGCATCAAGATGGTAAGACAGTAAGTGAATAAACTGTTTTATTTCAGATTTCCAGGACGAATAACTTTCATATCTGAAGTGAGCGCTTTTATTCTTCACTGACAGATCGCTCGAATTTTCATTTTCACAGCCCAGAAAGCTTTCATGTATTCTGTAACGCATCGTTGTCATGAACGTCTCGTATGGAGCAAAAAACATTCTGACTTGAACTATGAAACTATAAGTTTTCTCAGAATGATTCCGTTAATTACCATGGAAGGGTAGTCAAGAGGAAAGCGAGAGAAATGAAGAATGTAACTAATAAAAGCAGAGCGGAGAATGTGTACAAGAACTAAAGCAGAGTAGAGTTGTTGTACGACGAAGTAAATGCAGATGAATTCTAATTAACGAATGGATCTCAATAAAAGGTTCGGTAAGAGATATACTAAAACAAGATATGAATGGAGTAGGTATTCAAATGATTTGTTTGAATGTGGGTTCTCCGGTCTTCAGAGTTTTTATCAAGAAGTTTAGTGCTTATTCACCTAAGTGTTATGTTTATTATTTTTCTTTTTTTTTTTTTTTTTTTTTTTTTTGCTCTATCACAGTCCTCCAATTCGACTGGTGTTATTTATAGCGTGGGGTTCCGGGTTGCATCCTGCCTCCATCACTTTTCTTACTATGTGTGCCGTTTCTAGGATCACACTCTTCTGCATGAGTCCTGGAGCTACTTCAGCCTCTAGTTTTTCTAGATTCCTTTTCAGGGATCTTGGGATCGTGCCTAGTGCTCCTATGATTATGGGTACGATTTCCACTGGCATATCCCATATCCTTCTTATTTCTATTTTCAGATTTTGATACTTATCCATTTTTTTTAATTATTATTATTATTATTATTATTATTATTATTATTATTATTATTATTATTATTGTTATTATTATTATTATTATTATTATTATTATTATTATTATTATTATTATTGCCTCATTTTTCATATTCAAATGAAACTCGCTAGTGGGCCTCCTTTTGTCGTATTAATATTTTCCCTCAGTCAGTTTTTGCCTTTCTTTGTTTTCAGTGTCAGAGGTAATGTAAAATTCACCATTTCAGAATATTTGCTGGATACCTACCTCACAAACCGCGATACATAAAGCGTCTGTTGTCTTCAGAATCTCTGTCAGGAGTTGTAATAAGGAAGTATAAAAAGGTGGAATGGCAGCTGTAGAAGGTTGGAAAGGATGTCATTGTAAATTTCCTAAGAATAATTTCGTTTATTACTATTTTCAAAACTCCAGTGTTTCTCACAATGACCTTTATTAGGTTCTTATGATTATTTCGTCAAACAATCATTATTTATCATAACCTATTACTGCTTTAAATGCATTTTCATTGCACTTCAGTACTAGAACTGTTGGTGCTAACAAATGTAGTCATTTTTTATGTATAGATTTTTTAGAAGTAACTACCATTTTAGCTAAAATTTGTTTTTTTAAGTAATTGTTTTTTTTGTTCTTTTTTCAGGTCGATGACATAACGCGTTGAAATGTGTCTATGCAAATAATCATGTTTTGAAAAAAAAAAAAATCGCGCTTTCTGAATTCACTGCACAGGATTCGAAAATTCCTGTAGGACCCGAAGCTCTCCTAGTGAGACTTTTACCTTGTGTTTATTGTGTGCCTTTACACTTGACATATCACATTCTTTTCACAAAGTTGCTTTTCATGCCTTGTGTCGCTTTCCCCAAATTCCTTTTCACCTGAAGAGCAGTTTCTATTCCTTCCTTATCTGTTGACCTAGAATCCTTCTCCTATATTCCTCTCCTGATGTTGCAACGAGGATTTTTCCAGCTCCCTTTTTTTTTTTTTTCTCTTCCAGTATATTTGATTCAGTCTTCCCTTTTGACTCCGGCAACCATTGATCAGAAATTTTCTGCATAGAGCGAATATCCTCCATCCTATTCTGACAGAACCTTGTCTGCCTCTCCTTCCAGTGCCAACTGTCTGTATTCACAATGGTTTTATCACCTTTATTCACTCTTTCTTAAGCCTTTTCTGATCTTGTAAGGAGCTCGATGAATGACTTTTCTCGCTCTCTCTCTCTCTCTCTCTGTTTCAACCCACGTGTGCCGAAAAAAAAAAGTCCTGTAAACGCCTCATCTCTATCCGAGTTTGTTGAATAGATGAATTGTTAGTGTCTGATATATGTGTTAATGCGCCCCAACCCCCACCTCTCTCTCTCTCTCCTTCTCTCTCTCTCTCTCCTCTCTCTCTCTCTCTCTCTCTCTCTCTCTGTACTTATCCTTCTCAGTTTCTTCTTTCACAACAAGATCCTTCTAATCCAAATTGTTCCATTGAACATCGAAGTTTTATTACTATGAATTAATGCTTTAATTTCTGTCAAGTTTTATCTTTTAGTTTAGATTATTAGGACAATATTTTCCTTTAGTATAAATACATATGTTCTTAAGTAATCTTTCTCCGTTAATATCTCTAATGTCTCTTTCCTTGATTATCCCTAAACATCCATTGAACAATTTCCTCCTCTCATTCTTAACATTTTTCTCTGTTATTACTCTTCCTCTATTTCTTTGTGCTCAGTTTCCTCTTTACTGGTCTATATTTGCCTTTATTATTTGGTGTTTTTGTGTTTCTGGTTTTCATTGAGTTTTTAATTCTAGTGGAAGCGACAATATTATTGGCTTTCAAAGATAGAGAAATCCTTTAGATCTTAAATATTTTCCTAAGCTTTGGACTTGTTTTACCGATTTGTATTCTTTTGTCATATCTATACGAGTATACCACGTCCTTCACACGCAAATTATTTTCTAAATCTTTAATGTCATTTTATTTTTAATCTTTCATGTGACCTGTTTTCCCTCCTCACGCTTCCTTCTACCACCTTTTACGTTCTTTTTATTTAATTATTTATTTATTTATTTATTTATTATTACATTATTATTATTATTATTATTATTATTATTATTATTATTATTATTATTATTATTATTATTATTATTATTTATTATTATTATTATTATTATTATTATTATTTCCTCAATTTTTCAGCTGACATTCCGTTTGCATCCAGAACTGGGTTCGGAAAGCAGGTTCTCCTTATGATTATAAATATAACCAACTCCATGTACTTGAAAAAATTTCGCTTTTTCATTTCTTTTTAGTTATTCTTTACTCCCTTGTGTATGTTACATATTATCCTGAATTCTATTCGCATTCGTATCATGGTATGTAGTGATTACGTTTTGTTACATAATCTCTCTCTCTCTCTCTCTTCTCTCTCTCTCTCTCTCTCTCTCTCTCTCTGTAACGAACTGAACGACAGAAGAATGAAAAGTGATACCTTCCTTTAGTATTTGAGATTATAAGTCACTGACAGTAGTAGACTTAAGGAAAGATGAGAATCGTACAATAATTAAAACAAGGAAAATCATACAATCATCAATGCGGAAGTTTCAGAAGAGATGGAGAATGTTTTTTTTGGAAAAATTTTTGGAATTGACGAAATGCTGAGTATCGGAAATGTTTAACATGAATGAGTTTTTTTATGGTAATATTGGTTTGAAAATGTGAAAGATAAACGTGTTTTCATTTCGATTCTCAATATACCCCTTCTCGATTTCATCATATGCTGCCTGCTCAACTACTGTAGTTTTTCTGTTTCTTGGTGATTTCTTCATTCAGGTTCCCTCTCAGTTATTAATATATCCCATTTTCATCACGACACACATCTAATCACCAAATACCACATTTGTCTTTCTTTCTTCGTACTTTTTTTACTCGCCTAAATCTTTATATTATCTCATCCTAGTCTCTTGTTCATTTTATGTCCATAGCCATCTAATCCTCTCTACCGGAAGGCAACTTTCCTTTCCCCGTATCAACCTGCCCGGAGGTAAAAAAAAAACAATCGGTAAATACACCAATGGTAAAAATAATGTCTTCTTTTTTGTAGAGGTTATTTTGAAGCCCAATCTCTCAAAAAACCTCATCATGATTAGAAAACTTCAACTGTAACAAGTTACGAAGGGACAAATGAAAAGGTGGCTAGAGATACAGATAGAGGAGGCGTTTGTAGGTGTAAAAAAAAAGAGAAAAAAAAACTGGACTTGATTATGTGTATAAGTGAAGGATATTGCTTTGCCATTTCTGTCACTATTGTTGTTATTGTTGTCATTATTTGTTCTATTATTATAATTAGCTCATCTTCAAACGGAAGATATTCCCTTATAAAACCAAGAATATATTAGAGAGCACGAAAAGATTGATTCTGGAGATGAAAAGCTACCAAGAAATAAAGATACCTTGCAAAAAAAATAATAATAATAATAATAATAATAATAATAATAATAATAATATAATAATAATAATGATAATAATGAATAATAATATAATAATAATAATCTAATAATAACAATAATAATAATGATAATAATAATAATAATAATAATAATTTTGCAAAATTAGTAGTCGTTGGAGCATCATTAAGGAAAAATAAGTGAGTTTAATTATTGAACGGCAAGAATGCAAACATTGTTAGGGTCCGTTATAAAGGTATATCCTTACTATTACTACCAGTACTACTACTACTACTACTACTACTACTACTACTACTAACTAAGCTACTGCTGCTAAGTGACCCCATCATCCATATTAAAGCATATCCAGCTAAGCCAATAAAATCAAGCACGACTGAAAGGACAGATGTCGAGTACCCCGAATTATCCAGAAATGGTAAAGATTTGGAGGGAAAGAATCATTTCCATGCTCAATACTCTTCATGGATCCAACTATAGTGCCTGAAACTGGTTTCATATTGTGTTTCGGGAGGACATTCCATTCCCTGAGGTCCACTAAAGGCGTGTTATTCCTTCCGTTAGCGCAGTTTGCTTTTAAACTGAAAACTAAAGAAGAATGAGGACAATGTCAAACGAAAACTAAATTCGTTGCGACTGTGAGTTCTCTCTCTCTCTCCCCCCCCCCCCCCCCCCCCCACCCCCTCCCCCCCCCCCCCCTCTCTCTCTCTCTCTCTCTCTCTCTCTCTCTCTCTCTCTCTCTCTCTCTCTCTAAGAAACAATGATTAATCCTAGTGTAGTGTCAGCCCAAGATTTAAGCTTAAAATCTCAAATGTACCATATAGGCAATCTCTCTCTGTCTCTCTCTACTCTCTCTCTCTCTCTCTCTCTCTCTCTCTCTCCCAACTCTGAGCATCTTCTTTCCTAAAAAGAAAAGAACAAAAAAAAAAAAAAAACAGAAATTGTGTAGTGTTTAGATAGTAGGTAGTTTTTCACGAATTTTAAATCTTTCCTCAGAGTACTTTTACATTTTTCTCGAAGCCAATAAAGAATCCCTGTTAAGCCTTTGCGATCATAATTATAGAGGGAGAGATTGGACAGACAAGCGACGATCGCGTGCACGTAAGGAGCCATTGTTAGTACCTACAGTTCGTAAAATATCATTCCAAATGACGAATTTGTATAGAATGAAAGTGGTTCAGTGTGCTGGAATCTACCTGAAAAGTCACTGGCATGTAGGGTTACCATCAGTCCATACAACCATGGTTATGCCTGACTATGTTTCCTACTACTTGTACTACAACAATGTACATAGGTTAGTATCATGAGGCATAGATCCAGGCCTGCTGCAGTTTTAAGTCTTAATGAAATAATGGTATGGTAGTGTTAGGGCAAAATCCGAATGGCCGGACTCTACTGTAGCGTGACCTCCTTCCCGAAAAAGTACTTTAACACGACCTGTAACCCAGGATAGCCATTTGTCAAGAGCCAGCGTCCTTCGAAGCAATACCTCAAGACCTCTTATTTTCCTCTCGAAGTAAGTGTTTTTCTCTTAAGTCACAAATTAATGCCGTAAGTAATTTCTGATTTTCGTGAAGGTGGTCATGCTACGGTAAGGTGGCCGCCAGGTGGCCTTCATTCGGTATTTTACCCTATTTACTAAAGTACATTTTATGATTAAGTTCTCAAACCTCTGCAGAATTTAGCGATATTTAGTACTGCCTCTAGAGTAAAGCAGGACTGTAAATTTATAGGTGGAGAGAAGGCGCTTAAGGTCGACTAATTGGTCAACTATATTGCTCATGTGTACTATAAAAACCTAATACAGCAGACAGAATTAAGATTTTAACTATTCATTAAAGACTGCTGAGAAAATAACCCACAATGTAGTTGACATATCTACAAAACTTTATGGCTTAACCGTAGAAGAAATATTACTACCAAAATTAAATATTTCACTTCTGCATACAGTACATATTGCATATAGTAAATGGTGTATAAATCATTTGACAGTCTTGGCGAAGATCCGAGAAAACACGTTTTAATGAGTACAGAGTTTCCTATAAGATTGTATGGGTTTACGCTATTGTTTACATAAGAATTATCGCCTAGCAATGGCGCCAGGCAGCACACGTCACATACTGCTTTGGCTGTTATACGTTATCCAATCTCTCCTCTCTATATCTATGCTTCAGATCTTCCTTAACTAAATCTACTGCCACAGACGATATTCGTCGTCTTGCAATTCAATGTTCATCGTAAAGTAAAAAAAATTAAAAAAATGAATAAATAAATAAATTTGAAAAAATTATGACTGTAAAATTCATTCCAGTGAGCACTTTACTATTTCCGTTTCCAAAGATCTGCGAACGCCTGCCTCTTCACCCTTGAAGCTCTTTTGATCTTCGTGAGAAGAATTGTTTTCAGGAACTGTTGATAATTTAAACTTTCTGTGCCCATGAGGACTTTGTTACCAACTGAAAATATCGACTTTCTTTGATATATACGCATAATAGAGAACTATTAAGGAACGCCAAACTTTATTCGATTCTCCCAACTATTATTTAGAAATTATAAAAGAGTGATTAAAGAATATACAGTATAAAAACATGTAATTCAGTACTGTGGTAGAGTTATATTGTAAGAAGACTGTGCCTAAAAACTTTACATATGTATATTCGTATAAGCATAAATGTGTCATTTGTAAATCAGATTTCTTGTTCACATATAAATACATGAATACACGCGTACCACTAAATGAATATAAACTGATTTCATATGAAGATAAGGACTTCTTTTGAGGACTTCAACGAACAGAAACAGTTTTGACGATATATTCATATACTTAAATAATAAGAGAGAGAGAGAGAGAGAGAGAGAGAGAGAGAGAGAGAGAGAGAGAGAGAGAGAGAGAGGATGATGATGTCGCCATGGCACGGTGATGAATAGTTTTTTTCATAAACACTAAGTCAAGTGAAGTATAGTCATTTTGTTTGTACATATTCGGAAAAAGATTCTTTCGATTAGGCGATAATAATCATTGACTGGCTGTTTACTTGTTTGTACACAATCATTATACAGTCTTCTCTTCAGTATGGTTGAATAAACTTGAAGACAGTAGCAGCATGTCAGAATAATTGAGATAAATATCCGTGGGCAACAGGGATCTCAAGAGAGCCCTTTGCGTTCGCCACTGTATTGGATGAAGCCCGCGGGACTTCCTGTGACGAACAGCAGCTGAATTAAAGATAAGAACTCATAGAAACTGAATAAAGCCGGTGGAATGGAGGTAACGACAACAAATCTCAGTAATTTGGAAATTGAATTACGATGTGAGGAAATTTCTTCAGTGAAATTCAGGAATCCTAACATCTAATTTATTTACAATAAAAATTCTTGTGTAGAAAATATTTTCATGAATATTAAAACCGACTATTTCAGCCACGAATTTCTATTGGACTTACCATATTCCTGTCTTGTATGTAACAATAGATTCTAAGACAAAAGTTCATATATTAATATAAGCTTTAGGGCTGATATCACTTTCAAATAATGTTATTTTCTATAATTTCAAAGCTAACGCATATAATATGCAGATGACTGAAGGAAGTCACTCAAACCGACCAAATCACTCAGGATCCCTTAATAGTCATCCTTTACATAATTTCTGTATATCACTGAATTAACTATATTTGAAATGCGAGATTTCGGTCTCAATGACTTCGGCCAACCCAGTATGGAGTCATAGCAGCTGGTTCAATTTGACAGATGACATGTCACCTAAGATTCACGAAGTTTGTCTGAGGCCGAACTGAAGAATACGTTTCTCCTCCATCCAAATTCCCCCAAATGGTTTATTAATTAGCAAGAAAGATAATGACAGATGATCTTTCACGCCGTTTAATTAACACTAGGATGGCCAGCTCCTTTGATATATATAAAATGGCCGAGGTGTCGTTTTTCGACACCTTATGATTTTTTATTGAAATTTGGCATAAAGAAAAAATAATCATATATGGTTAATGAAATAACTCATAATGTTTGCAATACATAGTTTATTAAAGAATATTGTTATTACATAACATTTGACATCATTTTGAAGTAGGCTATAACATTCTTTTTACAATCCTGTAGGCCAATTATTTATCAATATCTTAGATTCCACAATCTTTACATGTTACAAACACTACCCTAGTTTCATCCTTTGCACATTTGCCACAAGTAGGTTTTTTGCATACTTGGCAACAGTAATCGCAGCATTGAACATTTTCTACCATGACACTTGCGATGTTTCTTAGGTAATGATGAGCTTGTGGAGGGCACATCTGCAAGATTCGGTAAGCTTCTCTTCTGAACATAAGCATGACCTAAGACTTCAATGAGCTCCAAAACAAAATGAACTCCTTCCTACTAATTGTTCTCCCTGATGCTAGTTGTATATAATCCATGCATTTATAACTGCCATATCCAGTATATTACAAAAAAACTCCAAGGGGCCAACGTCTTGTAGCACAACGTGTACTGTACTTTCGGAGCATTTGGTCGACTACGTCTACTCCTACTTTATTAGCATTATAGAAATCAATGACTGTGGTTTCTTCTTCTCACCTTCCGAAATTGTTGGAAACTATGCATTGTTGATAAGAGGCACACATTTTTATTAGCTTGCATTGATAATAACAAACATGCATTCACTTTCATCTTGAAAATAGAATTTGGATTCATACTTTTCCCCTTTTCTTGTAAAGCATTTCTTTCGACAGATGCTTGCTGTTTCCTCTCACAGTACCGACAATTGAAGTAGCTCTATCTCGCAGTTTCCTTGCAACTTCAAGAGAT
>NC_087220.1:11637240-11639662 GCF_015104395.2 Macrobrachium nipponense | reverse complement strand
ATTAATTTGTTTTTATTTCTCTTAATATTAGTATTACTTTATTATTTCTATTTTTGTCAGTTATCAATATTAACCAAATTTTTGTTTGATAATATAATTCATCCATTGCTGTAAATATAAATAATAAGTAGTCGGAAAAAGAGAGACAAGGTAGTAGAAAAGCTTGTAGGGTTCAAGGAATAAGCTTTGCAGGTCATGAAATGAGATTAAGAGCAAATATTAAATGAGCAGAACAAAGTATGTGATGTGCACTCACCTTTCACACAAAGACAGCTTCAGATCTCAATGGTTTAGAGTGAAAGAATGAAATTGCTTGAATTTAACAGATTCACCTAGATGATATCGATCTATGCGATTAACATTTCCATTTAAATGACTTCGTATCTGGCGATTGTAAGGAAATTTGTCAACTAACTAAGAATATGTTAAATATAACAAAAATATTTACTATAGTAACGTTTATATTTTCAAAGTGTGCCACCGAGATGTCACCATTGTCATCTAAAATATGTAATACAATTGATTCACAGCAGCATGCTCGCTCATTCCCTTGCTAAAGGAGGATCATTGACTGTATAGTGAAGTTGGCATTTATGTTTTGCAGTTTTTTGTCTCAATATTAATTAAATCAAACGAGGCACAAAATGATAGTAACAGTGAGTAGCAATTGCATACTCTCAATGAAAATATAACTTATCAAAAACAACAAACTTATTCGGAGTCTAAAGGGGAGAGATGAATACTCTCAAGTTTTGTTATTGCTACTGTTACTGCTACTAATGATTCTACCATAGCTTTAATGTGTCCATAACCTTTAAAATTACATATATAAAGCGATGTAATTGGCAGAGCTCTGTACTTATTGCACACTTTCACACAAACGTAGCACGCATCATTATATATATATATATATATATATATATATATATATATATATTATATATATATATATATATATATATCATATATATATATAGATAGATAATAGATAGATAGATAGTAACATCGACCTCAACGTACGTCTGGCACCTACCCTAGGAAATCTCTGCAAACCGGCATCCCTACTGCTATTTCAAAACTCATTAAATCTTGGGCTAGACCATATTCCCTTATATAAAAAATAAAACCTTTATTCACCCCCCCAAAAAAAACTAACGTAATAAAAAAATGAAATTAATTGAAAAACACAAACATGAAGTGTAATCACCTCTATCAAAAGGAAGTCATCTCAAATGACACCATTTCCCATCAAGATCCATGAATCGACATAGATAAATCACTATTTTCCCCACTCAGTAATGTAAACATGTCAGTCAATAAAGGTCAGAATTCCCTATTTTGGCGACAATGAATACAATTGAGGGAAAAGAATCATAACCTTCAGAAATAAAAATAAAATGGATGATATCCAAACCTCTGTTGGCACACTGTACCTCTCTGTCTTTATTCTTTCCCTCAGTCTTGACATTCTGCTGAATAGTTGGTTCAGCTTTGCTTAACTTATGAATTTTTTGTTATTAATTTTGTTCTACTTTATTATGATAATTTTTTTACCTATTTATATTATGTTTTGTGTTTTTTAAGATGTCCTTTTAGTTATTCCTTTTGATATCTTAAACTTGTAATCATTGTGCAACTTTCATTTTCAATTTTAAACATTCATAGCCTTCTTGTAATTATGTTATCTATATTGTACAGCCCTCGTAAATGCATTGAAGACATTACGAAACGTCGGGAATTCATTGACCCCTTTAGCAAATCTTTATGTTCTCCTCGTCATTGATGTATATCCGGCTGTGGCCACCGCTGTTTGGATATATATATATATATATATATATATATATATATATATATATATATATATATATATATAGTATATATATATATATATATCGTGTGTGTGTGTGTGTGTGTGTGTGGGTGTGTGTTGTGTGTGTGTGTGTGGGTGTGGGTATTTATACATGAATGCTGTGTACACACACGCACAAAAACATTTTTACCTTGGCATTTGCGTTATTGGAACACTGAACCATTTCTCCTTCATGCTCAAGGGAGAAAACTTAATACCAGACAAACCACACGTTTTCTGTCCTCCATATGATCGCTTTTCGCACATTGCAACAGGATGCAAATTCTAAACAATCGAATTTTCGTTTGATATTTATTCATATGTTATGTTTGATATCCCTGATACCTCTTCTGCATCGTTCATTCTTTCCTGTGGATAAGTCAATTCGTATTTATTGAAAAAATATTGCTTACCCGGTTTACGAATAAAAAAATGGTAGCAATGGAAATAGTCTAAATGCGATATCAAATAATCTGTTATAAAAAGAGATGCTAATGACTTTAACTTTTATTTTAACATTCATCTTTATTTATTCTTCATTGTTTCAATCAACTTCATTTTCATCTGTTAAAA
>NC_087220.1:11627240-11634740 GCF_015104395.2 Macrobrachium nipponense | reverse complement strand
CGACTTTTGCTTAGTTAGGGAATTGACATGGAAGTTTTGTTTTACTCATTTGCAGGAACTTTACTAAAAATTAAGACCAGATTGAATTGGAACGCTTTTATCAAACTTTCACATATTTCTATTCGTTGTAGACAAGAATAACTAGGTAACGATTTGCACTAGATCTGATTTTTTTTCCTTTTATATTTTTGTATGGTAGAAGGGGGTTGGGGGAGGGCTGTTTTCTTGCAAGTAAGATAAATTCAGTACCAGTATTCGCTATTGTGTGATAGCTTATCTTAAATACAGGAAACCGTAAGAGAGAGAGAGAGAGAGAGAGAGAGAGAGAGAGAGAGAGAGAGAGAGTATTAAATATCAGAGTTTGATGATAATACTAACGATTCCTGTGTCACATAAAGCTTAGTTTGAAATAAAAATAGCTGTAATGTGGAGTGAGCTGTGGATGTGTGTATAGAAGATAATTTTATAGAGATATGATAATTTACATTTGTGTTGCTGAACCATCATAAAAATAGAATGAGATGGTATGGGCATATAAAGAGACTAGAGGAAGACCACCCGATAAGGAAGATGATGGATATGACTAGTAGGCAGGAGAAGGTTAGGTACACCAAAATTGAAGATGAATCGATTGTGTTGAAGAGAGATATGAGGGTCTGAGTGCGGAAGATGCACTGGACTGAAGGAAATGGAAGAATGTGTTGAGGAACCATTACAGCGACTCCAAATAGGGACAAGCTTGTAGAGAAAGAAGAAGAAAGAAGATGAATATGATGATTTCAGATGAGAGGAAAGAGTATCCAGACCAAGGCAGTACCAGATCTGATTTAAAATTGGATCACACATGAGAATGCATCACTAGGCTGTCTAATGTACTTATGGTAATAACAGAAGTCTTACAAAAACTAAACAGAAGGCGATACAAAGAACGAGCATGAAATATGAGTTGAAGGAGAAAGGGATTAAACCTTGGATCAATAGTAGATATAAAATCAATATACACAAGTTCAATTCATCTTGGGCTCTCCTGTTCATTTATTTTATTTGTTGTTATTTTCAGAAAAAAATCACATTTAAATTAAAGTAAAATACTTACAGCAACACACATTTGTATAATCAATTATTGCTTTGAAAAGTAGTAATGCCACAGATTAAGCTTTTAGTAAATTGAGAGCATTGATATCACTCGCTTTTCTGAGAATGAGTCAAGGCAGAACGTTTTGCCCAAAGGTTCAATAAAAAAAAAGGGATTCTCTAAAGAAACTACACAATTATAGCTACTTGTGTATTTTCATGGTGCATGCTATTTCTTATGATGGCAGATATAATTTATAAAAATAAAAATAAAATATAAAGTCATTATCAGTAAAAACACCAGAGTTAATGATATTTTATCGTCAAACTGTCTATTATATAATTCATGTATCAAGCCAACATGGTTCTCTATATTATAAGCAGAACTGGTACCACCAACTAGTTAAGAAATAATAATCGGCCTTATAAGAAATTTGCTGGGTGAAGTTTTTATGGTTCCCTACACTGAGGTCACAAGCAACTCTCTTCCTAAGTTATTGTTTTCAATAGTTCCTTGACCGTATGAAAAACACGTAGTCAAGTAACGATACTTTAAATATCTTCGCTGGTAAATGTAATGAAATAGGAAATGGAAAATGATGGTAGTTTATTCTTGTGGGATTGTCTAATACACAGAAACAGTAAACGGTTAAAATGCAGTGTCTGAATACCTCCCTGTATTTCTGCCTACGTTCATTCTCTTTCTGGTGAAAGCAATACATTTAAGATATTTTCACATCCATGTTATTTGAAGCATTACTTGTAAGTAGCCTGATTAGAATTACAGACAAGACGTCGAAAGACCCTTATTCTGTTTTAAATAGTTCATTAAAGCTACCGAAGAAATACCACCCCCCCCCCCTTTTTTTTTACGGTTAATAATAAAGAAACTTGCATCACAAAAAAAAATCCTTAATTCAACTTAAGAATACTTAGAGGTTTAACGAACTCTCCCAAGAATAATAATCGATGTGAAAATCAAATTCCGGCAGGGTTCATTGCCCTTATAGCCAAATTCCTAATCAGCATCTGTAGTCATGTAATATGTACATCGTTCCTATACATTCTTTTGCCGCCCTCCCCTCTTTTCAATATTTTACAGTTTAGTCAGCGTAAAATTTAGTCCCAAGACTTACATGGATTTGATTTTCACATCCATTATCATTCTCTGGGGAGTTCTTTAAGTTAAATGTTTCTTTTTTAGACAACCTAAATTCTATATATCCTCCAAGTATTCTTAAGTAGAATTAAGGATGTTTTTGTGTGCTGCAAGTTTCTTTGATGTTTCCATGAAAAAAAAGTATTCCTTTTGCAGCTTTTAATATACTCATATGTTTGCGTGTTCGTGACATACAGATCACACTGACACTGCAATGCATGTGGTAGAGGGGCGGAAACGAGCATACAAACCGACAGAAATCAAATTCTCACCTGAGCGTGGTAAAAAGGTTGGACTTAGTTTACATGATAGAGGGGTTGGGTTGGATATATATAATATATATATATATATATATATATATATATATATATATATATATATAATATATATATATATATATGCGTGTGTGTGTGTACGAATGTGAACGTAAATCAGTACTCCATGATAGTTTTAAAAATGAACAATTGTCATTCATCCTTCGAGTATGTACAGCAAATTGAAAAAGATTAACTTTTTCATAGATCAGGCAATGTTTCTTATTATATCGAAAGTTTCTGACGAGTTGTGAATTTGGAATATTATTCACAGCCGAATTCTCAAATTCTCTCATAAAAGCAGTGTTGAAATCAATTCACCAGAAATGCCGCTCCTCGCGGATAAAATGTATTATTTTTCAATCGGTCTGGTGCAGCATGGAAAAACAATTCAGAACAAAGAGATAAAACTGTCCTTTCCTTTTTGAGAGCAATTCGATCTAGCGCTGATCAAATTCAACGATTTCGTTCTAGATTTGTCCTTCTATTGCTAGAAAACTAGAAATGTTGGGATACGTAAAATAAACCGCTTTCACCTCTCTCTCTCTCTCTCTCCACAGCTCTCACCTTGCATAGAAAATGCAATAACCGGAATATTTGATGATGTAGAATATCATTGTTCCGTTGTCCCTCGGAAAGAAAGAGACCTAATATGCATAAATTCAATCATTTCCTTTCCACAGACAGCAATACGAAGTAATGAATTCATATTTTAGAATCATCTTCCTTTCCTCAGCATTTCCTGCCAAAAGTCGTATTTATAAAGAAAAAAATTCTTTATTTATCTTCATTCAGAAAAAAAGGGGTAAAAAAGCCTTTTTTTTATCGAGTGACTCCAGAGCATTAATAAAATGTTTTTAAATGGGTGAATCCTCTCTCACAGGTCCCGTCAAACTAAAACATCCTTTTGCGTAATTTGATATTTTGTCCTTCTTCATTTCTTATTGGGCAAAATGGTAGCATTTGTTTCATTTCACATTCTCATGTTGAAGGAGAAACACGTAACTGTGGCTTTGAGCAAACTTACAAGTAAATGCGCCTTCTCCTCTCAATATTTAGACCTCTCATTCCACAGCAGCTGAATTGTGCATATTAGTCTTTACGCGAAGGATTTACCTTCAAGTAAATCGAGAGGGAATGTAAACAATTGTACTTTTAATTCTCGTAAGAAAATATATCCCATAAAAGTACAAATTGAATTCAGTTACTTGTAAATGTATGGAAGAGTGCACGCTCATTATTCAGTAAGGCAATATTTATGTGCCAGTAATTGATGATGCTTTTTTTTTTTTGTTAGAATATGGTTCAATGTGTATGTCAATAGGGTTATGCAATGATACCACCTGCGTAAAATTTATTAGTTTCTCTTCCTCTAGGTTTTGTATTTCCTAACAAAGTACAAACTCAATGTTGAAGAACGGTAATGAAAGAAAACGGTTCAATTTCTTCACAAAACCATTATTTAATCTTCTAGTTTGAAAATGCCATATTTGAAGGGTGGCGCTGAGCCAGAGAACTCATGGCTCCAATTTCGTATAGTACAAAAAGAAAACGCTTAATATTTCATAAGATAAGTAGGATATATTAATTCAATCCTTTCGACTTCACATTACTCCCAAAGGCATGTGAAAGTATATGGTTTAATCCTTGAATGAAGTCATCAGAGACAGCCTAAGGCATAAGCGAACTAAGCCGATGCTAAGGTGTCTTCATGCCAATCAGGGGCACAAGAGCGCTTGGAAAATATTAAATTCATTAAAAATAGAAAAGCAAAAAGAAATAAATAGAATAACAAATAAATATTAATAAATAAAAAGAAATATCCAATTAGTCACGAACCTTCATTGTAGTCTCGCCTCTATTTATGTACTCAGTGGTGCAACTGCTAGTCCACCTCATTTACGTGTGATGTCAAGATTAATTGGGCAACGGACCTGCAGCTGCCATGTTCTGTTGCTTACAAATGAAAGTTTAATATGTGTAATAGTTCTTATAAGGGGTTTCTTGTACATAATCAATTAGATTATTATTCTTCCAGTTAAAAATTCCTTTTAATCTGTACCTGTCACCCTTCTTCCCTTCTGATCTTCGTTTTGCTTTCCAAAATATCCTGTCTTAATTTTGTCGGTGTCCATGACATTTGAAACCACATTGACATATAATAATTCAATTCAATTCTTCCAATTACAATTCATTCTTATGTGCTCGACTCTGGGTAAAAGCTAAATGTGACTTGGATAAACACCAAATGACATTCATGATTTACTTTATCAACATATACTATGTTGAAAGCTATCATGTGAGGCTTGTAAGGAGATATGCAAGATTGTCTTCGGTCTCTTCCGTATAAATAACCAAATTACATTTGTAAAATAACCAAATTAGATATATGTATTTTCCCATTTATCATAAGGATGAGGAAGACCATCCTCTCTAAACCTCCTGATGATTTGGATGCTAATCATCATGCATATCATAGTCCCATTTATCTTTAGCATTACCATATTGTCGGTTTGTGTATGGAATGCAACAACCATCATCACTATGATAGTTGCAATATGACGAGCATGGAAGATGCTCTCTGTGGCACCTACATACATGTCTCCGAGATGCACTTCTTATATTTCACACTGAAACCGGATTACATCTATTATGTCTGGTGGACCTTATAAAACTCTTAGCATTTCTGGGACAGGAGTACCTTCTTCAATCTTTCCATCGAAATCTTTTTACCATCAGCTGATTCACCAGGTGGGCCTTGGTATTTGTCGAAGCAATTATTTTATAGCTTTGAAAAATGTGGCTGTTGAGTTTTGAAACGTCAGCTGAATTAAAGTACTTTGAAAGGAATAATAAGGAATTGGCCTATGCCCCATGCTTGCAGTATATATATATATATATATATATATATATATATATATATATATATATATATTATATATATATATATATATTATATATATATAAATATAAATATATATATATATATATATATATATATATAAATATATATATATATATATATATATGTGTGTGTGTGTGTGTGTGTGTGTGTGTGTGTGTATGTATGTGTGTGTGGTGTGTATGTGTGTGAGTGAAGTGTGTGTGTGTGTGCCTGCTTGTAAATTTCTGAGTATACTTGATCTATTGTTTTGTGCTGTACCTCATCTAATTCCAAACAAATGTCTCAAGATATTAATGCTGTAGGTCTATCAGCATCGGAGGTAAACTAATTTCCCTTTATATTGTATAGAAAGAAAACGGTTTTATCGTAAACAATTAAATGATTATTGCGTCCACAAGTCAAGAGAATCTAAGTCTTTTTTTTCTTGAAGTTAGTGAGCTCAGTTGTCTGGTTAAACTATTTTTACAATAATAATCATCCTGAAGTCTGTACTATTTCCATTGACATTTTTTTTGTTTTTTCCTTTTTCGTTATTCAGCTATAACAACAGTCCCTTCACCCATCTCTTATTCTCAGCTGCTTAAGCTTCCTTCTTCCAGCTGCTTCCCACGTTTTTTTTTGTGTTGTTCAAGTTACTTATGTCTTTGGCAAGGCATTCAAAGTCCTCTTTTGTTTCTTCTTATTTTATTTTACCTAAATTTCAATCGTCAGTTTGTTTTCCGTAACGCATATAGAAATAATATAAATGCTAATGAAGAATGTGCGACGCAGTTGCATAGCAAGAAGGAGATATCGTAGAAAGTTGTGGCAATGAAGAGCTTCAATATTCGTGAAATAAATAATTCGTCTGAGTAGGCTAATGGATTTGTGACGTCAGTTTACGCCCGATGTCTATGAAGATATTGAAATATAATTTTGTTTCATTAATTGAAAATAAATAGAAAAATTAGTAAATATATAAATAATATATAGCTCAGTTTTGTTTCTACAATTAATATTAACTGAGTAAGAAAGGAAATAAATTTAATTTAACTACCAATATTTGTGACGTCACTTTACTCCTACTCTTTAACTGGATATCTAGATATTATCAACAACTACAATATTAAGAGTAATAATTGTCATAATACTGGACAAAGGAAAAAGAATACTAATGACTGCGTTCAGTCGGCGCAGTATGGGTAAAGGACGCTCTCTCTCTCTCTCTCTCTCTCTCTCTCCTCTCTCTCTCTTCTCTCTGCTACAAATAATGAAATAAGAAAAATCATCATTTCAAAATGAGACGCCGTTTATTTCGGCTCATTTGTGGAGGTGGAACACTGAATCATTTCCTCATTTCTCACGAAAAATTGTGATCAGGTCCCGCGCTGGCATTCCAAATGGCGAAAACAAAATAGCAAGTAATTCCTGTGAATTCATTTTGGAAACCAATATTGCGGGTGTCAGAATATTTACATATATTTTTGTTTTTCCTTGGTTGAATGGCGGAACAGTAAGAATTTTGGTAGAAAAGTTAATGAAATTCTGATACGTTTCATTCTCTCATACCGGAATGCGTAGGATATAGATATTACTGTCACAGCTGGACTTAATGTATGACATTACATGTAATTAACAAAAATGAAATCTGAGGTTGTAGTGCATTACACTTATTCAGAACATTCAGTACCACTGCAACGTCGAAGATCATTTTCATAATACGTAAGTAATTCCATGCTATTTAAATTTCCAACATCGAATACATTTCACTATAAAGTATAAAACGTGCCAGCATTTCATGAACTTTACCACAAAAAATTCTTGCAGTCTCGTCATTCAACTGAGGGTTTAAATGAAGCAGAAATTTGTATCATTATTATATTATTAATGATCTGTGTATGTATGGTATGTATGTATGTATGTATGTATGTATGTATGTATGTATGTATGTATACGTGTGTGTGTCACCAGCATTTTTCTTTTAATTATTCTGATATCTGTACGCAATAAAGTGCCCTTTACTTGTGGCTAAGACCCGAATGTGTCCTTGTTCTTTGTCCAACGGAATG
>NC_087220.1:11612240-11622240 GCF_015104395.2 Macrobrachium nipponense | reverse complement strand
CTGTACTCATGCTAGTTAAATTAAAGTTTTCTTTCGTAGAATAATTGATATCAGCCCACCTCCACTATGATAGCTAGTTGATGAGTTCATAGTCCTTGGCTAATTATAAATTTTTTGTCACATAATATAGTCACTAAAACAAATTGTGAAATTTTACCTGATCAATTAGAGTCTGATGATGAAAAAAAGACTACAGTTCTTGCTGAGATGTTTTTTATGCATAGAGAACCATTCCAATGTAAATTCAGTATCTATAGGAAACCAACCAACAACTTAACTTATGTTCATTTTTATCAAAATATAAAATTTTTTCTTCCATGTTTTTACGAGCATTGCGCATTGTCAGTCCCCAGGTACTTTGGATCAAGAAATTGAATACATAAGAAAAATAGGGACAGATTTATGTTATCCTTCACATATATTAGATATATTAGATAATTTGGATAGGCAGTTCAGTAACTAAATGTAAAATTAAAAGATGTCTTATCACAAAATCTTTCAGAATCTGGCATTATACAACTTTCTTCCCATTGTAATTTCAATGTCAGTCGTGGCCTGTTTTATTTAGATCCTTGATATGTAACTTGTTTTCAGATGACCTCAAAGATACAATCACAGACTTCAATGCAAATTAGCTGCCTTATAGATATTTTCTTTGTTTATGTATGTTTAATATGCATTTTATGTATAAGTTTATCTTGCGAAAAAATAAAGTTTTCGTTTACCAAAGGTTGAATGTGGTCAGTTGCCGCCCTGTATAATCCTTTAATTGTCTTGTCCCTGTGACTGAGCAGTTGGACTTAATCTTTTTCTAAGCTTCTTAAATTGTACCGATGTTTTGTTTAGGAAGGTTACTAATTCTCCAGGTTTGTTGAATTCTAGTTACTTATTTTCTTTATAATCCCTATCTGTCACTTATACGACCCTTCCTTTTTCACTCAGTTTCTAATGTATGTCAGTCTGCTAAGTAAGGACGTTTAAGTCGTAAGATCCTGCAGATACTTCATTGTTTTCACTTTCCTTCTTGGCTTCTACCTTTTATTTATATATTATCACATTCCAAACCTTCGTGATTTTAGTTGTACATACACACACACACACACACACACACTAATCAGTTTAAGAAAATCATACACCAGAACATATGTTTACATTTCATTTCAAGATTTAAACAGAAAACAAGTAAAAATGATAACGTGTTTACAACTGTTACAAGGATAATATAGAATATTATCCTGAATCTTAAATTAATTAAAAATAAAAATCCCAAAAATAACTCCGATATGATTCGATCTTTTGTGGTTTATTGCTCTACTCCCCTAAATGTAAAATTTGGAAACATTGGGAGCCACCAAAAGATTGCTCAGGGTCAGAATTGATTCTCATCTTCGGAATCAGTCACCGTAACGGTTGTTGCTTTGAAACAAAGAATGCTCTAGCATTAAAAGGAGAACATTGCAAAAAATGTATAACCTCATTTTCATACAAGGATTTCCACATCGTTGGCCAAGCACCCAATGATTATTCTCTCTCTCTGTTTGGAATAGTAATCAATTAAGCAGCTTGTGCCCCCATTAAATGGCAAGAACCCTTCCACTGCGTTGTTATAGCATAATTAATTCAATTCCTCATTTCTGACCGGGACGGAGCGTTACTCTGTTTTTAGCTCCAAAAGAGAAAGGTACTGATATAAGTGCTCGCACCTTCTTATTCTTTACAATTCGAAACAGTTTTATGATTTTAAATTTTATAATGTGTTTTACTAAGTCTGGCTTTAATTTGATTTTTTTTTTTTTTTTTTTTTTTTTACAACCGGACTGTTTAAGACTGATACCATCCCGAGGAAAACATTAAATTTTCATATAATTTCATTCTTTCATTCTGTGTGAAGGGTGAGTGCGTATCACATACTTTAATGATACGATGCTCCACTGCTGATGCATTCGTTCTGCTTGCATTTAATATTTGCTCTAATTCTGCATTTTATGAGCTGCAAATCTTATTCCGGGAACCCTACGAGCTGCTTCACCTTTTTGTTTTTCTAAATATTCATCATTCATATCTAAAGCAATGGCTGAATTATTAGCAATTCCTAATAATATTGAAAATCCCGTGGGTGGTTTGTGTCATCAGTGCACCTCAAGTCATTCACTGTAGGTGTCTGCCAAATCGATTCAGCCCCCTGCAGTACCCATATTTAAGCTTTTAATTGGCGCCTATTTTCGCTTTGTTTCTTCAAGCTTTTTTTCCGGTCTCTCTGACTTTTAGTTCCTCGTACAACTATGTCGTTTTCTTCCTGACGCACTTTTGGATCCGTGGGCTTCATCTCCCATATTCCTGGACGTCTTCACCTTGCTGTCCAACCGCTCCAACTCCATCTGTTCACTCTCTCAACCACCGAATGGTCAGAAGTTCCACCGTTTGGCCTAAGGCCTGAAATGTCATAAAATCGATCATGAACCTCTACCTTCTACACAACGAACATAACATTTCCATAACATTTCTAATATTTCTTTTACATTTACTACTATTTGCTCCTCGTTTAACGTATAATATTTTAGGTATAAAATTTACAGATTAATACAGAATTTTTGCTACATGTATAGCTAATTCCCATTTGCGTTGGAAAAAAAGTCAAACCTTTTTGTTGTGAATCAGCAATACTCCGTAATTTAAATAGTATATTGCCTTTATAGGAGACATGCCATAAACACGTAAACTGATATATATCAACTATATTTAGTAATAAATATTCAGCCTTACATGTGGTGATAAGATACAGGTTTGGAACAACATAGACAGTAATCATGTAGGAAGTGGGTAAGAATGCAGAACAATACTTGACTTAATCGGAATCAAGTCACTGAACATGAGAATTATTTTTGGAAGTTAGTATTCAATATCATCTCTTGAAATTTCGCATCAATATCGGATACGAAAAGTATTGTATAATAAAACTTTAGTTGTCGTAAATGATAATCAAAAGCTCTGAAGAGTTCCCCGTGAAAAGGGATGAAAACTCTTATATACTATTTGCCAATTCTACTCTTATTACACTGATCATGACTTTCCTATGTTTGCATCTTATATTTGATTACTTTTACGTTTACGAGATGCTTGTCCTACCTGGGAACCCTCCAAGCATCCTCTTCCTGGCTGTCTTTCCTACTATTCGCCTAAATTTGCCGTGGCTGGGTAATAGATGTTATCGATTTAATCAAGTCAAATTAGCTTCATACAACTCGTTATTTTAATTTTGATTGTTCCAGGGCTTGAATGGAATGTAACAGAAATTTTGGTATTTGCAAAAAATTCCTACTCATGACAGGAGACTAAAAACGAAAAGAAAAAATCGTCGCCAAAGTTCGGTTATTTTCTATAAAATAACAAATTTGTTTCTATGAACGATTTTTTCAAATAATGTTTGGGAAAGAAAGAAATAATAAATAACAGTTATAAATTTAATAGTGTATTGGATGCTCATAGTTTTATGCTGTTATATACAAAAGCCTACGAAATACTTGCCGTTCTTTCCGCGTCAGTGATTAAGCACTGGGGCTTAGTTCTGACAGAAAGAAAATAGGATTGCATTGCATCCAATAGGAGTTGAAGGAGTCTTTTGCAAGCATGTACTACTTACTTTTCTGCAATTAATATTAATATTGGTTATATGCATGAATAATTCAAATGCAACTTATATGATTTAAACAAATTTTGCAGAAATGTTTAATGAAAGTTTGTACAAATCAAAATAGATATTCGAGGTGACACTATTGAGTATGGTAATATTCCTTCTGCAAAAATAAGAGTTCTCATTAAATGAGATAGATATGTAATAAGGAATCGTCAAACTAATGTTTGGTCGGTAAGCAAAAAAATATTGGTATGTAATAAGAAAATGTGGAACATAATTTATTAATGTCTTCCAAGTAGAGACTAGAAGTATGTAAGATATGATTGTTGATGTGTTCACTGGACAGGAAAGTGAAAAAGAAGAGATGAAAAACGTGATTATGAATAGATGAGAGTTCGGGCATTCGTTTTACTGTAATAAAGAGATCCAAGAAGATAAAATACATAAAAAAAGTCTTCAGCAGGATGGAAAAAAGAAAAAGACCTTGGTTAGAGCAAAGAACTGAAAGTTCGTTGTTCTATTGTGATTTATTCCTTTAGCTGGAACATTTCATTTGCTATTATCTCGCAGCTTCTTGCTTTGTCAAGGATCCTGTTGATGTCAGAAAATTTCTGGGTCTAGTTGGCTATTACCGTAAATTTGTAAGGAATTTTTCTGAACATCTCGATGCGCTAATCAATTTGTTGAAGAAAACTGTTTCCTTTTATTTGGATACTCGAAACTTTCTCTGAAGTGTATTGTCTCAATTCCCTGTTGTTGCTAATTCGCCGACCATCCAGATGAAAATTTCAAATGTAAATCGACTGTGAAATTAATGCAATGATTCCGTCAAATTAAGCTTTCTATTTCAGATGACTGCACCGAGGATGGAAAAAAATCGTTCTCCTGTGCGTGCGTTTTCTAACATTGAGCATAATATATATTTTCATCTTCATTTCATTTTCAAAGATTTCCTTGTTGCTAATTTCGGAATGGTTTATTATTTCAGGTAATGGATTATTAATACAAATTGGTGCATAAGACTGAGGCACGAAAAAAACCCATTGATCCGATCATCACGGACATATAATAATTTCTATTGAGAAGCAGAAAGACTAATCATTAAATGTGTCGACATGAAAAGAAAAATACTAAAATCAATTACTATAGAGAGGGACAAAATATATAAATAAATAAAAAAAAAAAATGAAGCTCATGACTTCTCTCTTATGCTAACTGGAGGCAAATAACAAAAACACACGTAACTACCACTTGACTGTTGTCGTTAGTGAAATGGTCAGGTGTGCGTTATACCAGTGTAGAGCAATCCGACCGCAAATTTAAATAAGATATTTCTACACGCACACACACAAAGCACACACCAACACACACACACACACACACACACACACACACACACACACACACATATATATATATATATATATATATATATATTATATATATATATTGAAAATTGAAGGGGGTCCTATCAGCCAGTAGACATTTATCGGTGCGAAGTGAAGGATAATACTTTATTCCCTTTTATGTACTATTATTGTAGCCGCGTCGTTTCAAGGCACAAAAGTCATATTTTCAACTTAAAAAAGATAAAACAAAAGTTAAAATTACAAACTCGGAATTCAGCTTGAGTTCGACTTTAACTCACGAGAGATACAGAGGTGTTGAGGAAGACTGGGTGTTTAACTGCGGAACGAGTTGTTTAATGAAGAGTGATTCTAAAATATTTAAATGCTGTTTGCTTGGGGATTGGCTATAATTTCAGGATCTTTGTAATTCATGCCATATTTACATTGCTTGTTATGTCACGTATACATGAAAATTCAGGATTATATATATATATATATATATATATATATATATATATATATATATATATATATATATATATATATATATATATATATATATATATATATATATATATATATATATATATATATATATATATATATATATATATATATATATGGGGATACAATCCACAATGAAGTAAATTCCTCTTGTAGTTTAAAATAAACTATATTACTTGTATATTGGCATTAAAGCTTTCGACCATCAACTGTGGTCTTGTTCACTAAAGTGTGATATGTCACCTCAAGGAACTGACAAGAAAGAGCACAACCATTTGAAAAAACAACCGGTTAGGAAACAAGCTAGTTCAAATTATGAATGATCAGGCGGTTGAGCCCTCGTTCTTTCCAGAATTCGTCTTGATCTTCGTGGGGGAATGTTTCTATATAGAACAAGCAGTTGACAATAGAAACATTCCCCCACGAAGATCAAGACGAATTCTGGAAAGAACGAGGGCTCAACCGCCTGATCATTCATAATTTGAACTAGCTTGTTTCCTAACCGTTGTTTTTCAAATGGTTGTGCTCTTTCTTGTCAGTTCCTTGAGGTGACATATCACACTTTAGTGAACCAGACCACAGTTGATGGTCGAAGCTTTAATCCCTATACAAGTAATATATATTTTAAACTACAAGAGGAATTTACTTCATTGTGGATTGTATCCCCATTTACTTAGAGGTACGACATAGTACATGGCTTCTGCATATATATATATATATTATATATATATATTATATATATATATATATCAATAGGTATATATATATATATATATTATCATACTTGGTTTGTCATAGTACCTGGCTTCTGCATATATATATATATATATATATATATATATATATATATATATATATATATATATATATATATATATATTAATCATACTTGGTTTGTCAAATAAGTGTATGGAGAGGGGTTCTTGAAGCCTTTCAGATGCATCAATAAAGGATATTTTCGAATGACTGTATTTTGAATGATTGTAGTATCCTGATCTTTTTATCAACTTATTTTGTCAGATAATATGCAATAAAACTGAAATGCACATACGACACATTTTAATTCTATTAAAACGATTCAATTATTTCTATCCATTCACAGGAGTCCTCCACATAACGAAAAGCTGACCAATATCTGTTTGTGGTGAATATTCTCTTATGAATATAAATAAACGCTTTGGTATACGTGACCACATTCTCTATAAAACAGCGTCATAATATGAAAGGTTCATAATAAAATCCCAATTTAGATTATAGTATGAAAATCGCTTTCTCCATTAATAGATGCATATCTATTTCAATTTAGCGGCTTTCGAATATGATTTGTTATGAGTAAACAGCAAATTTCTTTGATATCAAAAAGTAGACAGATTTCAAAGGAAGTCGGAACATATCCCCATAAAACAGAGTGCTCGAACAATGATGTAGTTCCAATAAGTTGATAGTTTGCATATTCCTTGATCCCTGCAATGGGATAGTGGCATGTAAGAGAAGCCAATTATTACATTTACAAAAATGCTAAACACTTGCTTCACTGGTGAACAGTTTTACAGAGATAACTATACTCCTGTTTTTTTCCATCTGTCCATCCGCCGGTGGTGTTTGCGCATGTAACACTGCCTCCATGGCTTTAAATAATATCCTATTTGGAATATTAACGGTGTAATTCGCACACAGTAAATATTAAAACACTTTTCAGTTGCAAATGTACACCCAGATATCCTCTTATTTACCTAAAACTTACACATAGCGTAACTATTTAATGCTCAGGGACGCAGTGTTACCATACGAAAATACCACAGGCGGATGGGCAGAGGGAAAAAAACAGAGTATAGTATCATCAGGGTGCTTGCTTATTTTCCATTCCTATGTAATCATCTTATAAGGCTTTCACTGTCCTGGCAGTGAATTTGAAATATGCGTTCATACAGCAGTCAGTGGAAAGATTAATGTCACGGACAGCATAGTTTATCATAGAAATACTCAGTTTGCACCTTTCGGGAGCGCCTTTCGTTATTTTCTAATATTCTTAAGTATATAATGATGCAGGATGGACAAAATATGATAAGATAAACGGAACCTATAATAATAATGATAAATTAAATATTAGGAAATTCAAGATAACCTAAGTTCTAAATTAAATAAATAATAAAAGCGGCGCTGTAACAGTTTCTTACTATTTTAAATATTTCCAAATACCCACATGTATTTCATAAACATGTCTCCGAAATGCAAAGGATCCGTTAAAATATGCATTTAGTTTTGCTTCCAGTTCCAACTTTCCAACATAATGAATAAGTAGCAACTGGGGAGAAATTCATATTTCTCAGCATTAGGCCAAGCGAGTTGGATCGTGACCCCTGGGGGGTGCTGAGCATCATCCTAACTACTACTTGCATACTTGAACAGGCCCTATGGTGGCAACTGACTTGAAATGAAAGCTTCCAAAGAATAAGGTGTTTCATTTCAAAAGAAGTAACAGTGGGTAATGGAAAACACACAAAGACGAGTAATTTATTAGAGAAACAGATAAATTGACAAATAATTAAGTATATATAAATAAATCAATAGCTAAATCGTAAGTAAATTATTTAAATACAAGGAGAATTGTTGTAGAATAGTAAAGCGATTAATCATTCCCTGAATTTCTGAAATTCCAATTGAACGACATCCTCAGGGGAGCCTGTTCCACAGTACTATTGTTTGAGGAATAAAGGACAGTTGGAACAGTTCGACAGCGATACCCATTTATTGTGCATTATGCTGCTGGTCAGCGAATCTCCTTGCTCTCCTCGGGAGGGAAAAGGGGATCAGGATCAACTTTGAATGTGAAATACCTCCGTCAAAATACAATTTAGAAAATATTTACAGACATAAGACCATCCATTCTAAGTTAAAAATGCTAATATCAAGAAAGAAAAACCTGTCACGACAAACTACTCTATCAAGAAGAGGTGACTCTATGGCAGAAGCAGACTCCAAATTGGAGAACAGGTAATCAGTAAAGAAGCACAAATGAATTAAAGCAGCTTGCATTGTTTTTTTTTTTTTTTGTTTTTTTTATAAATATATGAAACCTTTGTTGAAACTTTCACTGATGTTTCTCAAAAGGGAGATGTGGTCAAAAGTACACCTAAAATAGATCAAACTTCGGACTCATTTAGCAGAGCCCCATCCACCTGGTGGTGTTCAGTCTCATATCCCATCGACTACATCATTCACTTATCAGGTCAATGTCAATGTCCTGCATGAGGCCGAGACATCTTCATTTCTCATAAGTGGAGACTTTACTATGTTCTGCATTAATCTGATAGAAAATTTGACATGAATGAGTGTTAACATTAATTTAATAGAAACGCAGCATGATGACCGTTAACATTTATCATGGTTTAGTTTTCAATTACATATGACTGCACCTTCATTGTAGGTATCTGAAATAGCGGGTGGGAGGAAAGTTTTCTGCTGTGTAGGTTCATATTGGGTAATTTGCTAACATTACAAATGGCTTTTAAATTTATATAAATTCTGAAATTGTTACTGTAATGTTGTAAGTTTATTCCAGTTGATAAGTTCAACAAATCAAAACCATGGGTTATGTGATGTTTGTATCTTGCATTTTGAAGAGATTTCTTTTTTGTCTCATTTAACAATTTAGGCACGAAAATTAATTTTGTCAGATATGGGGGGGAAAGGCTTTAAATTCTCGACTAATCCCATTTCACTCATAAGTGCCTCTTTCGTTTTTTCTTTTTGTTTCCGCTATAACCCTAACTAAGTAAAACATTTCCAATATATATATAACAAGGTTAAGAATGGTTCAGAGGAGACGAGGTGTTGAAAGAAACCCATCGAAGAGGTAGGGCACATTTAAAAGACTTAGGAACAGTTGCCTTTGAAAAGAGAGAAGTGTGATGTGTATACATTTATTTAACATTAATTGATTAAATGTGTGTTGAGGAATATAATGGATATGTCTCTTTGTTTCATGAGTCCCATGTCCATTATTCTAGAGACGGGATTTTCTAAAGACTTGAATATTGAAATATAGTTGATTGACAATTTGGGAGTTTGGTGGTGATTACTTAGTCTAATTCAGGAAAATAGAATGATAATTTACAGTTCTTGTTGTGGGTCATACTTAGTTCTTAATATGACATTATTTAGTCACTTTGTTCCATATTATGTTCATCCAGTTTGGGAAATAAATAGCATATATTTGTATTTACGTGAATTCATTAGCCTAGTTTGATATCGTTTGCAGAGGGAGGCGGCCAGCAACTGAAAGGTAAGAGTTGTCACCTGTTTAGTTTTTATTAATGGGTTATATATATATATATATATATATATATATATATATATAATATATATATATATATATATATGTATGTATATGAATCACGGAATGTGATATGACTTATATATGATGACTGATAAAATAACTTTTACTAATTAGGTGAATATTATCCTGCAATATACTTTTCTTTCTAAACCGTGACTTAATACTTTATCGATA
>NC_087220.1:11527240-11607240 GCF_015104395.2 Macrobrachium nipponense | reverse complement strand
ACCCTCTTTTTACTTTAACAACATTTCTGTTGACGGTAAAGTTTATCTCATCTAGGGTTAATGCTCAAACTTCGAGCAGCAGCACCGCAAACTTTCATTTGGCCGTCTGGAGACAAAGGTCCATCAACGAGAGCAAAATTCATAAGGATTTTAGCAATATCCTAAAGTTCTTGTCTCTCACGCCAAGCTGTCAGGGTAATTGTCATCTTATTCTTCTTATCATTGGTGTTATGAACAGAATTAATGATTAAGATTTTGGTTGTGCGTTTATTTTTCTTGTTCGTAATTTTCTATCATTAATTCCGTAGACATCCTGATTCTATTATTATTTTATCCTCATTACTATTATAAATTTCTATTTCCTCTCGTTATTTTAATTGAATAAACTGTTTTTTATTCATTTCCCAAAGTCACATCAGTTAGAACTTTGCCCTTTTTTTATTTGATTCATTATCTTTAGTTTACCCTAAGTTGCCATTTATTATTGTACTCCCTGGAGCACAACACAAATGATTGGCTTAATAAATCCCTAAATTCATTGTGTATAACGAGAAAAACATTACGATGATCAAAGTAGACTTCAGGCAATATTAATAAAAAAACAATAAATTTTAAAAAGTTTTTTCTCGTGCTAAATTTAAGAAATGGTTAACAACCATTTTCCAAAGAGGATCGGCCAAGAGCTCTCTCTCCCTGTCCTTCTTTCTATCTCTCTCCCCTTGCTTTTGTCGTCCAGTAGGCGTTTCGTTTGACTATGCGTCTACTAACAACACGTGGAATGTTGCAATATGAGGATCACTGACAATAAAAGACCCTTTCTTCCACGTTCCTCGGCTTTTACTGCAAAAGTCGTCGCCCGTTATTGCTTTCTTCTATATTATCCTGCATCTCCAGGAAGCAAGTCAGTGGGACGAGCCCTCGTTTAGGAGGAAATATGAAATGGATACTGAGTCAACCTACCGGGGGAAACCATTACCGTACAATACCTTTACGAGGAAGAAGCTGAGTACTGTAGGCAGTCGTACTGATATCACAAATCACCTAGAGGTTTCTAGCCTATTCTCACTATCAAAAAAACGCCCTCTCTGTCTGTATTCACTTATAATTCTTAAATCCACTGTAGAAAGGTTAGTGAAACTGCGGACTTGGAACAAGTACTTACGTAGTTTATTGTACATTTTCAAGTTGACACTCAATATAATAGAAGATAACAGACCGACAGACCTTCATATACAAACACAGAAAGAGGGGGTGGGGTTACAGTTTGTTAATCTGGGAAGCGTTTTTTTTAAGAAAAAGAGACAAGGAATAAAGATCAAGGTATAATCCAGGATGGAGATTTAAATTCCTTGACTTACCTGCAATAAGAATGGAGTCCAACAGATTCCTATTGCGGTGATCTTTGACCTTGCAGATTATCGAGGAATTATCTCACTTAATGGCATGGCACATCTTAAGCAAATAATCCACAATGCCATTATTTGTTAATCCTCTTGATATGGCATCTTTGTGCTGAGAGCATCTTACCTTTAGTTCTTTTGATGCTTGGCGAATATAAGTCTTATTACATCCTTTGCAAGGAATACTATATACAATATTGTTTGGAATTGGCAGGCTATTCCTAATTAGTTTATTTCACAAAATATTATTATATTCAAATACTAAGTTATTATCAATAGTTTAAAAGGGGTACAGTAGGAATGTAATTAGGATGAAATGGTACACAGAAAATATTCTTAAATTTTTTGTTAATACTGGTTGGATTATTGCAACTTACGTGCCACTGTACAACCTACGTGCCACTGATGTGAGTCAGAAATTAAGGAAGAAGAAGAGGAAGAAGTAGAATGAATTCCAGATATTTCGATATATAATAGCAAAACGATTTCGACTCGAAGAAATAATCCTGTTTATTGTTAGGGCTGTACCTTGAGCCTTATCAGGCATAATTACAGAGTTCAAAGATTTCTTTAAAAACCTAAGGAAAGTTTCACAGAATAATGCGCAAAGCATCGTACAGACTATTCTTTCTGAATGGTGTAAAAACATTATGTTCTGTTTGTTAATACACCGAGTATATCCAAATTTAAAATAGTGTGTATAATTGAGGGGTAACCACTTTGTATCACAGTATTTGTATTAGTAATTGAATAACTGGATTTGTTTCCATTTCCAAGAAAGCTACGATTCTATCCATCTGTAACGCTATTATTTAATTTTTTAGTCCATCTTTTCATAGTCAATTTTTTTTTACTGTTTTACCTTGAAACCATAACTGTTCCAACTTTTATAAATTAAAATAACGAAGGTATGAGTAGCAGTTGCAATCTGTATAAATTGAAAAAAAAATTATTTGAGCAAGAAGTTGCTCCACATTCTTTTTGTCAAAATTGTTGTAATATACATTCTCTCTTTATTTGGTTTCTTGTGTATCCTCCTAACAGCAAGTATTCTTTGTTCAAGAAACAGGGGCAGTAGTGGTCTTTATTGTTATAAAATGAATGAGAATTAAGAATGTTTATCCCTCAGCTGCCTGAACTACTGTGTATAGCAGGTCGCGAATATGGAGAAATGACGTGAATAATAGTTAAAACGTATGATATCATATTGAAAATTTTAAGCCAAAGTACTCTCGAAAATCCAAGAAAACAATTCAGGCACCAATAGGTTAATACACAGCTAAGGCGATCAGCTTATTCAGATTCTTTTTATCATACAATATAATGATTCGTTTGCGATCATAAAAGGAAGTTCATCATCTTTCAGAGCAGTCGATGAAGATTTTAATTGGGTATTGAGCTCATGTACCCGGTTCTCCTTCACAATCACTTTTAAGCCATGTCTGATCTTTCATGATATTTTCAATTCAACATCATTTCATTCTGTTTAAGAGCTAAGGTGAGACTTCTATGTGTGAGCCTGGTTTATGACTCAACATCCATGATCCAATCAGTTCTCGAGTGGTAATCTTGAGGCTGAAACTAGAAACGATATTAATGCGTGACATACGTTCCTGAATGTTATCTCCATATTCATTGAATGGTAATGAAATTGACGTCGTCGACAACTTGGCTCTTCAAGTGATCTGCCTCACCAGTATCATATCAATGATAAGACCCTCGGCTCCAGCAACTGTAATTAGTAAAATCTATTATACTCATGACGTAGTCTCTTGTCAACTTGTATGGTTATTTGGACGTGTATTTGGTGCTGGTGAAAGTTATTGTTCTGTTAGGTGCTGCCTGTGAGGCATTCGCAACAGTTGTGGCGGGATTATGAATCGGGTACCAAGAGATATATCTGTCAGAATTGAGGAGATCATTGCAAAAGCTAAGATTACTCGCAGCAGGAATTGCACAATCACTGAACGTATCACCGAATTAGGTATATACTGCATTTTGATTAAGTTCAAAGACATACATTGACTAAAATATTGCGAGAGAAAATATTATTTTGTTCCCCTGAATAGTCTAAAATTCTTACAAATTTTCTTTCAGAAAGAAAATTCAACCTCTCTCTCTCTTTCTACCTCTCTCACTCATGCGTATACTACACCGCACACACCCACCCACACACACACACGTACTAATGGAAGATGTGATTTCTTAATTTTATCAACTCGTACAAACATCCATATACCTGTCGTTTCCAGATATATATTTATTAGAGCTACAATAGACACCCTCACCATCGTATTCAAGTTGGCAATGGTTTTCATCGTTTTTTTAAGGTCATTTTTACCAGATACATATGAATTTATAATAGCCACAATGCCCTCTTAACGTCTCAAATCCTTTGCTCTTTCTTTGGATATACTTGTCACGCAAAGCTTGAGTTCCACCTTCAAAGAAATTGGAAGAAATTATGATGTCCGTAGCGGAAATGAACCCGCGATGCTATAATCACGACAAGGTTTTATAAAGAGTAATGTGACATTTTTAATCGAGATGATCCTTTTGAAAGTTGATTGTGTTTCATGTTTTTTGGTTTCCACTTTATTTTCCTTGTTGGTTATGTTAGTTTTTTAGGGGGAAATATCTAAGAGATTGGTTTCATCTTAGATCTAATAACTTGATGATGTACCTACAGAGCTGCCATCTTGGTTACGTTACCGGATGGTGGTTTTCTTCCCTTTTATTAGACAGGGTCAATTACACCCACATATATATATATATATATATATATATATATATATATATATATATATATATATATATATATATATATATATATATATAGATTTATATCATATATATAATATATATATATATATATATATATATATATATATATATATATATATATATATATATATATATATATATCTATATATATATATATATATATATATATATATATATATATATATATATATATATATATACATATATATATATATATATCTAATAAAAGGAGCCCATAAAAACACCAAAATGTAGAGAGAAAAGTACTATCAGAGACTGCTGTCTCTCTCTTCAGGTATATGAGAAAAAGTTTTACAGAAAAGGTGGTATTTATACCAAGATTCGTCCCACAAGTAAGCCAATTTAGGTCACCCCCGCTGATAATCTTCCTTTAATCTCCTTAAGCGTTGGTTGAATGAACACTGCGTCGACGATGTCTGATGTCCAATTCCCTTTTGAGATGTTTCATTACCTGCTTCTCTTTTATTAAGGCCGATTCCATCATTTGACTCTTGTACCGGCAGTTGCTGCTATAAATTACACGTGACATATCCAGTTTATTCTATGGTTATGTTCATTTATATGATTGAAAATAGCCGAGTTCTGTTGTCCATACCTAACTGACCGTTTGTGTTGTATTAATCTCTGGGAAGTGATTTACCTGTAATCCGATGTAAGATTGGTCACAGTCCTGGCATGGGATCTCATATACCCCCGAGTCTTTGGGCGATGTCTTTTGTTGGACGTTAATCAGGGATTTGGCTAAGGTATTTGGGTAGGTAAATGCAAAAGGGTTGGATTTCCCAAGGGTGTGAGTAATAACTCTCTTAAAAATTCGGGTGTAGTATGGGTAGTCCTTTAGTCCTATTTTAGCCAATCTGTACATGGAATACTTTGAACTACAGTAATAAATGCAATAAAACCCAAAACATGCTGTGGATGAGATACGTGGATGACATACTAACATTTTGGGATAATAAGTGGGGTAATTTTAATGAATTCCTCTCAAATTAACGCATTAGTGCCAGCATCAAATTTAAAGTTGAATGGGAAACAGACAACAAATTCCTTTTCTTGATGTTTTTTAATAATCAAGAGACACGACAGAATACAAATTTACCATATACAGAAAACCAACGTTCTCACTTTCATATATTCACTACTTTAGCTATCATGACAATACTATCAAGATAAGTCTAGCTAGCACCTATTCTTAAGAGCCTTACGAATTTGTTCCCCAGATTTCCTGGAAAAAGAATTTGAACTAATTCGCAAGCAACTCTCATCTTTAAAGTATCCTGACCATATAATTGAGAAGCAATTCAAAAAGCAAACGTAATTTTCTACCGACCCCCTAAAGACAAGACCAGAGACACACAACAATAAAATAAAAATTCCCCACCTGGAGACGATTAAGAGAGTTACTCACACCCATTGGGAAAATCCAACCCTTTTGCATTTACCTACCCAAATACCTTAGCCAAATCCCTGATTACGTCCAACAAAAGACATCGCCCAAACTGGAAATATGTCACGTGTAATTTATAGCAGCAACTGCCGGTACAAGAGTCAATGATGGAATCGGCCTTATAAAAGAGAAGCAGGTAATGAACATCTCAAAAGCGGAATTGGACATCAGCATCTCATCGACGAGTGTTCATTCAACCAACGCTTAAGAAGATTAAAGGAAGATTATCAGCGGGGGTGACCTAAATTGGCTTACTTGTGGACGAATCTCTTGGTATAAATACCACCTTTTCTGTAAACTTTTTCTCATTTCATATACCTGAAGAGAGAGGACAGCAGTCTCTGAATATAGTACTTTTCTCTCTACAATTTTGGTGTTTTTATGGGCTCCTTTTATTAGATGGAATTCTGTTGTTACAGAACTTTACCAGTCATATATATATATATTATATATATATAATATATATAGATATATATATATATAGTATATATATATATATAGATATATATATATATATAATATATATATATATATAATATATATATATATATATATATATATTATACACACACATATATATATATATATATAATATATATATATATATATATATATATATATATATATATATTATATATATATATATCTATATATATATATATATATACACTACACACACACACACACACACACACACACATATATATATATATATATATATATATATATATATATATATTATTTATTTATTATGTTCCCATGTTTTACTTTTTTTTTATTCAGTCCTTATTAACTAACATATTTCGTAAATATCCGTATCATCTCCGTTTTGTCTGATTCCAACTGACATACTGACATCTCTTTAGACATCTTCTTGTATTTCTTTTTATTCCCTCCTCTCATACACTCCTTTGTCCTGAACTCACATTTCCATCCAATTCTTTAAATGTTTGAGAAAAATTGCAGGGGACTTGGATTTAGAATATCGCCTTTTTTTAATATGGCTTTTTTCAAATGGCCCTTATTCCTCCACAGATAGTCCTTCTTTATTATATTTTTTTTATCATAGGTGTCTTGGTAAAATAACAATAAAAAAACTGCACTCATCTTAAGACTTGGTTACTTTGGCAAGTTCTCTGCATTACGCCAACACGAGGATATGGACTTACAAGATTTTACAAGAACCAGGTATTCTCCCGACCTTCGGCCCGAGTCCTCCTGACCCAAAGCTCAACTGTTTTTGTGTTCTCTCTCTCTCTTTATTCATTTTTAATCTAATGATAACTTCTAACGGAGCTATTTCCTGTAAAACTAATTTACAGTGAGCACCCATCTTCTTGATAACAATTTAAACTAAAGGGAAAGCCAGGGTGCAGACTCGTTAGGCACTTCGAAATTGTAAACATGATAAGAAGGAAGTCTGGGACAGGTGATGGCGTTTTAACGGAAAAAATCTTAGCTAGACCATCTGATTATTTTCATCTTGAGCACAAGAGAAAAAAATATCTGTAATTGCAATGTGAAATAGGTAGTGGTTCTGTTTTCATTAATACGCTTCTTTATGATGTGAAGGAGTTATTCGTCTGTAAATCTTTTGAATGTGTTTTTGGACATCATGGATGATTGAAAAATTTTTTGGTGTTTTATTTACAGGATATTCAAATAGTTCTCCAAAGTGAATAATTTTGTAACAGTCATTGACTTAACATATAAAAACTTGAAAACGATACCAGATTCGTCGTTTTTCAATGTTTTTAAAATGAATGAGAAATTCTACTTTATATTTTTCATTATTTCTACACCTACCACAAAATGTTCAGTTAAAATTGTATTGACAAGTAATATATTTTGTGCCCTCGGACGATGTAGATGAAAAATTTATTTAGATTTACGAATATTCATCTTCCATTTTTAATAACAATAAGCCTGGGGAATAATAATTAATAAAATAAAATTGAAAAATACACACATGCATCGATTATGAAAATTCGGCTACATAGAGAAGCCCTCAGACATTTATAGATATTCAGCGCTTAAGAAAGGGGAAAGAGGGGGGTTGGAGTGGTTGAACGGCATAGAAGAAAAGAAGTGAAAATGGGATAAAGTGAAAGGCTAAAAGGTCGGTGCATCGAGGATTAGAGTGGAGTCTACCAACAACCTTAGATATGCTACATGTGCGACACATCAGGTGCGGTGCTGACGACTTTAATAAATCCCTTAAATTGTATGCACTGACGAGATCGCAAGGTATTGTTTCATAAAAAGATATAGCTCTTATGTAAATTAAGTAGAAACTCAGATCTATCTGATTGTATTTAGAGGCGACAAAATTAACAAGTTACAGTTAGATATCGCAAGCGCTTGATGACGATTTAGAAAGACTTATTGGTAACCAGTGAACACGATGCCTCTTTTACCCTTGCACTTATATAGTCCGACCAATTTCTAGTTTGTGATTGACGAGTGCGATGCATGAATTCAATTTTCCCCAACTCCTTTGAAAAATACCTAGAAATGCTCACCATGGCGAGATTCAAGTTGGCAATGAAGACACCTTTCCCAAATTCACTCCCTGGAACTCGTTCACTTTCCAATTAGACGGTTCAGTGGGTTTTCTCCTCCCTATTTATTTCCGCTTTTACCAGACTCTTTTACAAGCTTTAACTTCCTTCATTCACATTTTTCGTTTCCTATTTTATTTATTATTTATTTTTTCTATAAAGGGAGACCTGGTACTTATGTAGACTATAGCAATTAAAAAGGTTTATATGAAAGCGTTTCTTGTTCTTAATTGAATAGAGTGCACAAAAAAGGTATGTATTATATACTTTTCGCCTTTACCCAGACAGAAATACAAACTTCTAGTCTTTTAATCATTAAATATATTACATTTGTGAATGCTACCACTGGTGGGTGTTTTCATTTAGTGCAATGTATTACACAAGGGTAGTACGTTTTTACTTTGGAATGAATCTATTATATTTTTTTTTAATGGATATATAGAGTAAATTCTTTATTTCATTAGAGCATGTAGAAACGTTTGACAATTAAAGATATGAGTATTTGTTGGTATTATCGCGATAAAAAAAACTTATTTTGAAGGAGAACATAATAAAATTTCTTTAGAAACAAATATAAAAAAAAACTGATTTGTAATATTTCACTAGTTTCTAAAACAATATCAGGCAATTTTATAAATATGAAAATTTCAATTAAAGCAAACTTATTATTCATCATCAATCAGATTGCAAAAAACATATATTTTCAAGTATAAAATCTAAAAGCAAAACAAGCTCAAGTTAGGGTAATTTTATCAGTTTCTTACCATGCCACAGAATCCAAATGAAAATTGTGCTTCAATAAAAAAGAAAAAGATAGACATTGAGATTTATTTTCAAATACTGGCTGCAATTTCCATTACGTTTTCATAAACAAAATATTTGAAAAAAATAATTAAAAATACTCTCTAAAGAGAACTTATGGCTGTGTTTAGGGATTAGAACAGAAATGCATGGGAAGTTTCACAAAAAACATTCGTTTGTAAAAAGTATAAACATTCGTTGCCTCTACAAGCCTCATTTCGCCTTCACTGGCTCTCATTGCCACACACCGGTGAGTAATTTTGCAATAAATAGAAATGTTAGAGTCGAGTATTGTGCCTCTCATGCGGGTCACGTGTTTTCTTTCATCAGTTATTGTGCGCTGAAGACAAAATACTATGCTTTTTGGACTTTGATCATAAAAAATATTTTGTTACTAAAATTACGACGAAAAGGGAAGGGAGGGAGGGAAGGCGAGTTTATTAGCTCCAATAAGAAATCTTATTATCAAATCAAAAGGCACATGAAATTTTAATGACCTTTACTTGCCCACACTAAAAAAAAAAAAAAAAAAAAAAAAAAAACAAAAAAAAAAAAAAAAAAAAAAAAAGACGGCTTAAACCAGGAGGGAAGCGATAGATATTTTAATTAAAGGCAGAGGCAAGAAATTAATGAATGATGTTTTCAACTGCAACGATGTCAAGTCTAATTGATTTAATTATTTTTATTTTTACTCGTGATTCACGTTTTGTGTCTGTATTGCTTTTACATTAGACATTTTTTTCTGGCAACTACAGGTAGTTAAATTAATTTCCATCACGGGGTTCTAAGATATCAAGTGGGATACAGATGTTAGAAAAGTTGTTGTATAACATTATAATGAGAGAGAGAGAGAGAGAGAGAGAGAGAGAGAGAGAGAGAGAGAGAGAGAGAGAGAGAGTGCCAAGCTTTACGACAAAAATCTGGACATAAACTGTAGTCGCTCTTTTGAAAGAGAAAATCCGAGAGATACGTTAGAAATAAGGGTGATCAAAATGCCAGTTTTCTCTCGTGATGTGAGAGAAATATTGTATCTCATAATGCAAGTTATCAAAATTGATATTACTAAGATTTAGATGGCAGAGGAAATTTTATAAATATTGCTATTGCCATTAAAACTCGCAGTGGAATAAAATAGGTTCTAGATATGCGAGAAACACCCATCCTTATCGTGTAAAGTTAAATGATGCTTAAGACCCAGTCCATGAAGAGTACTTAAAAACAAAACATTATTCCTGAAGGTCTTACATCTCTATAATAAAGACCTTTTCCATGTAATTTGAATTTTGAAATATATTGTGATCGCTTTGACATTGAAGAAAAATATATTCATATTTTTTCCCATCTCACCTTTAAATTGAACCAACAGTGTTATGTGTGATCTATATCCTACTGCTTTTTTCCAGAGACTAAATATGTCGGGTAAATGGAGTTAAGTAACCTGCTCTCATAAAATTGCATGTAAAAATTCGCAAAACTAGTGAAAGCCAATTTCCCATATCTATATCAAATGCTTGTTAAAAAATATTTACCATTAAATACAAAACAAGTATCATATATGCACATTATAATTGACTGTAAAATGGTAATAACCGATAAAATAAAAGCAAATCTAGTTCATATCTAAAGAAAACCTAGAGCGGCATTAACAGGTATCTAATTATATAGACACTATCCCTAATTTCTCCATTCCTGAAGTTCATTTCCAAAATCAAAAGAATTAATCATATGTGATATGGAAATTGTGGCAACTGACGGCTTTAACAATGTAACAAGAATTTAAACAACATATGACACTACCAACTGTGCTGCGTATTGGCACCATAATATATATGAGTTTATGGGTCATATGTGCAAATAGAGTGAGACATGTGTTAAGGAAAGGAAACTTGTAATCAAGTCCTCATTTTCACCAAACACTTCTACTATTGACTATGAGATTCACGATTTACTGGTATAAATACCGAAGGTTTATATATATATATATACTAGCATATCATAGCAAATAAATCATCTTACCTATGTGACTTTTATCATTAACACTTCCTTCGTCGGTTTTGGTGATACCCAGTTATCATATTTTTTAAGAGCTGAATCTTTTAGGGAACTAGTTAAAATGGGTATGTTCATGTAAGCCCCGAAAACTTTGCCTTTAGCTATTTTGAAAACATCACTTTCATAGTTATTATTTACTTTTTTTGGCGCAAAATTTTAAATATTCTCAATGTCGGATCATAGAACTTTATGCCAAACTTAGCACTTTCTTCTTATCTAGTGATAATTGTCGAGTTAAAAGCTTACAGAAAATGAATTCTTCTCCTATCTCTTTCCATGTTGAAACGTTGATTGGTGATTTCCTCTCTAACTTTTCTGAGGCGACTGTATATCCAGCTTAAAAGAAGGAGCTTCCCCTGACCAGGTAGAAGTCAGTTCTCATGCGTTGAACATTTTTGAAGTGTTGCTATGTGAATTCTCTTGCAGCGTTTACTTTGAAATTTGGGCATGGTGCTTTCTAACACAACACTTAAAGTTATAGCGATTCAAGGCTCTCATACTTTACTTCATCAAGGAATTTGGCACCAAACATCCTCTTTTACACTCTTTGTGGAACCTCAAATGCAACTTTGCTTTCTGAGCATTGATCAAAGTCTTCTAGAAGTCAATTATAACAGTCCGATGATGAAGAAAAAGGCTGGAAAATGCATTAGAAATCAGACCCGTGTATTGCTAAGTAATGAAGCTTTTTTCAGTTCAAATATACAGTTAAAATAGTTTATAATATATGTGTTAGTCACTTCCTAATTACATCAAGGCCTTCATTATTGTTTAGCTAAAGACTTCAATGCTTTTAGGGCTATGTAGCAAAGGTATAATTAAGAGGCTGTGTCAACAAAGTTACTGACATGAGGTGAACAAAACAGAGGTCACTGTACAATCAATGAAGGATGAAAGATGTACTAAATATAGATGTGCAAGACATGAATGAAGTTATGATACATATATTACCGAAATGTTGATATTGTAATGCAAGTGGTAATAATGATACATTTAACATAACATTAAAATGAATGATAATAAAGATGTATGCAGTATGGGTGTTTCTTGCATATACGCACATTTAGCACGTAGAGATGCTGCTATGAAGAGATTACTGGCCATACTTGATGGAAGCTTTCTTGAACATTTTCAACCCAAACAAATCTCCTCTGACCATTTTTTTTTTAGGGTTTGTTCTCGCAGTTTTTTGCTGTGACAGCTGGTGAACATAGTCAACGAGCCCTATATACTCGAAACAGACATTCGTAATAGCCACAGTCTATAAAATCACTTCTTGATTTCACCATTTTTGTACTTAAATTGAGAAATAAGTGACTATATGCTACCATCCCCTGTTAAATTGAACTATAGGATAGAATCACGATTAAAACTGCTGCGAGACATCATTCTATAAAAAATTATAAAATTTTATTTAATTCATATATGCATAAATAGTTTGAAGAATTTTTATACAATTTACTAAAATAATTATGTAAACATAAAAAAAAATTTTTTAAGGTAACATTCACCGAAATACGTGTTTGTAACAGCGACGTACCCTTGTGCTATTAAATGTAGTTTAGTTATGGACAAAATAACTGGATCATTTTGGCTTCTTCCTCAAATATAAGTCATTAGCTGTTAGCTACAGACACTCAAATCTGTAATTAATATCTTATTGCTGATACTATTTTACAAATATATTATGATTGTTGCTGATTTGCTATTTCAGCAACACACAGCCACTACTACAACAGTTACTGTTGCTATCATTAAACTTAAGCCCCCACTTTAATCAATTTTATTATCATTCAGTTTCAGAGGTTCTGTGCAAGAACTGTGGTAATTCATCTAAAAATTTACATTCAAAGTACAATTTTCAGTTCAGAAAATAATTTGGATTCAAACTTACGTGGCAGAGCCGAAGGAGATCGGAAGCGACTGAAAAAGAGCTCGATAAGAACCGGGAAAAAATCCAGAGACTTAAGTGGCCGACTTTATGGTAAAAGTTAGGAGAAATATGGGTTTTGTGTGGGAATTGGTCGTGCTTGTAGAAGAGACAGCTGAAGGAAGAAAAGTAGAATAGTGCTAAAGGATCGAGAGAGAGAGAGAGAGAGAGAGAGAGAGAGAGAGAGAGAAAGATAAACGGAGGTGAAAAGATTCTTGAAGAGACCGTAAGGAAAAGATGACATATGTAAGAAATAATAAAAAATAAGCCACCGAAAAGAATAATAGAATAATCTCTGTAAGGGAAAGATAAAGAGCAATTATTCCTGTGGTGAAAAGCTTAAATGATGCATATGTTAATGCTGAGAAAGTCCTTAAGATATGTTCAAGTGATAAAAAGCCTTCGGGGTTGAGGAGCTGATGATAAACAGTGAACCTTCGAAATAGGCGTGAGGTTAAAAAAAAAAGAATGATGTTTCTGTCTCCTTTTAAAGATAACAGAAAAATTAGGCCACGATACATATGGGAAGAGGAAGGAACTTTCAAACACACACACATAGGGATTAAAAGATCTTTCCTGTGGAGAGAGAACAATAACTCTTGATGATCGTGGAAAATGAGAGCATTTAGGGAAAAGTCAGTGATGAGCAATAATAGTAAAGCGACGAACGAAAAGAGCAATCAGGGATCCTGAGCCGTTCTTTCAGCCATTTTCCTTTTTTGAATTCAAATGCGACGTCAATAAAAAAAAAAAATCTATTAATATCAGTCTATAAAATACCGATTTTCAGAATTCGGTTGAATTGAAGATTATCAGAAAACGAAATATCTACCACCCCTCCAGAGAAGAATTGGCAAATATCCAAACGGCAAAACACAAACATTTACTGAAAATATCATTACAGGTGTGACTGATGCTGGATTCGGAGAGGAAGTAAGTCTGTGCAGATAAAAATAGCGACGTTGGTGTAATAAGTAACAATTAGCGACTTGATAACGAAATTACGGTGAAAGAAATAGCTCATTTATATTCGCATAGGAAAACAAACCATATAATATAATTCCAGAAGAATATTAGCAACAACTAACAGGTGTTAGTAACACCTAACATGAACGATTTTATTAGGAAGACCACTTTGATTGAACCTAAGCTATGAAACAATCCACCAACTGGTGATTGGAGATGACAAGAAGAAGCCTTTTGCCTACTTTCGCCCTTGTGACGTGATAAAGGATGGTGCAGGTGTGTAGTGCACACAGTCTTATATTAGTTTTACAGGAAAATCACTTCCCCAAATATTGATACAACATAAACGGCCATTTAAGTATGGACAAAAGAGTTCAGCTATTTTTAACCATAACCACATTATAACCTGGAATTTATCACGTATAATTTATAGCAGCAAAGGTCAGCACAAAAGCTAGATGGTGAAGTTAGCCTTGATTAAACAAAGACGGGTAATGAACATCGCAAAGGGTGCCAGGCATTCAGATATTATAAATAAAATCTTCCTTTAACCAACGCTTAGGAAGATTGAAGATAAATTATTAACCGGAGTAACCTAGTTAAACGGATTACCTGTGGATGGATCTCTTAGCATAAATACCGCCTTTTCTGTAATTTTTGCTCATTCTCAACCTTCCTGAAGAGACAGCAGTCTCTGAAATATAAAATTTACTTTTTATAATTTGGCGTCTTTATGAAGTCATTTTATTATAGATGTATGCATATATATATATATATATATATATATATATATATATATATATATATATATATAATATATATATATATATATATATATATATATTGTGACGAAGAACCCAAATACCGGGTCATTACACTTACCAATAAAAAATAGTTACCTCACAACAGCCAGATACCTGAAACTTCATCACAGATAAAATACGACTGATTACTCTAAAAGCAAGAGATCCTTTAAAAACTTATTAACCATGCAAATTAATCAAAGGGCATCACTTAAACAGCAACTTTAAAAGTCTAAGTAATTCCCAAGTTCTAACTCACTCAATAAAATTGAAGGAAAATAGCACAATTACCACGCTAAAACTCTACCTAAATAAAATTCTATCAGGTGGTCAAAAAATGAAATACTGTTATAGAACTTTTAAATACAAAAAGACATTCTTTTAAATTGAAAATTTACAAGTGAAGTTCACAATCTCAGGAAATATCCTATCATTTGCTAACAATACAAAGTATAATTAATTCTGGGATTATTTATTAAACAAAATTAAATTAAAATTTGTTTTATAAAGAAAATTAATTAATCAAGAAATCAAATTAGTCAAGTAAAATTCAAACTGTTAAACAATAACTAAAATTTTAAAAGAAATCTAAAATAAACCATCAATAAACGCCAAAGTTAATTAAACAAATTATGAATGCAAAAACACCAAAATAAATGGATAAACGTATAAAAATTTACCAAAAGCAAATTAACAAGAATTAAACATACGTTTTATATGAAAACAAAAGTACACACATGAAAAATAATATGAAATAATGATCACCACTTTGGATACCTAATTCACTTTGCAGAAGCAAAAGCAGTGGGGGCAGGGTGAGGTGTTACAGGAGACTGTTTTGAATATTCGCGGCGCGGAGGAGATGCCATGTTGACTTTTTTGATGTTAGCGCCGTGTAGGTCGCGATAGGTGAACTGCCACCCGAGGTCGTAGAGACTACTTACCTTGGCGGATGGATTTGGGTGTCGCGCGGCCCGGGAAACTGCCCCGGGAATCTGAAAACTACCCCTAAACCCATTTTAACACTCGTTTTAACCATGGTTAAAAAAATTTACACCTTACCTCTTTTTGCTCCAGCTCCCAAAATTCACTATACTCTTCACAGGCTTCGGTACAAAAACACTGTCTGTTCAGAAGCAACAACTATGCTATTCAGAAATTAAATACACAAAGAGTGACCATTACAATGCTGTACGTTACTGTTAAGATAAAGAGAGAGGATAGATTGGCCAGCTCTAACGGCCTCCAAGAATGACAACTAACGCAAATGGTATCTATAAACAAAAGGACCCTCTCTTCTATGGGAACTATTGATCAAGATGCAAAATGAATGACGTCAAAGCATTTCCTCAAAACCCTTGATAAATTCCCTTTTCCAATGAGAGGGAAAGAAACTGATTACGACTATTAATATCTATTGAAGTACACTACTTCAGAACATAAAAGTCTCTTAACACGAACGAAATGTTTCTAAACGATTACCGCAAGCGAACAGTGACGTCACAGTAGTTTAGGGAATTAAGTAATTATTTCATTTCCTAACTAATTTACTCACAAGTCAATAAATTATTTTGTGATAAATTGAGACATATAAGAATTAATTTATCAGTGATATCAAACAGATTCATAACAAAAGAATTTCTAATTACTAAAATAAATATTCATGTAAGGACACTATGATGTCATTTCCTGCAGCTGAAGTGATTTTATTCGGAATGTTTTGAATATAATGTTCTTGAAACTTTGAGGAAACATTGTACAATTGGTCATATGTACTTCTGGGTAAGGAACAAAGACGAATCTTTTACGTGTTCGACACGAAGGACTCGTGCGCCTCCATCAATAACTTCTTGACATATTTTCTCACAACAATACGAAGAGACCGAAATTCTTTCTGGACTTATCGCTTATTTTCCAACACTTCCTGATTGCTTCTTGACTGCTAAGCATAACAAAACTTAAGGGTAGGGGCAAAACGCATGATTAAAGATTTATGTTATTCCTAATATCAATTCTAAGTTAACCTTATTATGGAATCTGAACATAAAACAGGCATTTTACAACATTACATACAAATACTGAGGGGAAGTTACACTTTCCAATGGCACTTATTATCTTTCCCACCTTTATCAAAGGGGTTTTTGCGACTGCATGCCCTTGCTGTCGTCAACCACAGTTATTGGCGGAGGGCCTCGCCTTCGACTAAAAAGTCCACCTGCAATGCAGCAGTTTCCACAGTTATTGGCGATGGACCTAGCCTTTTAATAAAAAGTAATACTGCAAGGCAGCAATTTCCACACTAATTGGCGGTGGGCCTAGCCTTTTACTAAAAAATTAAGACTGCATGACAGCAGCTGTTCTTTGAGTATTCATACGCCCCTACCACAGGGAGGTTAGCAATGGCCCTTTTATACATACATATATATATATATATATATATATATATATATATATATATATATATATTATTATATTATATATATATATGGAGGAAATATAACCGTAATCGATTGTATGAACTACTCGGCATCTTCCTTATACAAGTATTGTAACAATAATGGCTTCCTCCCCCAGATTTTTCCAAGGATCTATTTCTCAGGAAATATTCAGTTTCCTATTCCCTCCTAAAAAAGAAATCATCTCACAAACTTGCGTCCCCGGGATGCTGGAGAATACAAAAAAAAAAAAAACAAAAAAAAAAAAAAAACAATAATGGCCGACGACTTTTGCAAAAAAGGTCAAGGAACTTTTGAAGAACAAGCTTTTTATTGTCAATATTCTTCGTATTGAAATATTCTTCGTATTGCAGTATTCAGACGGACATATAGACGGAAGACAAACAGAACGACACGCGATGAGAGAGAGAGAGAGAGAGAGAGAGAGAGAGAGAGAGAGAGAGAGAGAGAGAGAGAGAGAGAGCACTGGGTAATCGAAAGTTAACCGTATCTCAGAATGAAGAGCGAATAAATAGGTTGCTGGATTATCCACGTTCTTTGAATTCTTTTTTGATAAATCATAAAACACAATTGCTATAATAAACATTGAACGTATAATAATAAATTTTTAGTCTTCCAATGATCATAGCCTCTGTTACACAAATGAGTATAGTAAAAAAAAAAATCTGTTACATGTAATCAAATTCAATCTGTGTCCAATTTTATTCTCTCTCTCTCTCTCTCTCTCTCTCTCTCTCTCTCTCTCTCTCTCTCTCTCTCTCTTTACTTGTCTCTTGTATTTCACATCAGTGATTACAAGATAGCGAAATCTAGAAAAGTCATCCTTCAATCTCCCACCTGAAGATAGCCTCAAAATTGCGAAAATTGGAGCTTCTTCAGAAGGTAAATAATTTTCAATTTTTAACAGAGGATAAGCTGCATCATAACACTTTCCATATGATTGATATCCGGAAACAGTGGTCTTCAGGCTTTGATTAAAATTAAAGTATCCTTTTTAAGCACAATTACATACAAAATAAACTTCCATTAAGACCTTGCTCCAAGCATTTTGTGTAATTTCTGAGACCTCACAAATTTATGGCTCTTAGGCCCAGGTGCCGCGGATGTTCTTGCATACCTCATCCTGTTAATATTGTTAGATCATAAAGTCTGGGAATTCTCTCAGGAATTGAGGACAACCATATTATCACTAGTCCATCTTCGTGGATACCAAGCTTAGTTTACATGGATTCAATTTAAGCTGTGTGTGATCCTTAAGATGAGGTAAGCTGGGATATATAACAGAACTGGAATATATCCCTGGGCCAGGCAGTAACTCTGGTTGTTGGAACAAGGTGTTTATATCACATATTGTTTAAGTTGTCTGAATGAGAACCTGTATCCCCGAAAGTGTTTTAGTTATATTAAAAAAAGTAACGGTATTTATTGATGATAGCCTCATATCCTACTCTGACTCAGGTCCTCAATACTTAGACCTGCTATCATTTTGTAATCTCTCGAAGTGCCATTAGTACCAAACTCGATGTACCTGCTCCAAATTATTTGTTATACTGTGATATGGAATAAAAGTACTTCATGGTTCAATTGCCGGTTACTTCTCCATGTCGATGTGACTATTTGAAATTCGAGATATACCACAGGAATGACCTCTTCCAAAGTAGGTAGGGTATGGCTTCTGTAGCGTTGCTAACTGATTTTATGCTATTCTGCTCCTGCCCAAGCTCACTGTCTTTTCTTAGCTCTTATATATATATATATATATATATATATATATATATATATATATATATATATATATATATATAAATAAATATATATATAAAAACCATGAATTTTCTATCTTAAAAACTGCGTTTTTCATCAGTGACGCCATAAGTACAATTTTGTTGTCCTCATCCTTAACATGATTAGTCGTTTGGTTGGGTTTTTTAAACTGGTCCTTATGCCAACACGGGCAGATAAAAGAGTAAGTATCGCTATAATTTCCAACCACTGGGAATTGACAATGAACGCGCACGTGACAGTAAAAGGTTAAATGGAAAACATTATTGCGCGGTTTCCTGACAATTTTGGTTCCAGTAATGAAAAATCATCGAAGTGAATGGACCTGGATTAAAGGAACTCTCTTTCGATTTCCATTCCTTTTTTCAGTTAATTTTATCTCTTCATTTCATAGTGATCTAGGATATATAGCATTCAATTGACCAGGATAGCACGATTAAAGAAAAAATACCTTTAGAGTGAAAATGATCACAAGTAAATAATATGTGAAGCTATCATATTTTAGAATTTTCAAAGCTCATTCGTTAGATGAGGATTGCTTATTCACGAAATGAAAAGAAAAGTATCTTTCAGATATCTCCTAAAAGCACTTGATGACTTGAGCAGAAAGACCTTTAACGAAAAAAGGAAGTTATATATACATATATCTGTTCTCTGGAGAGTCATTCAGCTTGTAAATAAATGATGTTTGAACTTCAAGCCAAGGCAGGAGAAGTCGACAAGAAAAGATAATGGAAAAAAAAAAAAAATTATAGTTGTTCCAAATCAAACACCAATTCAAAGTTGCAGACGTGAACCCTATTTTATTATTCATTCTTATTCTTATTATATTATTATTATTGGTTGCTGGTCCACACTAATATCGCATGTGATATAGTCCTTTAATGAATTATTTACTGTGGACCTTGAACCATTGTCATTATTTTCGACACGGAAAATTGTGCCCATATTATTATTATTATTATTATTATTATTATTATTATTATTATTATTATTATTATTATTATTATTATTATTATTATTATAGCTGTTTCAACGGCATTTGATTTATATAGAATCTTCTCAATTCTTCTTATGATCTTCTTCTCATCAGCATGTAGATGGTGTTGTACCAGGTTTCCTAAGGACATATAAAGGTGCGTTTAGATTGGAGATTAAACTCTCCCGAGAGACGGCTACTCTCGCGCGACTTTCTCTACAGCGTGTTTACACTACCAGCAAGTTTTTCTCTCTGAGAGCTGTGAGGGAGTGTCGCGAGAGAAAGTGTCCGAGAGTCGGGTAAGATTTCTCGCACATCTTACACTGGAGCCAGTGCCAGTCGACAACTAGCGAGGGTTGAGAGAACATGTCTCAAAAGTGCCGTGTTGCTGCTACATTAATAATTATGAACGAAGTGAAAAAGAAAAAGGAAAAGAAGTGATGTGCGTTCCGAAAATGGATAAGCAGAAGGGGAGAGGATGGAGCACATGCAAAATTAAGAGAATTGTTTGTGGAAGATACATCGAGCTATAAGAACTTCGTATATATGAGCCCTGAAGATTTTCACTATTTGTTGGAAATAGTGTCTCCAAAAATTCACAAGAGATACTCAATTAAGAAAAGCAATAACCCCGTCAGAAAGATTAGCAGTCACTCTTAGATTTTTGGTCTCGGGTAAGAATTTATCCCGTTTCATATACTTATACATACTATTATATACATAACCTGTATAAACACGTGACTTTTGTGTGGATGACCGAAATGTTATCGCTCTATATAGAGCTTAGACAGGAGTTGCGTTGGAGAACCAACACCACCATAAATGAAGCATTCACCAACTTTATAAATGATTTTTTTTTTCTAAATCAAACCTTTTATTTCAGGAGACAGTTATCACTCATTGATGTATCTCTTTCGCATACCTGTGCCTACCATTTCAATTATTGTCCCCGAAGTGTGTAGGCACTGTATACAAAATCCCTGCAAGACTTTCTTTTCGCAGGTAAGAAAAAACGTTTCGAGTTAGAATTTAATGTTCTTAAAATTGAATAATGTATATAATGCATTTCAGCTGGCTACAATAAAATTGTAAAAGAAACATACTGAAAACATGAATCAAACATCGAAATAATAAAAAAATAAAAAAAACACGAACAGCCTCGTTGCACTGCAGAAGGGGTGGATTGATTCTCTCCACAAATGGAGGAGGAGTAGGAGTAGCAGAATAGGAAGAAATAGAGGATGCATATTGCGCATCTTCAAATTCTCCCATTTCAACAATAGCTTTCACAATGGTTCTTTTCAAGCGTTTTCTATTAACCTCCGAGCGTAGTTGCCTCAATTCTGAGGCAACATAATCTCCGAATGTTGATAAATCATCACTTGGCGTATTGATTATAGCCATTGCCTTAGCTATTGTTTCCTCATGTGCCGAAGTTTCGGCTTTCCGTTTTTTAGTAGCAGGTTTCTGTTTGGGGGTTCCTGTTTCCAAATTAATACTTCCAGATTGCTCTGGTTGATTCCCGTTTCCAGATTCCGGTTTCCTTTGTTGAGCTCCTCCAATTCGGAGCTAGGCAGTTCTTGAAGAAATAGAGTTTTTATATAACACTGTGTAAACACAAAAAAATGCTGGAGTGAGCAGTAAGTGAGGGAGGGTTGGTTAGGATAAGAAAGCATAACATATAAATACATAGTAACTAGTTCACGTGCCCGTTAAATTCAAATATTTAAATTAAATATTTAAATTTTAATCATTTATTTAAATTAAATATATAAAAAAATTTTTTTAATAATAATAACACAAATAATCTAGTGCACGTGCCCGTTAAATTAAAATATCTAAATTAAATATGTAAATTTTAAGCATTAATTTTAATTAAATATATTGAATAAAATTTATTTTTTTTTCAAATAATGATAACACAAATAATCTAGTGCACGTGCTCGTTAAAAATAACGGGTTTTGAAGTGTGTGTGTGTGTGTGTGTGTGTTTGTGGGTAGTGTTTTTTTTGTTTTCACACTAATTATTTATGAGCGTGACGGACAGACAGGCGGACAGACACTGTGATTATTATAATATAGATTAGCTATTGCTATATAGAGAGGAGTGTTCCTCAAAACATGCAGCTCCAAAATTTATGACAATTTATTGAACTAATTATATGTCTTTTACAGGTTCCCAATTCAAACGAAGAATGAAACAAAGTTGCAGATGAATTTCAAGAAAAATGGCAATTCCCAAATTGCATGGGAGCAATAGACGGGAAGCATATTGTATTGAAACAGCCTCCAAACAGCGGAAGTCTGTACTTCAACTACAAGGGAACAAATAGCATTGTCCTGATGGCATTAGTAGATGCCAATTATAAATTTTTGTACATTGATGTCGGGTGCAATGGACGTATATCAGATGGAGGAGTATTTGCCAATTGTTCATTGTCACAAGCTTTAGAAAACAATATCTTAAACGTGCCAAACGGACGTCCTCTGGATTACACCAAAAGCAACAGACAAATACCGTTAGTTGCAATTGGAGATGACGCATTTCCATTAAAAAGGTATTTGATGAAACCTTTTCCTTTCTCTAATCAGCGTGCACCGAATCGTATTTTTAACTACAGGTTATCAAGAGCGCACCGTGTTGTGGAAAATGCTTTTGGATTGTATTTATGCTCCTGGAAAAATTTAGAGGATGAAAATGGTGAAATGTTAAGAGAATTTATTTGCCACTAAGAACTTTTCATTCTTTGGAACATCAAGGGGGCGGGGAAGAAATGCGTCTGTAGAGGCTAAAGAAATTCGAGAATCTTTCAAGAACTATTTTTGTCAACAAATGGCGAAGTCCCCTGGCAATATGAATATATTTAAATTTATCATTAAAAACCAGAAGGACAAATATTATCCATACATTATGAACATACAATAATATTCTGGTAAGTTACAATGTTTGTCCGTTTGCTTGGTTTGATTGTGCAGAATTTACAATGTTTGTCTGTTTGCTTGGTTTGATTGTGCAGAATTCAAAAATATACAGTGCTTAGAAATGCTACTTGTACTTACCAAATTTGCGCTGGTCTCGTCTTGAGGTGCTCTGTAACCGACCATGAACTGCAGAGCATCGTAAAACTCCCAGTTGCTTTTAAAGCACACTTCTTCAGCTCCACTCCCACTTTTTTTCTTCTTCAATTTTCTAGCTCCAGCGCACATTTGACTCCGAAGATTGTGCTATTTCCTTGTAATTTCTTTTTCGCTAATTCCCAAGTTCTCAGCTATTTCTTTAATTTTACTAATTTTCAGCTCTTTGTTTCTGTACTCAGGCAAAGTCACATTCCACAGTTCAGGAAATTTCTCGTATTGCTGAATTAATGCAATTGTTTGGTCTTTATTCCACTTTTGGCACTCATGTTCTCTCGCGAGAGTAACGAAAACTTTCTTTCAGATCTGAATATTCAACTGAATAGAGTGTAGAGCTACAACCTAGCTCTACGAGCGTGCTGTCTAGACTGTTTAGACTGTAGCGCGTGCGAGAGAAGAGAAACACTCGCGAGACTAGATAGAAAATTTCGGAGAGTACTCTACAGCCTGTTTACATTCCATAGAGCAGCAGTCTGAGAGCAACTCGCGGAAAAAACTCTCCAATCTAAAGGCAACTTAAAGATTTCAGTTGTCTTAGGTTTATTTCCTCTAACGTGTCGACAGCGCACAGGCAGTCACCAATACAGCAAAGTGAATTAAGATACTGTTTTACATGTATTAAAGCAGACAAGGGCGTGTAAAATCAGTCGGTAAGCAGGGATTTTAATTGGTTGTTGAATGGTGACGAATTTTGTCCTTGAAGCGTTGAGATCTTCTTGGTCCGTTCGGGATTGTTGGCGTGGGTTGGGTGTTAGTTAAGGTACACAGGACCCACTTGTACATGTCAGCCGGCGCGCAGGTAGAGCTCGCAGCGGGAATGAGTGATGACGCGAGATGAGCCCCTATATGCACTGACTTGATACAGTGACTTGCACAGTCTTGTTCACCAGTCTAACTCAAGTCACCCTCGTGTGTACTCCGTTTCATTGTGTGTACTCCGTTTCATTGTAATCTTTTTTCCGCTAGGCATACTTCAATTCAGCAGATATGCCAAACAACTGTGCTGTATATGGGTGCTATAATACAAGAAGAAAAACATCAGGATTAGACGTACGATTCTTTCGATTTCCAAGAGCAAAGGAACTTAGACACATGCAGTGCCTTCATCATAATGTTACTCTCATTCTCTTTCACGTGTAATAAATGTTTTATGAAATGGTGAGACAATTATTTTTATAGTTTTTATTTATTTTCAACATATTAGCGAAAACAGCCAGACACATTGTTATATATCTGCATAAAACTACTGTATATTTCTAGGAAACTCCATAGAATTTGCATGATTGCAGCATAATTAAAATCGGTCAACAAATTATCTGTTGTGCGACACGGCCTTTAAGAAAGATTAGCAGTCATTAAAAACAATAATTTCAATATGACTTATTCTATGTGACATTGGTGACCTCTTGTCGTCCTGGGGAAGGAGGCGAGCTTACCTCTCCCGGTAGATAAAGTGTTCGACCTGTGTTTTAAATAAACTAGTATGTTCAGTGATAAATAAATCGCCGGAAATGTCAGCATTGCCACAGAAACCAGGGTGACATTTTAGAACAGTTCACAAAGACGAGCAACAGAAATAAAGCAGAACGACTTATACAATGAAAGAAAATCTTGCAAAATAAACCATCTCTTAACTAAAGCTAGTAAGGTAAAGAAATTATATGATAATCTATTACCTTCTTGATGATTAAATCAAGAAAGAGAGAGAGAGAGAGAGACAGACAGACAGAGAGAGAGAGAGAGAGAGAGAAGAGAGAGAGAGAGAGAGAGGAGAGAGAGAGAGCATAAGGAAAATGTCTGTATAAATGGAAAACAGCTTAATAACATCAGAAAAATATTTATATAGTACTTCATGAGTTTACACATAATGAGAGAGAGAGAGAGACAGAGAGACAGACAGACAGACAGACAGACAGACGCAGATTAACGTCTTGTAATATGATATTGGACTTATTAGCTTGTTTTATAGAGAGAAGTTTTCCTGGTGGAATATGTATAAAAGCTAATAAAAAAAAATGAGAAATTACATAACAAAAATCAATAGCAAATATACTAGACACTTAAAAGTACATCTTTGGAAATGCGACTTATTTTGTGATTTTGAAGATTGGTGAACAAGAAATAAAGTACAATGGACAATTTACGCAATCCTAAGTAATAAGTTTTTTTTACGCACTAATGTATTTTTTCTTTTTATTCTTATCTGTGTTGGCTCATTTCATTTATTGGACATCATTTCGGTTTTACTACTGAGTTCACTGAATATTAAAAGGTGAAAGACCGAACCATTTTTTTTCTCTCTAAATATTAATGTCCTCCGTATCTACAACTGCGTAGCAAAACATTTTTTTAAATCTTTTTCTACCTCTCATTCATTTTAGTTCATTGGTAAATAAAGCATTTCTCTTCTAGTCTTCAGGATAAGGAAAATGTTCCCTTATCTTTTACTTTGATTATAAAAAAAAAAAAAAATGGTTATGTCTAATATCCAGGAAATTGGTGGTCGCTTTCTTGACTGAATATGGCTGACCTGGATAGCCATCTGGATGATCAATTATATAACTTTACCGATTTAATTGTCATTTATTGCAGTAGCAATTTTTTATTTGATAGCGGATAAAGAAATCCCTATTAAATTTAAGATTTTATTATCTTGGGTTTTGAGAGTTTACCATCTCAAACTCAGTACCAGTTTATACCTAGGATGAAGCAGACAGTATTTTTTGTGTTCAATAACAATAATAATAGTAATGATAATAAACCAGAACACTAGGAAACACATGACAATACGCAAACGCAAAGCATACACCCAAAAGCAAATAGAAAAAGACTATACATAACTCGAAAGGAAGGAAGGAGAGGAACACTAAGCATCGAGACTGCATCAACACTGAGAGCAGAGCACTGGTCAATATCTGAAAACAGTGAAGACGAGTGGCTAAGGAGTGCAAGGGAAAAATGACTGATAAACGTAGACGAAGACCCAGAAATATATAGAGACAGGAGAATGACAAAAAAACAGAGGAATAGCACAACATTGGTTTGATCACTATTATCCTACCAGAGAAATGAAAACAACCCCCCACATATAAAAATACTACCTTTCAAAATAATTATTTTGGCCCACGAGAAAAATAGATATTGAAACAAAATGATACTCGATGGAACCTTTGTAACTCATTCTTGCGACTGGAATTTCCCTACCTTACCAACAAATACCGATGATAGGAAAATATTACTTGCATCAAGATGGCAAGATAGTCAGTGTTTAATAACTGTTTTATTTCAGATTTCCAGGACGAATAACTTTCATATCTGAAGTGAGCGCTTTATTCTTCACTGACAGATCGCTCGAATTTTCAATTTTCACAGCCCAGAAAGCTTTCATGTATTCTGTAATGCATCGTTGTCATGAACGCCTCGTATGGAGCAAAAAACAAGAGGAAGCGGGAGAAATGAAGAATGTAACTAATAAAAGCAGAGCGGAGAATGTGTACAAGAACTAAAGGTGAGTAGAGTTGTTGTACGACGAAGTAAATGCAGATGAATTCTAATTAACGAATGGATCTCAATAAAAGGTTCCGAAAGAGATATACTAAAAGATATGAATGCATTCCAAGAGATGATTTGTTGAATGTGGGTCTCCGGTCTTCGAGTTTTTATCAGAAGTTTTTAGTGGTTATTACCTAAGTGTAAAATTATGATTATTATTATTATTATTATTATTATTATTATTATTATTATTTTTATTGCCTCATTTTTCATATGCAAATGAAACTCGCTAGTATGTCCTTTTTGTCGTAATGATATTTTCCGTCAGTCAGTTTTTGCCTTTCTCTGTTTTCAGTGTCAGAGGTTAATGTAGAATTCAGCATTTCAGAATATTTTGTTGGATACCTATCTCAGAAACCGCGATACTATATAAGCGTCTGTTGTCTTCAGAATCTCAGTCAGGAGTTGTAATAAGGAAGTATAAAAAGGTGGAATGGCAGCCGTAGAAGGTTGGAAAGGATGTCCCATTCTAAATTTCCTAATTATTTCGTTTATTACTCTTTTTCAAAACACCGGTGTTCTCACAATTACCTTTATTTTAGGTTTTTATGATTATTTCGTCAAACAATCATTATTTATCATAACCTATTATCTCCTCAATTCTTTGTTGTATTCATGCATTGCAATATTTACCTTTAAATGCATTTTCATTGCACTTCAGTACTAGAACTGTTGGTGCAAACAAATGCAATTCAAATGTAGTCATTTTTTATGTATAGATTTTTAGAAGTAGCTACCATTTTAGCTAAAATTTATTTTTTTAAGTTATTGTTTTTTTTTCTTTTATAGGTAGATGACATAACGCGTTGAAATGTGTCTATAATCATGTTTAAAATAAAATCACGTTTTCTGGTATTCACTGCACAGGAATTCGAAAATTCCAGTAGGACCCGAGCTCTCCTAGTGAGACTTTTACCTTGTGTTTATTGTGTGCCTCTACACTTGACATATCACATTCCTTTTCACAAAGTTGCTTTTTATGCCTTGTGTCGCTTTCCCCCCTTTTCACCTGAAGAGCAGTTTCCATTCCTTCCCTATCTGTTGACCTAGAATCATTCTCCTATATTCCTCTCCTGATGTTGCAACGAAGATTTTTCCAGCTCCCGTTTTTCTCTTCCATGTGTTTGATTCAGTCTTCTCTTTGACTCCGGCAACCATTGATCAGAAATGTTCTGCATTAGAGGCGAATATTTACATTTCTATTCTGAAAGAACCTTGTTTGCCTCTCCTTCCAGTGCCAACTGTCTGTATTCACACAGGTTTTTCATCACCTTTATTCACTCTTTCTTAAGCCTTTCTGATCTTGTAAGGAGCTCGATAAATGGCTTATCTCTCTCTCTCTCTCTCTCTCTCTCTCTCTCTCTCTCTCTCTCGTTCGACCCACGTGTGACGAAAAAAAGTCCAGTAGCGCCTCATCTCTTATCCGAGTTTGTTGATTAGATGAATTGTTAGTGTCTGAGATATGTATAAGCACCCCTAAAACCCACCCTCTCTCTCTCAACCCCATCCTCTCTCTCTCTCTCTCTCTCTCTCTCTCTCTCTCTCTCTCTCTCTCTCTCTCTCTCTCTCTCTCTCTCTCTCTCTTCTTTTACAACAAGATCCTTCTAATCCAAATTGTTCCATTGAATATCGAAGTTTTATTACTATGGATTAATGCTTTAATTTCTGTCAAGTTTTCTCTTTAGTTTAGATTATTGGGACAGTATTTTCCTTTAGTATAAATACATATGTTTCTTAAGTAATCTTTCTCTGTTGTTATCTCTAATGTCTCCTTTCCTTGATTATCCTTAAACATCCATTTGAACAATTTCCTCTTCACATTCTTAACATATTTCTCTTTATTACTCTCTCCTCTATTTCTTTGTGCTCAGTTTCCTCTTTACTGTCTTTATTTACCTTTATTATTTGTTTTTCTGTTTTAATTGAGTTTCTAATTCAAGTGGAAGCGACAATATTATTGTCTTTCAAAGATAAAGAAATCCTTCAGATCTTAAATATTTTCCTAAGCTTTGGACTTGTTTTACGATTTTTATTCTTTTGTCATATCTATAAGTGTATACCGCGTCCTTCACACGCACATTATTTTCTAAATCTTTCATGTCATCTTATTGTCTAATCTTTTATGTGACCTGTTTTCCCTCCTCAAGCTTCCTTTCTACCACCTTTTACATTCTTTTTATTTAATTATTTATTTATTTATTTATTTATTTATTTATTATTTATTATTATTATTATTATTATTATTATTATTATATTATTATTATTATTATTATTATTATTATTATTATTATTATTATTATTATTATTTCCTCAATTTTTCAGCTGACATTCCGTTTGCTATCCAGAACTGGGTTTGGAAAGCAGTTCTCCTTATGATTATAAATATAACCAACTCCATGTACTTGAAACAATTTCGCTTTTTCATTCTTTTTAGTTATTCTTTACTCTTTGTGTATGTTACATATTATCCTGAATTCTATTCGCATTCGCATTATGGTATGTAGTGATTACGTTGTTACATAATCTCTCTCTCTCTCTCTCTCTCTCTCTCTCTCTCTCTCTCTCTCTCTCTCTCTCTCTCTCTCTCTAACGAACTGAACGACAGAAGAATGGAAGTGATACCTGCATTTAGTATTTGAGATTATAAGTCACTGACAGTGGTAGACTTAAGGAAAGAGGAGAGTCGTACAATAATAAAAACAAGGAAAATCATACAATCATCGATGCGGAAGTTCCAGAAGAGATGGAAAATGTTTTGGGAAAAAATTTGGAATGCACGAAATGCTGAGTATCGGAAATGTTTAACATGAATGAGTTTTTTTTATGGTTAATATTGGGTTGAAAAGTGTGAAAGATAAACGTGTTTTTCATTTCGACTCTCAATATACCCCTTCTATACCGATTTCATCATTATGCTGTCTGCTCAACTACTGCAGTTTCTGTTTCTTGATGATTTCTTCATTCAGGTTTCCTCTCAGTTATTAACATATCCCATTTTCATCACGACACACATCTAATCACCAAATACCACATTTGTTTTCTTTCTCTTCGTACTTTTTTTTTTACTCACCTAAATCTTATATTATCTCTTCCTAGTCCTTCTTGTTCATTTTGTTATGTCCATAGCATCTAATCCTCTCTACCGGAAGGCAACTTTTCCCCGTATCAACCTGCCCAGGTAAAAACAATCGGTAAATACACCAAGGTAAAAATAATGTCTTCTTTCTTGTAGATTATTTTGAAGCCAATCTCTCAAACATCCATCATGATTAGAAAACTTTAACTTTAACAAGTTGAGAGGGACAAAAGAAAAGGTGGCTAGAGATACAGATAGAGAAGGTGTTTGTAGGTGGACGGAACATGAAATTGAGACTTGAAGGGATGGTTGGAGACAATGGGTGTCTTAACTGTAAAAACAGTGTTTAGTGTTAAAAGACACATGAGTGTACATGATAACCTTGGTAAAAAAAAAAAAAAAAAAAAATAGTGGACTTGATTACGTGTATAAGTGAAGGATATTGCTTTGCCATTTCTGTCACTATTATTGTTATTATAGTTGTCATTATTTGTACTATTATTATAATAGCTCATCTTCAAACGGAGGATATTCCCTTATAAAACCAAGAATATAGAGAGAGAACAAAAAGATTGATTCTGGAGGTGAAAAGCTACCAGAAATAAAGATAACTTGCTAAAATAATAATAATAATAATAATAATAATAATAATAATAATAATAATAATAATAATAATAATAATAATAATAATAAAACACCAAGAGATGAAGGACACGATCAGGGAAGAATATATGCAGAGACTCAAGGTGATACTCAAGTCAAAACTCAATGGAGGAAATATGATAAAAGCCATAAACACGTGGGCAGTGCCAGTAATCAGATACAGCGCAGGCACAGTGGAATGGACGAAGGCAGAACTCCGCAGCATAGATCAGGGAAAACCAGGAAACATATACACAAAGCACTACACCCAGAGCAAATACGGACAGACTATACATAACACGAAAGAAAGGAGGGAGAGGACTACTAGTATAGAGGAGACGTGCGTCTACATCGAAAACAGCAGCACCTGGGGCAATATCTGAAAACCAGTGAAGACGAGTGGCTAAAGAGTGCATGGGAAGAAGGACTAATGAAAGTAGACCGAAGACCCAGAAATATACAGAGGGACAGGAGTAATGACAGACAGAACAGAGGACTGGCACTACAATAAACCAATGCACGGACAATGCATGAGACAGACTAAAGAACTAGCAAGCGATGACACATGGCAATGGCTACAGAGGGGAGAGCAAATAAAGAAGGAAACTGAAGGAATGATAACAGCGGCACAAGATCAGCCCTAAGAACCAGATATGTTCAAAGAACGATAGACGGAAATAACATCTCTCCCATATGTAGGAAGTGCAATACGAAAAATGAAACCATAAACCACATAGCAAGCGAATGCCCGGCACTTGCACAGAACCAGTACAAAAAGAGGCATGATTCAGTAGCAAAAGCCCTCCACTGGAGCCTGTGCAAGAAACATCAGCTACTTGCAGTAATAAGTGGTACGAGCACCAACCTGAGGGAGTGATAGAAAACGATCACGCAAAAGATCCTCTGGGACTATGGTATCAGGACGGATAGGTGATACGTGCAAACAGACCAGACGTGACGTTGATTGACAAAGTCAAGAAGAAAGTATCACTCATTGATGTCGCAATACCATGGGACACCAGAGTTGAAGAGAAAGAGAATGAAAAAGTGGATAAGTATCAAGATCTGAAAATAGAAATAAGAAGGATATGGGATATGCCAGTGGAAATCGTACCCATAATCATAGGAGCACTAGGCACGATCCCAAGATCCCTGAAAAGGAATCTAGAAAAAACTAGAGGCTGAAGTAGCTCCAGGACTCATGCAGAAGAGTGTGATCCTAGAAACGGCCACACATAGTAAGGAGAGTGATGGACTCCTAAGGAGGCAGGATGCAACCCGGAAACCCCACACTTATAAATACCACCCAGTCGAATTGGAGGACTGTGATAGAGCAAAAAAAAAAAAAAAAAATAATAATAATAATAATAATATATGGGGCAGAGAAAAACACCATTAGCTTCCTCTAAAAATACAATGCGCAACTGGAATATAATACTTACAAGCTCTGGAATAAGACTAGCAGAGGTTAATATCAGGAGAGGGATCTTCCAGGCCGACTCACTGTCCCCACTACTCTTCGTAGTAGCCATGATTCCCTATGACAAAAGTACTACAGAAGATGGATGATGCCGGGTACCAACTCAAGAAAAGAGCAACAGAATCAGCCATCTGATGTTTGTTATGGACGACATCAAGCTGTATGGTAAAGAGCATCAAGGAAATAGATTCCCTAATCCACACTGTAAGGATTGTATCTGGGGACATCAGGATGGAGTTTTGGAATAGAAAAATGCGCCTTAGTCAACATACAAAAAGGCAAAGCAACGAGAACTGAAGGGATAAAGCTACCAGATGGGAGCAACATCAAAACACATAGATGAGACAGGATACAAATACCTGGGAATAATGGAAGGAGGTGATGTTAAAACACCAAGAGGATAAAGGACACGTATCAGGAAAGAATATATGCCGAGACTCAAGGTGATACTCATTCAAAACTCAACGCCGGAAATATGATAAACTATCCATAAAAAAACACGTGGGCAGTGCCAGTAATCAGATACAGCGCAGGATAGTGGAATGGACGAAGGCAGAACTCCGCAGCATAGATCAGAAAACCAGGAAACATATGACAAATACACAAAAGCCTACACCCAAGAGCAAATACGGACAGACTATACATAACATGAAAGGAAGGAGGGAGAGGACTACTAAGTATAGAGGACTGCGTCAACATCGAGAACAGAGCACTGGGATCAATATCTGAAAACCAGTGAAGACGAGTGGCTAAAGAGTGCACGGGAAGAAGGACTAATAAAAGTAGACGAAGACCCAGAAATATACAGAGACAGGAGAATGACAGACCAGAACAGAGGACTGGCACAACAAACCAATGCACGACAATACATGAGACAGACTAAAGAACTAGCCAGCGATGACACATGGCAATGGCTACAGAGGGGAGAGCTAAAGAAGGAACTGAAGGAATGATAACAGCGGCACAAGATCAGGCCCTAAGAACCAGATATGTCCAAAGAACGATAGACGCAAATAACATCTCTCCCATATGTAGGAAGTGCAATACGAAAAATGAACCCATAAACCACACAGCAAGCGAATACCCGGCACTTACACAGAACAGTACAAAAAGAGGCATGATTCAGTGGTAAAAAGCCCTCCACTGGAGCCTGTGCAAGAAACATCAGCTACCTTGCAGTAATAAGTGGTACGAGCACCAACCTGAGGGAGTGATAGAAAACGATCACGCAAAGATCCTCTGGGACTATGGTATCAGGACGGATAGGGTGATACGTGCAAATAGACCAGACGTGACGTTGATTGACAAAGTCAAGAAGAAAGTAACACTCATTGATGTCGCAATACCATGGGACACCAGAGTTGAAGAGAAAGAGAGGGATGGATAAGTATCAAGATCTGAAATAAAATAAGAAGGCTATGGGATATGCCAGTGGAAATCGTACCCATAATCATAGGAGCACTATGCACGATCCCAAGATCCCTGAAAAGGAATCTAGAAAAACTGAAGGCTGAAGTAGCTCCAGGACTCATGCAGAAGAGTGTGATCCTAGAAACGGCACACATAGTAAGAAAAGTGATGGACTCCTAAGGAGGCAGGATGCAACCCGGACCCCACACTATAAATACCACCCAGTCGAATTGGAGAACTGTGATAGAGCAAAAAAAAAAAAATAAATAAAAAAAAAAAAATAAATAAATAAATAAAAAAAAAAAAAAAAAAATAATAATAATTTTGCAAAATTAGTAGTCGTTGGAGCATCATTAAGGAAAAATAAGTGAGTTTAATTTTGAACGGCAAGAATACAAACATTTGTTAGGGTCCGTTAGAAAGGTATATCCTTACTCTTACTACTTCTACTACTACGACTACTGCTACAACTACTGCTACTGCTGCTAAGTGACCCATCATCCATATTAAAAGGCAGATCCAGCTAAGCCAATAAAATCAAGCACGACTGAAAGGAACAGATGTCGAGTACCCGAAATTATCCAGAAATGGTAAAGATTTTAGAGGGAAAGAATCATTTCCATGCTCAGTACTAATCCTTTATAGATCCAACTATATGGTGCCTGAAACTGGTTTCATATTGTGTTTCGGGAGGACATTCCATTCCCTGAGGTCCACTACAGGCGTGTTATTCCCGTTAGCGCAGTTTGCTTTTAAACTGAAAACTAATGAAGAATGAGGACAATGTCAAACGAAAACTAAACTCGTTGCGACTGTGAGTTTTCTCTCTCTCTCCTCTCTCTCTCTCTCTCTCTCTCTTAAAAAAAGGAAGAGAAAAAAACAATAATTAATCCTATTCTAGTGTCAGCCCAGGTTTTAACCTTAAACCTGAAATGTAACATAATCAAGCTTTCTCTCTCTCTCTCTCTCTCTCTCTCTCTCTCTAAGAACAATGATTAATCCTAGTTTAGTGTCAGCCCAAAATTTAAGCTTAAAATCTCAAATGTACCCTATAGGCAATCTCTCTCTCTCTCTCTCTCTCTCTCTCTCTCTCTCTCTCTCTCTCTCAACTCTGAGCATCTTCTTTCCTAAAAAAAAAGAACAAAAAAACAGAAATTGTGTAGTTGTTTAGATAGTAGGTAGTTTTTCACGAATTTTAAATCTTTCCTCGGAGTACTTTTACATTTTTCTCGAAGTCAATAAAGAATCCCTGTTAGGCCTTTCGATCATATATATAGAGAGGAGAGATTGGACAGACAAGCGACGATCGTGTGCACGTAAGGAGCCATTGTTAGTGCCTACAGTTCGTAAAATATTATTCCAAATGACGAATTGTATAGAATGAAAGTGGTTCAGTGTGCTGAAATCTACCTGAAAAGTCACTGGCATGAAGGGTTACCATCAGTCCATACAACCATGGTTATGCCTGACTATGTTTCCTACTACTTGTACTACAATAATGTACATAGGCTAGTATCGTGAGGCATAGATCCAGGCCTGCTGCAGTTTTAAGTCTTAATGAAATGGTATGGTAGTGTTAGGGCAAAATACCGAATGGCCGGACTCTACAGTAGCATGACCTTCCCGAAAAAGTACTTTAACACGACCTGTAACCCAAGATAGACGTTTGTCAAGAGCCAGCGTCCTTCGAAGCAATACCTCAAGACCTCTTATTTTCCTCTCGAAGTAAGTGTTTTCTCTTAATTCACAAATTAATGCCGTAATTTCTGATTTTCGTGAAGGTGGTCATGCTACGGTAAGGTGGCCGCCAGGTGGCCATTCGGTTATTTTACCCTATTTACTAAAGTACATTTTATGAATAAGTTCTCAAATCTCTGCTGAATTTTAGCGAAAATTAGTACTGCCTCTAGAATAAAACAGGACTGTAAATTTATGGTGGAGAGAAAGGCGCATAAGGTCGACTAATTGGTCAACTATATTGCTCATGTGTATAAAACCTAGTACAGCAGACAGAATTAAGATTTTAACCATTCATTAAAGACTGCCGAGAAAATAACCACAACGTAGTGGACATATCTACAAAACTTTATGGCTTAACCGTAGAAGAAATATACCAACAAAATTAAATATTTCTACTTCTGCATACAGTACATGTTGCATACAGTAAATGGTGTAAAAAATCATTTGACAGTCTTGGCGAAGATCCGAGAAAACACGTTTTAATGAGTACAGGGTTTCCTATAAGATTGTATGGGTTTACGCTATTGTTTACATAAGAATTATCGCCTAGCAATGGCGCCAGGCAGTGCACGTCACATACTGCTTTGGCTGTTATACGGTGTCCAATCTCTCATCTCTATATCTATGCTTTCGGTCTTCCTTAACTAAATCTACTGCCACAGACGATATTCGTTCGTCTTGCAATTCAATGTAAAGTAAAAAATAAATAAATAAATAAATAAATAAATAAATAAATGTGAAAAAATTATGACTTTAAAATTCATTCTAGTGAGCACTTTACTATTTCCGTTTCCAAAGATCTGCGAACGCCTGCCTCTTCACCCCTAAGCTCTTTTGATCTTCGTGAGAATTAATTGTTTTCAGGACTGTTGATAATTTAAACTTTCTGTGGCCATGAGACTTTGTTACCAATTGAAAATATCGACTTTCTTTGATATATACGCATAATAGAGAACTATTAAGGAACGCCAAACTTTATTCTTTTATTCTCCCCAACTATTATTTAGAAATTATAAAAGAGTGATTAAAGAATATACAGTATAAAAACATGTAAATCAGTACTGTGGTAGAGTTATATTGTAAGAAGACTCTGCCTATAGACTTTACATATGTATATTCGTATAAGCATAAATGTGTCGTTTGTAAATCAGATTCCTTGTTCACATATAAATACATGAATACACGCGTAAAACTAAATAACAATAAACTAATTTCATATGAAGATAGGCATTCTTTTGAGGACTTCAACGAACAGAAACAGTGGACGATATTTCCGTATACTTAACAAATAAGAGAGAGAGAGAGAGAGAGAGAGAGAGAGAGAGAGAGAGAGAGAGGATGATGATGTCGCCATGGCACGGTGATGAATAGTTTTTTTCATAAACACTAAGTCAAGTGAAGTATAGTCATTTTGTTTGTACATATTCGGAAAAAAGATTCTCTCGATTAGGCGATAATAATCATTGACTGGCTGTTTACTTGTTGTACATAATCATTATAATGTCATCTCTTCAGTATGGTTGAATAAACTTGAAGACAGTAGCAGCATGTCAGAATAATAGAGATAAATATCCGAGGGCAACAGGGATCTCAAGAGAGCCCTTTGTGTTCGCCACTGTATTGGATGAAAGCCCCCGGGACTTCCTGTGACGAACAGCAGCTGAATTAAGATAAGAACTCATAGAAAACTGAACAAAGACGGTGAAATCGAGGTAAGACAACAAATCTCAGTAATTTGGAATTGAATTACGATTTACAGAAATTTCTTAAGTGAAATTCAGGAATCCTAACATCTAATATATTTACAATAAAAATTCTTGTGCAGAAAATATTTTCATGAATATTAAAACCGACTACTTCAGCCAGGAATTTCTATTGGACTTACCATATTCCCGTCTTGTATGTAACAATAGATTCTAAGACAAAAGTTAATGTATTAATATAAAGTTTTAGGGCTGATATCACTTTCAAATAATGTTATTTTCTATAAGTTCAAAGCTAACGCATATAATATGCAGATGACACTGAAGGAAGTCACTCAAACCGACCAAATCACTCAGGGTCCCTTAATAGTCATCCTCTACATAATTTCTGTATATCACCGAATTAACTATATTTGAAAACTTTTGACAACCGAATTTACACAAGTTACCAGAGAAACCGCTTTCTTATTCTAAAATTATGATGCGAAGTATGACATCGTTACTAAGATAAAGGAGACTTGGAATGGGAAAAGAAGGACAGTTTGCGTGCGTGTGTGTGTGGGTGTGTGTGGGTGTGTATGCATGTATGTGTGTGTGCATGTGTGTATATGTGAATAGCTTTTGTTATGGATATATATTCATCTCCTATTAGGCCTATAGGCCAACTTTCAGTTCTCGAACAGGACAAGGAGGACGAACCCGCTCCACTAATTCCAGTATGGTTCTGTTAGTACAGTTGTTACGGATCGCAACTGGGGTGGATAGACATTGGAAAAAATTATTACGAACAGAACAGAAAACACCATGAGTGGTTGGTTGTTAGTCCTTCGAAATGTAAACAATCAGTATCTCACCCTGTCCTTGTGAAACCATTCATAAAACATCATAAACCCATATATGACTTTCGCTGTCCCTCTGGCGCACTACTTAAATAATACAAATGGGTACAAAACCAGCTAGTAAAAGATGGCGGGAAAAGAATGTGAAATTCTTTTTACCATGGAATAGCAATTGCGGAAGCAAATCCATGGTAAAAGAAAAGAACGTCTCTTCAGGCGGAATCACAATCTGAGCGAAAGAAGTTGTCTTGCTCTCGTTATTTTATTGCAGTTTTCTTGCACGATTTTCTAATATTATTCATAAAATCAAATGCTCATAGTTGAATTTTACATTTTACATCTGTGTCACTTATTCTAGGCCTTTTTACCTATGTGAAATACATTTTATTTTCTAACTTTGTATTTCATAAATACTCCTAGTAGTCGACTTGTCCATATCATGGAATATTGTAAACATTTCATTCACTCTTTCCACCCAAGTGCATTTAACATTATCCCACTGTTCAAATTTTTTTTTCTTTTTATATGCTCCTTGATGTAAAAAATTATGGACACACGTTCACCCTGTTGTTTTTAACTTATATTAATATTACCTTTTGCAATAACGAAATAATAACCATCAGCAATTCTAGCCAGAACAAGTCTCGCCTTTATATCCATCTGTTAATCATCTATACATAATTTAACACTCTTTCTTCATCATTTTTTTTTTACTATTTCAAAGGTTTCCTAATACATTTTTGCAGAATTATCAGCTTTCACTTATTCTAAGAATTCAATTAATACTAGCCAGGTGGTAGCCCAAGAGAGCCTTGGCGGCAGAGCGAGAATCGAAAGGGCTAGACTAAGGTGGCAGGCGTAGTGTTGGAGCAGAGTGAGTAAGAGGGTCATGCAGAGGCCTCGTATTCAATTGGCACCGTGGAGGTACAGACTTCTTGTATAACAGGATACTGTAGGCAGAGGCTGACTCGCTGGCCATGTCCGGGACTTGATTGAATGCGGTTTCGAGCCTAAGTCTTGGTTGGCGGGAAGTTAGGACTGGATACCAAGATTTCTGGACTTGAACCGAGGATCAGCTGCCATGGGCGCTCTTTCATGTCTTGACCTAAAACGGTACAGCACTGTAAGGGCGTATTTATACCTTGATATAGATATATATCATAAGGGTGAGATTTGAAATATATATATATATATATATATATATATATATATATATATATATTATATATATATATATATATATATATATATATATATATATATATATATATATATGTATATATATATATATATATATATATATATATATATATATATATATATATATATATATATATATATATATATATATATATATATATATATATATATATATATATATATATATATATATATATATATATATATATATATATATATATGTATGTATCTATATAAATATATATATGTATGTATATATATATATATATATATATAATATATATATATATATATATATATATATATATATATATCGAGCTACCAATGTCCTTTAATATCTAATTCGCTCTACCTCGGAATTAATATATTTTCATATATGCTTAACCGAAGGGAAATTTTTTTCTCGATAATAGACTTGCCTGGATCGGGCGCGATCCCAGGATCCTTTCAAATCCAGGAACGTCAGTGAAGCTTTTACCTACTACACTACCGCGGGAGGTTAAAAGTTGATGTCGCCTCTCACCCTGAAATACCTTTCGCACGCAGGTAATTCGTAGGTTTGGAGACAACATCACCCACCTCGACTCCGGTAGTGTGTAGTGCTTTTGACAGCACGTAGCCAATCTATAAGTCATATCACTTTTCCGTGATTCATATACATATATCGAGCTACAATGTCCTTTAATATCAATTCGCTCTACCTCGGAATTAATATATTTTCATATATGCTTAACCGAAGGGGAATTTTTTTTTTTTCTCGATAATAGACTTGCCTGGATTGGGGCGCGATCCCAGGATCATTTCAAATCCAGGAACGTCAGTGAAGCTTTTACCTACTACACTACCGCGAGAGGTTAAAAGTTGATGTCGCCTCTCACCCTGAAATACCTTTCGCGCGCAGGTAATTCGTAGGTTTGGAGACAACATCAACCCACCTCGACTCCGGTATTGTTTTTGTAGTACTTTGACATGACGTAGCCAATCTATAAGTCATATCACTTTTCCGTGATTCATATACATATATCGAACTACAAGTCCTTTTAAATCTAATTAATTCGCTTACCTATCGGAATTAATATATTTTCATATATGCTTAACCCGAAGGGGAATTTTTTTGTTCTCGATAATAGACTTGCCTGGGATCGGGGCCGCGATCCCAGGATCCATTTTCAAATCCAGGAAACGTCAGTGAAGCTTTTACCTATCTTAAACACTACCGCGAGAGGTTAAAAGTTGATGTCGCCTCTCACCCTGAAATACCTTTCGCGCGCAGGTAATTCGTAGGTTTGGAGACAACATCAACCCACCTCGACTCCGGTAGTGTTTGTAGTGCTTTGACAGCACGTAGCCAATCTATAAGTCATATCATTTTTCCGTGATTCATATACATATATCGAGCTACAAGTCCTTTAATATCTAATTCGCTCTATTGGAACCTTGGAATTAATATTTTTCATATATGCTTAACCGAAGGGGAATTTTTTTCTCGATAATAGACTTGCCTGGATCGGGGCGCGATCCGAGGATCCTTTCAAATCCAGGAACGTCAGTGAAGCTTTTACCCTACTACACTACCACGAGAGGTTAAAAGTTGATGTCGCCTCTCACCCTGAAATACCTTTCGCGCGCAGGTAATTCGTAGGTTTGGAGACAACATCAACCCTCGACTCCGGTAGTGTTTGTAGTGCTTTTGACAGCACGTAGCCAATCTATAAGTCATATCACTTTTTCCGTGATTCATATACATATATCGAGCTACAATGTCCTTTAATATATCTAATTCGCTCTACCTCGGAATTAATATATTTTCATATATGCTTAACTTATAGATTGGCTACGTGCTGTCAAAAGCACTACAAACACTACCGGAGTCGAGTGGGTTTATGTTGTCTCCAAACCTACGAATTACCTGTGCGCGAAAGGTATTTCAGGTGAGAGGCGACATCAACTTTTAACCTCTCGCGGTAGTGTAGTAGTAAAAGCTTCACTGACGTTCCTGGATTTGAAAGGATCCTGGGATCGCGCCCCGATCCAGGCAAGTCTATTATCGAGAAAAAAAAATTCCCCTTCGGTTAAGCATATATGAAAATATATTAATTGACCGAGGGAGACGCGAATTAGATATTAAAGGACATTGTAGCTCGATATATGTATATGAATCACGGAAAAGTGATATGACTTATAGATTGGCTACGTGCTGTCAAAAGCACAACAAACACTACCGGAGTCGAGGTGGGTTGATGTTGTCTCCAAACCTACGAATTACCTGCGCGCGAAAGGTATTTCAGGGTGAGAGGCGACATCACTTTTAACCTCTCGCGGTAGTGTAGTAGGTAAAAGCTTCACTGACGTTCCTGGATTTGAAAGGATCCTGGGATCGCGCCCCGATCCAGGCAAGTCTATTATCGAGAAAAAAAATCCCTTCGGTTAAGCATATATGAAAATATATTAATTCCGAGTAGAGCGAATTAGATATTAAAGGACATTGTAGCCTCGATATATGTATATGAATCACGGAAAAGTGATATGACTTATAGATTGGCTACGTGCTGTCAAAAGCACTACAAACACTACCGGAGTCGAGGTGGGTTGATGTTGTCCTCCAAAGCTACGAAGTTACCTACGCGCGAAAGGTATTCAGGGTGAGAGGCGACATCAACTTTTAACCTCTCGCGGTAGTGTAGTAGGTAAAAGCTTCACTGACGTTCCTGGATTTGAAAGGATCCTGGGATCGCGCCCGATCCAGGAAAGTCATATTATCGAGAAAAAAATTGCCCCTTCGGTTAAGCATATATCGAATATATTAATTAATTCTGAGGTAGAGCGAATTAGATATTAAAGGACATTGTAGCTCGATATATGTATATGAATCACGGAAAAGAAGTGATATGACTTATAGATTGGCTACGTGATGTCAAAAAGAACACTACAAACACTACCAGAGTCGAGGTGGGTTGATGTTGTCTCCAAACCTACGAATTACCTGCGCGTGAAAGGTATTTCAGGGTGAGAGGCGACATCAAACTTTTATCCTCTCGCGGTAGTGTAGTAGTAAAAGCTTCACTGACGTTCCTGGATTTGAAAGGATCTTGGGATCGTGCCCTGATCCAGGCAAGTCTATTATCGAGAAAAAAATTCCCCTTCGGTTAAGCATATATGAAATATATAATTCCGAGGTAGAGCGAATTAGATATTAAAGGACATTGTAGCTCGATATATGTATATGAATCACGGAAAAGTGATATGACATAGATTGGCTACGTGCTGTCAAAAGACTACAACACTACCGGAGTCGAGGTGGGTTGATTTTGTCTCCAAACCTACGAATTACCTGCGCGCGAAAGGTATTTCAGGGTGAGAGGCGACATCAACTTTTAACCTCTCGCGGTAGTGTAGTAGGTAAAAGCTTCACTGATGTTCCTGGATTTGAAAGGATCCTGGGATCGCGCCCCGATACAGGCAAGTCTATTATCGAGAAAAAAATTCCCCTTCGGTTAAGCATATATGAAAAATATATAATTCCCGAGGTAGTGCGAATTAGATATTAAAGGACATTGTAGCTCGATATATATAGAAATCACGGAAAAGTGATATGACTTATAGATTGGCTACGTGCTGTCAAAGCACTACAAACACTACCGGAGTCGAGGTGGGTTGATGTTGTCTCCAAACCTACGAATTACCTGCGCGCGAAAGGTATTTCAGGGTGAGAGGCGACATCAACTTTTAACCTCTCGCGGTAGTGTAGTAGGTAAAAGCTTCACTGATGTTCCTGGATTTGAAAGGATCCTGGGATCGCGCCCCAGATCCAGGCAAGTCTATTATCGAGAAAAAATTCCCCTTCGGTTAAGCATATATGGAAAATATATTAATTCTGAGGTAGAGAGCGAATTAGATAATAAAGGACATTGTTAGCTCGATATGTATATGAATCACGAAAAAGTGATGTGACTTATAGATTGGCTACGTGCTGTCAAAAGCACTACAAACACTACCGGAGTCGAGGTGGGTTGATGTTGTATCCAAACCTGACGAATTACCTGCGCGCAAAAGGTATTTCAGGGTGAGAGGCGACATCAACTTTTAACCTCTCGCGGTAGTGTAGTAGGTAAAAAGCTTCACTGACGTTCCTGGATTTGAAAGGATCCTGGATCACGCCCCGATCCAGCAAGTCTATTATCGAGAAAAAAATTCCCCTTCGGTTAAGCATATATGAAAATATATTAATTCCGAGGTAGAGCGAATTAGATATTAAAGGACATTGTAGCTCGATATATGTATATGATCACGGAAAAGTGAAAATATAGACTTATAGATTGCTACCTGCTGTCAAAAGCACTACAAACACTACTGGAGTCGAGGTGGGTTGATGTTGTCTCCAAACCTACGAATTACCTGCGCGCGAAAAGGTATTTCAGGGTGAGAGGCGACATCAACTTTTAACCTCTCGCGGTAGTGTAGTAGGTAAAGCTTCAATGACGTTCCCTGGATTTGAAAGGATCCTGGGATCGCGCCCCGATCCTGGCAAGTCTATTATCGAGAAAAAAATTCCCCCTTCGGTTAAGCATATATGAAAATATATAATTCCGAGTTAGAGCGAATTAGATATTAAAGGACATTGTAGCTAGATATATGTATATGAATCACGGAAAAGTGATATGACTTATAGATTGGCTACGTGCTGTCAAAAGCACTACAAACACTACCGGGCGAGTGGGTGGGTTTGATGTTGTCTCCAAACCTACGAATTACCTGCGCGCGAAAGGTATTTCAGGGTGAGAGGCGACATCAAACTTTTAACCTCTCGCGGTAGTGTAGTAGGTAAAAGCTTTACTGACGTTTCCTGGATTTGAAAGGATCCTGGGATTCGCGCCCCGATCCAGGCAAGTCTATTATCGAGAAAAAAAAAAAAAAATTCCCCTTCGGTTAAGCATATATGGAAAATATATTAATTCCGAGGTTAGAGCGAATTAGATAGTAAAAGGTGACATTGTAGCTCGATATATGTATATGAATCACGGAAAAGTGATATGACTTATAGATTGGCTACGTGCTGTCAAAAGCACTACAAACACTACCGGAGTCGAGGTGGGTTGATGTTTGTCTCCAAATCTACGAATTACCTGCGCACGAAAGGTATTTCAGGGTGAGAGGCGACATCAACTTTTAAACCTCTCGCTCCGGTAGTGTAGTAGGTAAAAGCTTCACTGACGTTCCTGGATTTGAAAGGATCCTGGGATCGCGCCCCGATCCAGGCAAGTCTAGTTATCGAGAAAAAAATTCCCCTTCGGTTAAGCATATATGAAAATATATTAATTCCGAGGTAGAGCGAATTAGATATTAAAGGACATTGTAGCTCGTATATGTATATGAATCAGGAAAAGTGATAGACTTATAGATTGGCTACGTGCTGTCAAAAGCACTACAAACACTACCGGAGTCGAGGTGGGTTTGATGTTGTCTCCAAACCTACGAATTACCTGCGTGCGAAAGGTATTTCAGGGTGAGAGGCGACATCAAACTTTTAACCTCTCGCGGTAGTGTAGTAGTTAAAGCTTCACTGACTTTCTGGATTTGAAAGGATCCTGGGGATCGCGCCCCATCCAGGCAAGTCTATTATCGAGAAAAAAATTCCCCTTCGGTTAACATATAGAAAATATATTAATTCCCCGAGGTAGAGGCGAATTAGATATTAAAGGACATTGTAGCTCGATAATATGTATATGAATCACGGAAAAGTTATATGACTTATAGATTGGCTACGTGCTGTCAAAAGCACTCAAACACTACCGGAGTCGAGGTGGGTTGTATGTTTGTCTCCAACCTACGATTACCTGCGTGCAAAAGGTATTTCAGGATGAGAGGCGACATCAACTTTTAACCTCTCGCGGTAGTGTAGTAGGTAAAGCTTCACTGACGTTTCCTGGATTTGAAAGGATCCTGGGATCGCTCCCCGATCCAGGCAAGTCTATTATCGAGAAAAAATTCCCCTTCGGTTTAAGCATATATGAAAGATATATTAATTCCGAGGTAGAGCGAATTAGATATTAAAGGACATTGTAGCTCGATATATGTATAATGAATCACGGAAAAGTGATATGGACTTATATATTGGCTAACGTGCTGTCAAAAGCACTACAAACACTACCGAGTCGAGGTGGGTTGATGTTGTCTCCAAACCTACGAATTACCTGCGCGCAAAGAAAGGTTATTTCAGGGTGAGAGGCGACATCAACTTTTTAACCAATCTCGCGGTAGTGTAGTAGGTAAAAGCTTCACTGACGTTTCCTGGATTTGAAAGGATCCTGTGATCGCGCCCCGATCCAGGCAAGTCTATTATCGAGAAAAAAATTCCCCTTCGGTTAAGCATATATGAAATATATTAATTCCGAGGTAGAGCGAATTAGATGTTAAAGGACATTGTAGCCTCGATATATGTATATGAATCACGGAAAAAGTGATATGACTTATATATATATATATATATATATATATATATATATATATATATATATATATATATATATATATATATATATATATCATGAGGGTGAGACTTGAAATATATTCCTTGGACGTATTTCCTATCTGTGTGAGGTCCTTCGCAGAGTTGTATCTCATACGTCCTCTTGGGAGCATTTTCACTTTTGAGTCATTAACATGAAATCAGGAAGAGTTCCCCCTTAATTCTAGATGATTAATTATGCTGTCAAACACCTTCTCCATGAAACCAATACCTTCAGAGTAAGGCACGACTACACTTGCAAATTGCTTTTCAGTCGCACTCAATAACCTCTTCAAGGTCAACAATGCCTGTCTGGCACTAGATTTTGCAGAGTAAGAATTCACACCTTCCCTGACCAGCTTCACGTATCCAGCCCCGCCCCACCGGCCAGTTTCCTCGCTCTACTTTTGACCCATTAGCGTGCCCTCAGGCGCAGTCCTGTCAACTTTGACAATCGCTACCTTCTCTCTCTGGAACACAGGCACCTCGTCTTTCCCCTTCCTTTCTGAAACTCAATACTGCCCTATTATTGTTTTCAGGATGCGAGTCTCCATGATGAAAGAAAAAAGGCAGCGATGCTATCACTCCTCTTGGAAATCAGAATCATGCAGGAAGTTGCCAGCTAAGACTTCCATCGTAACTAACAACTCTAGTTTGGTGGAAGAGGGGAGGGAGGGGGGGGGGGGGCAGTGTGAAGCCCCAAACTATAATAAACTCCTTCAAGGTATAAGTACGCTATGCGAAGTTCATACCCTAGCAATGGCGTACCATATAGGTCAAGACATGAAAGAGCGCTCGTGTTCAAAATTATACCATTTTTATAGTTTGTTAGATGTCATTATGAAACATTCCAAATCATTTAAAACATTAGTACATCAATAATAATACACACATAATGATAATTATGAGCTGTGACATTCTTATAGACAGGGTAAAACATATTTTTTCACTTTAATTATAGGCCTGATCATTTTTGTTTCGAATTTTTATTTGCTAACTCTTTTAACTTAATTAAGCATGAAAATTATAAAAGGTCAATGCATATTGTAACTATATGAATATTTTCATCTGTCCCATTGGTTACAATGGCATAAATGAATTATATTTTCCTGAAACAGCAATATTATATCTTTTTTATAAATGTATTGAATGTTTTTTGGGTGTATGCCGTGAACATTAAAGTTAATATAACAGGTAAATTTAGTGTTAATATTTAGTCTTAAAGTTAATAATACATTTCGTGTCTTGGAATGGTTTCAACTAAAAATTGTGTGACGAAATCCATTAGAAAATGTAAGAAGTCAGTTAATGTGGAGAGCAATTAATCCATTAATTTCGATTCATTCAGCCAATAGAAGTGAAAATTATTTTGAGAAATTAGTATCCGGTCGTAGTGACTAAAATAAAGATAAAAGAAAAGGGGTAAATTTCAAGTCATTTCATTAATTCAGTTTTAAACCAAAAGGTCTCGAGAGGATATGTATGAGTTGGGATCAAGGCTCCGTGAAATCATTTTTTAATATTACTGATACTTTGGTTATGGCTTCATCTTATGCGTGATCTTAATTCCTTATTTATGAGCTACACATCAATTACCGAGAACCCTACAAGCCTCCTCTTCGCTGATTGTCTTTCCGACTATTCATTTCAATATGCCGCGACAGGTTAACATATATTATTAAATCAAAGAAATGGAGAAAATGGTTTTTTCTCAATATAATATTGGATATTCATCTTCTTGATTAGTTCACGGCTTGAATGGAATGTGATAAGAATTTTGGTATTTACGGAAATTCCTTCTCATTGCGGGAGATTAAAAATGGAATTTCTTTCCGCCACAGTAAAAAAGCACAAGCGCATAATTCGGAAATAATAAAAGAATTTGCTGAATTATATAACTATATCAAAAGTACATGGAAGAGTCGTTTGGAAGAGCCTGCTAATTTCCATTCTATTCATTTTAATTTGAACAACAATCAGTCAAATGCCTTTTGTATAGCGTGGAAGTAAATAAAAATGAAGATATTCAAAACGTCTTTTGCAAGCATAGGCCAACATTTTTCATTAGAAATAACCATAATCAAATAAACATCCAAAACGGCGCTTTTAATCTTGGGTAACATTTATTCTGAAGTAAGCTTTTGCATTAAATTAGGTAACTATGTATGATGTATTTTTGGATATTTTTAAGCTGTTGAAGTTGCCATACTAAAGGCTGCTTGGTAATCAAAATATTTGAAAAGGATAAGAACAAAAATACAAAATACTATCTATTAAAGCCTCTCAGTGAAAGATAACTTAGGCGTGATTGGTTTCCCTGGATATGAAATTCTAGATAAAGGTGACATAGAAAAACAAGAGTCGAGTTAATTTCAACCTGCTGTCTTTAAATTTTCGCTTTATTTAGGTGAAGAGGAAAGTGAATTAACGGTGCATTTGATGAAAAGACCAAATAATATTCAGAAGGTCGAAGCTTATTGGCGTAAATTATTGCCACTTTCTTGGTGAGTGAAAAATAGATTTTAAAAATATCGGTAATTTGGGTAGGGCTGACTTACAGTGGTAAGGATTAAAAGAAAAAAATCGAAATTTACAAAGCAATGCCTGTTAAGAAAAGGTAATAACTATATATAAAAAAATAGCGAATGGATATTATCTATATATCTTTATATAAAGGATTAGTTATGCAATGTGAAAAAAAACAGTTTCCAAATTCTTCCTAAAACAGTTGATTGAGGTATCTAATTCGACATCTATTAAGAATTTCTTGTAGACATAGTCTTCGTGACAGAATACGATTATAAAATAATGACAATTGTACATGAATAAATTCACACAGGATAGGATGTCAATCCTTGTATGCCTTTGGTTTACTGTTATTCACAAAAACACGCCAGATAATTATTTCCTTTCTGCTAAATTAACGATAATTTAAGATACAGCTTTCACACAATGAAGAAACTGAACGGTACAAGAATTCCAAGAAGAGAACGCTTCCACTGAGAGAGCACCGATGCCGAATTGTCGTGAATATGTGTAAGAGGTTCATTGAAAATTGTTTCATCCTCATAAACTGAGCACGCGATAACCACTGACATTCAGTAAAGATATGCATGCACTCGTAATGTATCACCATCGTTAATCTTTCTCAGTTTTTCCACGGCACTGTACAATATACAGAAAAATATGTAATCTAATACCCGACAACATTATTTAGGTGTTAAAGATAATCAATGGTCATATCGATTGCCATAACAGCCTCAGTATACAATCAAATAAAGTTTTAACTCATTTTCCTCCGGTGGGTGAAATAACTATTTTAATTTTGATTTCCTATTTGGCTTTCCAACACATATTACCCATATAATTTGTTTGTATATAAATCTGTCAGGTAATACATATACAATCCTGAATTTCAAGTCAATAGGTTCTCTGGGCTTCTTGCATATAAATAGGGAACATCCGCTGAATAATAATAATAATAATAATAATAATAATAATAATAATAATAATAATAATAATAATAATAATAATAATAATATAATAAAATAATAATAACTGGCAGCAACACCACCCTGAGGGAGTGATAGAAAACGATCAGGCAAGGATCCTCTGGGACTATGGTATCAGAACACATAGGGTGATACATGCGAATAGACGTAACGCCGCAAGACAAAATGAAGAAGGAAGTATCACTCAATAATGTCGCAACACCATGGCACGCCAGAGTAGATGAGCAAGGACAAAAAAATCTAGGAATATCAAGACCTAAAAATAGGAATAAAATGGTTTTGGAATATGCCAGTGGAAATTGCACCCATAATCATAGTAACAATAGGCACAATCCCAAGATCCCTGAAAACGGACCTGGGAAAAATACTAGATGCTGTAGTACCATCGGGACTCCAGCAGAAGAGCTTGCTAATAGAAACAGCGCATAGTGAGAAAAGTGATGGACTTTATAAAGAGGTAGGATGTAACCCAAAACTCTACGTTTATAACAATACCCAGCCGAATAGGATGACTCAAATATAAGATTATAAAAATACTGATAAAGTTTATGATGAAGAAATATGCAATTTATCCTTTGCTGGATAATCTACACTTCCCTGTGATGATGCAAAGCTTGGTAAATTCTGAAAGCTCAAACGCAAAATTCACATCATAATGAATTACTTTTTATTACCTAGGGAAACTCGTTTTTATCAATACTTTTTTAAGTCCACTAATTGGTGGACGCACCGGAACGATGAAGAAAAAAAAATTTTCGAAATTAAATTATTTCCACAAAGCGTTTTATGTTCAAAAGTGACGCGTCTATCCTGGGAGTCTACTTTAAAATAGAGAAATAACTCATATTAAAATATTGCTCCCTAATGAAAAAGGTTAAATAAAACTGCAAAAACTTACAAGTTACGTTTACATAATATTTAAACTGTAAGAAACGAGAACATGCTCTAGACTTTATATTCAATTTATATGTAATAAGTCTGAAATATTTCAATAAGTGTGTGCTTCCATAATGTTTGTTATATATGGAGGCTTAAACATTAGATGTCAATGAGAACTGAATTCTTTACTTTCCTTTATCAATGCCTGCATATATCTACATCATCATCTTCAATCACTATTATTATTATTATTATTATTATTATTATTATTATTATTATTATTATATTACTTTTTTTTTTTTTTTTTTTTTTTTTTGCTCTATCACAGTCCTCCAATTTCGACTGGGTGGTATTTATAGTGTGTGGTTCCGGGTTGCATCTGCCTCCTTAGGAGTCCATCACTTTTCTTACTATGTGTGCCGTTTCTAGGATCACACTCTTCTGCATGAGGCCCGGAGCTACTTCAGCCTCTAGTTTTTCTAGATTCCTTTTGCAGGGATCTTGGGATCGTGCCTAGTGCTCCTATGATTATGGGTACGATTTCCACTGCATATCCCATATCCTTCTTATTTCTATTTCAGATCTTGATACTTATCCATTTTTTCCCTCTCTTTCTCTTCAACTCTGGTGTCCCATGGTATTGCGACATCAATGAGTGATACTTTTTTCTTGACTTTGTCAATCAACGTCACGTCTGGTCTGTTGCACGTATCACCCTATCCGTCCTGATACCATAGTCCAGAGGATCTTTGCCTCCTGATCGTTTTCTATCACTCCCTCAGGTTGGTGCTCGTACCACTTATTACTGCAAGGTAGCTGATGTTTCTTGCACAGGCTCCAGTGGAGGGCTTTTGCTACTGAATCATGCCTCTTTTTGTACTGGTTCTGTGCAAGTGCCGGCATTCGCTTGCTATGTGGTTTATGTCTCATTTTTCGTATTGCACTTCCTACATATGGGGAGAGATGTATTTCCATCTATCGTTCTTTGAACATATCTGGTTCTTAGGGCCTGATCTTGTGCCACTGTTATCATTCCTTCAGTTTCCTTCTTTAGCTCTCTCCCTGTAGCCATTGCCATGTGTCATCGCTGGCTAGTTCTTTAGTCTGTCTCATGTATTGTCCGTGGCATGGTGTTGTGCCAGTCCCTCTGTTCTGTCTGTCATTCTCCTGTCTCTGATATTTCTTTCTGGGTCTTCGTCTACTTTTATTAGTCCTTCTTCCATGCACTCTTAGCCACTCGTCTTCACTGGTTTTCAGATATTGCCCAGTGCTCTCTCGGTGTTGACGCAGTCCTCTATACTTAGTAGTCCTCTCCCTCCTTCCTTTCGTGTTATGTATAGTCTGTCCGTATTTGCTCTTGGGTGTAGTGCTTTGTGTGTCATATGTTTCCTGGTTTTCTGATCTATGCTGCGGAGTTCTGCCTTCGTCCATGCCACTATTCCTGCGCTGTATCTGATTACTGGCACTGCCCATGTGTTTATGGCTTTATCATATTTCCGGCGTTGAGTTTTTGACTGAGTATTGCCTGATCTCTGCATATATTCTTTCCTGATCGTGTCCTTCATCTCTTGGTGTTTTATATCACCTCCTTCCATTATTCCCAGGTATTTGTATCCTGTCTCATCTATGTGTTTGATGTTGTCCCATCTGGTAGCTTTATCCCTTCAGTTCTCGTTACTTTGCCTTTTGTATGTTGACTAAGGCGCATTTTTCTATTCCAAACTCCATCCTGATGTCCCCAGATACAATCCATACAGTCTGGATTAGGGTATCTATTTCCTTGATGCTCTTACCATACAGCTTGTGTCGCCCATGAACATCAGATGTGGATTCTGTTGCCTCTTTTCTTGAGTTGGTACCCGGCATCCATCTTCTGTAGTACTTTTGTCATGGGAATCATGGCTACTACGAAGAGTAGTGGGGGCAGTGGTCGCCCTGGAAGATCCCTCTCCTGATATTAACCTCTGCTAGTCTTATTCCAGAGCTTGTAAGTATTGTATTCCAGTTGCGCATTGTATTTTTTAGGAAGCTGATGGGTTTTTGTTTTCCTCTGCCCCTACCCATATATTTTCAGGCATTCTATTAGCCATGTGTGTGGTATCATGTCGAAGGCTTTCTTATAGTCTATCCATGCCATGCTTAGGTTGGTTTTGGTTCCTCCTACTGTTCTTCATTACCATTTTGTCTATCAGGAGCTGGTCTTTTGTGCCCCTACACTTCCTTCTGCAGCCTTTCTGTTGGTGGGGGATGGTGTTTGTCTCCTCTAGGTAATTGTATAGCCTTTCATGATGATACCTGTTAGTAACTTCCACATTATGGTAGGCAGGTGATAGGCCATAGTACTGGCTATACCTTTCCCTACTCTTGTCTTTTTGTACTAAGGATGTTCTTCCTGTTGTCATCCATTTGGTGCATGGTGATTTGAAATACAATGCTGGAGTTGTTCTGCTATTCGTGGGTGTAGGGCCTTGAAGTTTTGAGCCAGTATCCATGGACTTCATCGGGACCTGGGGCTTTCCAGTTGGCATTTTCTTAGTTGTGTTCTGACTGTGTCTGTCGTGATCTCTGTGAATCTTTGTTTTATTCTCCCTGTTTCTTCTTCCTTGACTTCCTGGAGCCATGTTGCATGTTTGTTGTGTGATACCGGATTACTCCATATGTTTTCCCAGAGTCTCTTACTTGGTTCGGCTTCAGGAATTTCTGGGTGGTTGTCTTCCCACTTAGTTGGCTGTATAGTCCTTTTCGGGTTGGGGGTTCCGAATAGTTTGTTCTGTTGGTATCCCTTTATTCCATGTTTCATGTACCGTTGGATCTTATGTGCTTTGGCCTTAAGCCTCTGTTTTTACATCTTCTATTGTGTTGTTTAGTCCCCTCTCTTGTACTTTGTATTTCTCGTTGAGTTCCTCCCTTGTTTTCTTGCTTCTTAGCCTTTTTTCCGCCATCCTCTTTCAGTTTACTCAAGTCAGATCTCATCACCATGATTTGCTTTTCCAGGCGCCTTTTCCAAGGAGGTTGCTGTTTTGGTTTCTGTTGGGTTGGTTGTGCTGGTGTTCGAATCCCCATCAGTTCTGCTACTAATCTTGCTCCTGCATATACCAAGTTATTTGTTTCTGTGATACTGGTGGTGTGTATTATGCCCATTATTTCATTGAACCTCACTTGTTTTCTCCCTTAATTTCTTGGTGTTGTAGGCTTTCATGCAGGGGATCTTTGTTCTCTCTGTATCTAGGCTCCATCCATTGTCTAATCTTTTCTACCCATTCCGTCCTCTCTGTTACTTCGTCGGTGTTTCTTCGTGTGTCGTTGTTTGATACCTCATCCTCCCTGTCGTCTTCTGTGGCATCGTCTGTCAGTTCGTCTTCGTGTAATTCGTTGTCGTGTGACATTTCCCTTTCCAGTTCTTCTCTTTCTGTTGGGGAGAGCCAGTTGTTTTTCTTTATGTTCCTTACTTGGTCTGCCAGCCTCTGCTCTGTTTGGGGGGTGTTATTCCTCTCATTCCAGATGTTGACCATCTTCTTCTATATCCTCTCATCGGGATGCTTCTGATGTAGCATCTCATATTTCCTTATTTTCTTCTCTTCTCCATTTCTTCCTTTTTTGCTTCTGTAGCTCCAATCTCAGGCTGTTGATTACTTCGTGTGGTGATCAGTTGCTGGATGACGACCTCCAAGTACCTGCCCGTCTTCCCCTTCAATTGGGTTGAATACCTGGTTGCCGGACGAAGCTCCTCTGTTGCCAGAGGTTCCATTTACGTCGTTGTCGTTCATTCCTTAATTTCTTTCCATCATTGCTGAGTTTTGCTACTTAACCCATAGCTGGACCCTACCCCATCAGGGATAGGTACTCATTTACAGCTGAGTAGACTGAGGAAAGGTTATGGTAAAGATCCTTTCCAAGGAATCAACGCCAAGGAGAGCGGTCACCCATCCAACGACTGACCAGCCCCAATGTTTGCTTAACTTGACCTAAGTCCATTGAGGACCTAACCCACTCTTCCACTCCCGGCCGCCACATTATTATTATTATTATTATTATTATTATTATTATTATTATTATTATTATTTATTATTATTATTATTATTATTATTATTATTATTATTTATTTGAAGGAGAATCTCTTTCAAACAAGTCTTATTAAAAGATATTGCTGCATCAGCTGCATTCAACTTGTAAATAGTCGTCTCTATTTTTCTAATAATAGCTTTCTCTCTGCTACTACAACTGGCGAGTATTGCGCCGATATTACTCATCAGGAGGAGTCAATTTCGGGGGTATTGCTTAAAATTTATTTAAAATTCCTTATATTTGATACTGGTATCCGAATCGACTTATTGATAAAGAAGTCCGAACAGCGCTGGATCGGTGGTACGGCGAGAGTGAGAGACCGCAGCCCCACCCACATGAGAAGATTGCGCTTTATTACAAAGCTAAAATGCACGCACGTCACCGTGAGGACGAAGATGCTTTGAGAAAAATCATCAAAGAGAATATGACCCCTACCGAAGCCGACAAAAGAACTCGAACTTGTAATTTAATACGAAAATCGACATACCCGGGACCTTATTGTGAAGAACAGTCCGACACCGGCCTGCCACGCACAAGAAGGAGCAATAAAAAAACCATATCATGACAGCACACCAGGAAGCTATCTCCCGCCACGGTATTATCAAGAATATTAAGATAATAGGGAGGGCTCCTGACCAGCAACGTTTGCGACTGCTCGAGGCACTCCTCATACAGCAAGAGAAGCCCTCGTTAAATACGACGCAGGAAGTGCTCTTTCCTCCCCACCAACTTAGGAGATCTATCTGTATAAATAATAGTACAAGTAATACCAGACCGAGCGACACCCCTGATCAAAGAATACCAGATGAGACAAGGAGCCCAGCAGCCAATGACAACGCGAGCCGTCGTGACACAACGCCCAGAGAAGTAATGCCCTAAGCATCGACGGTCTGCTAGGCTGCAACAGCGTGATCTTCAACGATGAGAAGTGTCTTGAAGAAAAACTTCCTTCAACCAATAGCAGGAACATATTGCACCACACACCAATGAAAACTCAGCTAGCGGTTGACCTGCTGACCTACACCATAGGCTCTATGCCTTTAGGGAAGGAGTAGGCACCCACGAGTTCCTCACAGATGTGCTAAGTGCCATAAATGGCAGAAAATCCATAGTGGTCTTCTTAGATCTAGAAAAAGCATATGAAGTGGCCAATGCAGCAACCATCCTCTCTTCCTTAGTCCAAAAGAGGATCAAAGTCAACCTGCTTACATGGACAAACGGATACATGCAAGACAGAGAAGCTAGAGTAGTGTTCCAAGGCAGAATTTTCAGAATACTACTCTCTTGAAAATGGCACTCGACAGGGGGGCATTCTAAGCCCCTTCTTATTCAATGTCCTTATGGAAAATGTAGCCTGTCTAGAGCTACAACAAGGAGTAGAGGTCTTAATATATCATCGTCAGCTCCAGCCCTCAAAGACAACTCCAAAAGATGCAAGAAGCCTTGCAAAACTTGAGAAAAAGTCTATACAACTGGGACTCAAAATCAACAGAAATAAGACAAAAGCCATGACAATAAACTAACACATGATCGAAATCCACCCAACCTTCTACTGAAAGGAGACGTCATAGGACTGGGTGGATAGCTACACATAATCTGGGAAGTCTGCATTGCAGATTCACTATCTCCTGAGAAGGAAATACAGTTCCTCCAGCCCAAAACTAAAATTGGGCCAAAGACAAATGCTCTAAAGAGAATTACATTACTACAAGAAGTGCAACATGCCATCTGTTCAGGAGGTTCTACATACAAACCATCAAAGCACAAGTAAAATACGCAGCACCAGTCCTGACAAGGGTCAGAAAGGATCAACAGCAGAGGCTGGAGGTCATCAAAAATAATGCAATGAGACTTATACTTGGAGCCCCAATGTGGAAAATAATTTGTCTCTTGAGGGCAGAGACACAACTACAGTCTCTCACGCACAGGATAGGCCAAAGAAATATTGCCATTCTGTGCAAAACCATCAGAAATGACAGAAATGGAAAAAAAAAAAAAAATGCAATCTGTATAAACCTGCATGAAGAGCTAGACCCGCCCAAAACCTATGCGGGGCAGCATACTCCAGACCCAATCCGGTATAACTTTACAATACTACTGGCAAACAAAGCACTGTGCACAGCAGCACAGATGAAAACTGCAGCAGAAGAAGCAATCAGGAGCACAGCAGCTGAAAAACATATTACACAGATGGCTCAGTTGATCCAGAAAGAAACTCCAGGCCACCTGCAGCAGTAGTGGCTGCCCAAGACTTCAAAGGAAGCTGGAGGCTATCCAAACAATGCCTCCATACTACAAGCGGAACTAATGGCAATCTTAAAGGCCTTAGAAAATTCCAATCTGAAAGAAGAACACACAACAGTGCATTGACTCCAAAGGAGCAATACTCGCAATCAAGGCGACAAATCCAAAAGAAAATGTGACACTGATAACAGCCATAAAATCAGTGGCCAAGTCACATCAAGCTGCTGGCAGGAGAGCAAACCAATAGAAAACTCTCAGTCATCACACACAGATTAAGGCTAGGATACTTGTGCACTTGGCAAATGATTAGTAATGAGGGCAGGTCATGTCAGTACTGTGACCGAGAGGCAATCCAGCCCCTCCAGCACTACCTACTAGACTGCCCAGAGACACAGTCTCTCAGGTCGAACCTTACTGAAAATGAGCTGACAAGACACAGATTACCAGACATCCTTAATAACAGGGGACACATGGGAATCGCCTAATGTCTCGCCCACCTCCCAGGTAAAAACAGGAATATATGCAAATCTGCATAGACACACGGGAATCTCCTGTTGGTCCTTCCAACCTCAAAAACCAAAGAAAGCTGCACAAATGCATAAACCTTCTACTTCACTGGTTTGCAATGAGAGCCATACACATCTTTGGGAACATATGTATAAGTGTGAGTATGCATGTACATGTATGTATACTATAATACTTTCTTAATGTTGGTTTGATATATATTGCAATATTTCCAGATGCTACACACATGTATATATATTGTGCTTCCTTTTCCTACTCAGAACTCTCCATCTAGGCTGAGTCTCCCGGCTATAAATCTTTCTCTACTACTGATGGGTACCGTAAGATTCAAAGGGGTTGCAATCCTGCCTGTCACCCTATTTCCTTTATACAACTAACCGCCAAAAGCACTGTTTTTGTATCTTTACAGATAATCCAGTTACGTGCTGCTCTAGGAGCAGGAGCCCGTGCCAGCACAAGGCTGGCTTAATCTTCACAACAACAACAACGACAGCACCTATAGTCTTTTCCGACCTTCTTCCGTGATCATGCTTGGATGATACCGAGAAAAACGTTGGCCACTAGATCGACTTATATTTTCATCTATTTCTTCATTTACTGTAAACATAAATAAATTTTAATCAATATCCCCGAAATTGACTCCTCCTGATAAGTAATATCGGCGCAATACTCGCCAGTTGTAATAGCAGAGAGAAAGCTATTATTAGAAAAATAGAGAAGACTATTTACAAGTTGAATGCAGCTGATGCAGCAATATCTTTCAATAAGACTTATTATTATTATTATTATTATTATTATTATTATTATTATTATTATTATTATTATTATTATTATTATTATTATTATTATTATTATTAGATCTTTAAAAGAAGTATTTATAAACTTGTTTCCAGAGAAAATAATTAGTCAAAGTTGTGTGTGTGTGTGTGTGAGAGCGGGAGACAGAGAGAGAATCGCTGCATATACAATTTCTGAAGCATTTATAATAAACTTTCAAATATTAATATCATCATAGGTGTTAAACATTCATTTGATATAAGTTTTAAACTAGAAATTGCATTGATTTCTACCGCTTACTGCTATATAGTACATTGACGTCAAAAAAGACGCTGATATCTTTGCAGATCTAAGCCTTGAAAGGTAACAAGTTTTATTTTATATACAAAATACATATCCACTTCCTCTATAGAAAAACAAAATAAAAAAGAAAAGACCATCCTGAATTTGCATAACTCTGCCAATGCGGATTTAATAATAAATCCCTATATGTTTTTCCTTTTTCACGTTTTCTTTCACGAATACTAGGAAGTAATTAACACAGCTAGCAGATTCTCCGTGAACACCCAGAAACTGTCGTTTCCCTTTTAATGTCCATTAAAACTTCACAAAGCCCCTCGGTCCAGATTCGTATTTTGAAACTCAGGAAAATGTCAATCTTTCGAGGAGTAAGGTGAAGGCTTCAAAGAGAAAAATCACGAGAAACTAAATTTCCTATAATTCATCATAGAGATGAGGAAGATAGATAGATGAACTGTAATAAAAGTTTATTACTTAATCAAATTCTACAGTAGTGTACAGTTTAACATTATAGCAGATTTCCAAAACTGTAAGATATCTCCAAGAGAGAGAGAGAGAGAGAGAGAGAGAGAGAGAGAGCAGAAAATTATTTCGTTGCAATTATTTAGAACCACGATATTTTAGGTTCACTTGTCCACAAATCGTTGAGGTTGTATTTGTGTTTTCCACCGTCTTGCCTTGCCTGTGGTACCCACGACCTGTGTTACCAACAGAGAAAAAACGCATTGATTGGTGTCCTTTTATTATTTTATTTTTCTTGCTTGATTACTTCCCAGGTGAAATACAGCCTTTGATGGTCCGGTAGATGTTTCGGGCAAGATTAAATAAATAAACCGTGGATATAACTAAATTTATTTTTTTTCCCCAAAGCCCAAAAAGACAAGATCAAATTGAATCAGCTGGAATAACATCCACCGGTCAGGCAATAAACATGTGGACTCATGACAAAGATCTTCCAACTTGAATCTCAAACTTGTTTTCTTCAATTACTGCTACAACCACCTCCTGTCATATAGAACGTGGTTTCTAATGGCAGCAACTTCTCCACAGGCTTTTCATTGTTAATCAAAAGACCTAAGAGGACCATTTAGCTCTGAAAGGATAATTAAGATGAAAAAGGTTTAAAACGTCCAACAGGAGGAAAATCTCGTTATACTATATGAAATGATTGTTGGAAGGGAATGGAAAGTAAGATAGATGAAAAGATAATATGGCAGAGGAACAGTAAAGGGGAGTGAAAATGGGTTACAGGTAGGGACCGAAGGCGCATTGAGGACACTATCCCGTAAGGTGTTTTTTTTTTTTTTTTTTGCTTGCAATTTCGACTGCCAATTCCTACTCAACATTCTCATAAGTACGTAACACTCAGGTCTGCATTACCTGTTATGGCTACACATGTGTATTCATTTGCACAAATGAATTCCTGAATTGTTTTACTAAGAAATTAGATTTTACGACCCCTAACCGAAAAGTGTAGATATCAAGAGGACCACAAGAAAATCGTCGAAGTTTCAGTCTCTTCCAAAACGAAAGCTTTTTGCCAGCTCTCTTTAATTCAACAACTTCTTCGGTCACTGCCTGAAGACCTTTCCTTCCCTTTCTAATTTCTGCTCATCTCTTTGCTAGCCTTTGAAGATCGCTCCTTCGTCTAATGTTCTCATTCCTTTGTTGTAGTTCACTTGAAAAATTGTCTTAAGATCATAGAATATGTTGGGAAAATACCGATGATGCTCTCGAGTGTCTTAGAAAATTAAAATTTTAGGAACCGAGGGAAATTTTGTATTCATTCTCCAGGAATACATTCTATAATTTCCATCGATATATTTTTGAATTAAGCAATCTCTCTTTTATGTATAATTGCAAATCTTTTTATAATTTGAATAAAACAAAAAGCCACGCTTCCAAAAAAAAAAAATCCTCAGGAATACTTGGCAAGAGACGGATGAAACAATAAGATAAGTGAAAATCAATTTGAAAAGATACTAAGAGGCAGAGAAACTAATTTATATATATAAAACAAACTATATAGATAAGCCAGAGAGCTCAAGGACCAATAAAAAACATACGTAGTAAAGGAGAATTGAAAATAGAATTTTATTTTAATCTGGTAACTGTGTACCCTAATTTGTGGAAGAAATCTATAGCCTAATAATAAGTATACACGAAGGCCTTCGTCAAATGTATGTACTGAAAAAGAAGTCTACACATTTAAAAACCATAAAATATAAGTCTTCGAATTTTGCTCTCTGATAAATATTTTAACTTTTTTAGATATTCATTACGTATTCTTGACCATAAAAACAACCGCAAAACATTGTAAAATGACACCGAATCCAAATATTCGACCAAGAATATTTCGTCACAAGATTTTAATGTTTCTAAAGGACGCGAATCAAGCAGCGAGAATCTACGGCTTGAAACAATCTAAAAAAATAACATTTGAAGAGATGTTTCCTGATATCCTAAAAGAATCCAAACTCAAATCTATGACCGCCAGAAAACAATTTTTTTTGTTATTTTTTTTTTTTTTTTTTGTTATTGAGATAAGTTTATGCTATTCTGTGTTCCGATGTTTTATTCTTTGTTTTGCACTGGCTACCCAAATAGTCATCTTCTGAACTTTTATTTCTATCTTTAATATGCCTGCACGCCATATTTTTTTTATTATATTGGGATTAGTTTTTTAGCGAACCACACGTATTTAAAGTTATATTAATTATAACAAAGAAAATAGCACTGCTTCTGTGATACAGCATTAATTTAAAATTTCTGTGTTAACTTGTGAATAAGCGAAAGCGAAACGCTAGACGGTAGGGGGTCAGCGGATTTTTTATGAAAAAATATGCTTATCTTTTAAAACGTCAACATCATATGTACATCGGAAGGTGGTGTGATTATAGACTGTTGTCAATTTGCCGCTTTCTGGCATTATATTTTTCTTATTCAAGGATATTGAAATGGTTTATATTTTACTTCAATATCGTACTAAAGAATAATCTTTTTTTTTAAAATGTGTTTCCTGTATGTTATGTGTTTTGCCTCATGTCGAGGTTAAAGATGTTATTGCTCGTTTCAAGCTGAGTCGAGTTTATTTCATACTTATCACTTGGTTTTACACATGGTATGAGACTGGTTTTTTCTGAACGCCCTGCAGCTTGGATGAATATACAGATTACAAGATATACCATTTTAATGGCATGCCAAGCTACATATATATATATATATATATATATATATATATATATATATATATATATATATATTATATAGAGAGAGAGAGAGAGAGAGAGAGAGAGGAGAGAGAGAGAGAGAGAGAGAGAGAGAGAGAGGGAGAGAGCTTCTCCCATCCTCCACAGCAAGATTCGAACCAATGTGCGGGGAGTTCCAGCAAGAAAATACTAATAGGGTTATATAAGCTCTCTGCCCTAAAATATCATCATTTTGCTTCATAGGCAAGAAAGTCTTCTTATGAGCACTTGATTGCGTAAAGCAAATTCAGATTAAATATTACGCCAAATCTACTCCATTTAATATCAAAACATCAATAAATTGCGTTTAACCATTTGACATTTAAGTATTCCAGACGTTGAGTAGACATCATTATCCATATAATATCACAAATGCGTCAATCTACGTAAACCTCATCTATCAGCTCGTTGTTCTCGCAGTTAAGCTTGTCGGGTGCAGCCGTTTAATGACACGGAATCCTGGTCATAGAAGCCCGAGAAGCTCTCAGTTATGCTACATCACCCATTCATGCCTTGTTGGAATGCATGAAAGTTAGGTTTTTTTAATCTTTGGAATGCCCAGTATGTGGACCATCAAGAATGTTCTTTTATTTACCATTAATATTCGTTTCTGAATAGATGTACACACAATTGATGCTTTGTCTTTCTGTTTCCTGCCTGTATATATTTGGGTGAGGGTGAATAATTAAGTAGAACTGATCACACGTCAGTACATAGAACGTACGAGATATGCAAAAAAAATATTTCATCTCAAAAACCGGAACTTTTAGGTACTACCTTCGGACCCTCTGTTTTGGTGCCTCGTTCTTTGTCAGTCCTCATTGAACAAGTCGAAAACAGAAAAATGAGATGAAATATCACATTCATGAGGCCGGCGACAATGATGAAGATGAATGTCCTGTACTTCATAAGCATATACGAATTTCATATTTCCACGGCTACCATAAAAGGGTTAAGAATTATACCTGTTTTGAGCTATTCACGTGTTTATGCTTGCACTTACAATCATATATCATAGATTTTCAGGCAGAAGGTTTATTTACACAAACTCAAACACTCACACATGCGCGCACACGCACACAAACACACGCTGAGTTCTCTGATGTGTGTGGCATTGCTGTTTCGTTTGAACATCAAAATATTTTAGTTGATTTAGCTTAAAAAAAATATACTGTTGATAACCTGCAGGCTTTAAAGAGCATAATTTGTTAGTTATTTTTATCCTTCTATGACAGATTTCTCTCTTTACTGAGGATTTTGAAGGAATTTTAAGATTTCACAAACTATGAAATCCATCTTAAAAGTGTATTCCCCATTTCATAATGTAAGTTGTATCTATGCTCTTGGTGTCTCTTAAAGAATGACAGGTAAATTTTAAGTAATTTTTTAAATTATTATGTAACTTGCAACTACGACGAAATGCTACGTTTTCGGAAATCAGGACGTACATCCTAATATATTCTTTCGAATTCTTCCGTCTCACTTTTAAATGAATGACTTGATAAATTATATTGTATTATGACTAATGAATGAGTAGTAGCTTTTTCATTAGGTGTGTGTAGATGCAGGTCAAAATTATCAGCTATTATTTGTAGAAGGCCACCCACGTTTAGCTGGACAAGTCTTTTGTACTTTATTGAAGGCATTAATTGCAGCTGATTTCCGAAAGCATCGCAATTCATCATAGTTGCAAGTTACAGAATAATTGAAGAGCACACCAAGAGCAATTTGCAGTGGAGTTGAATTTTTTTTCTTCTTCTTTTTCTATTTTTTACAAGTGATCATCTTCCGAATGAGAACAGAAGTCAGAGAATCCTCATTCAATTTTCGTAAAACTGTGGCGAGAGGCTTTAAAAGAGAGTCTGAGACTGCTTCTTTTGCAACTGATTTCGAAATTTGTTTCTTGTAAGGAGGAATCTTGTCCTGTAAACTGGGACATATCTTTGATGATAGTTTTATGTAGCTTATAAGGAGCCATATCTAAGTCTTCATCGTCTTCAACTATACTTTTGGTCATTTTTAGTTTAGCGGTTGCATTGCTCTGGAACATCACTTTTTTAGAAAAACTCCTTTATCTAACAAGATCTCAAGGTCATTGACATTTGCAGAAATATGATAAAGAAACTTAAACTAAACGACCAAGGTTTCAGCTGCCACGTTGCTCCAGATACTTATTATACAGTAAGACTTATGCCAATATTTGCTTCCGATTCTGTGCCACCTCCTTAATTAACTTTTTGAGGGTACATCATCACTTCCTTTGTTCGTGCAATGAGATGCTTTCACATTACTGCATTCCTCTAAACCTCTTCTTGGTGTAATAAACATATGACTGGAGGTCTACATGATATCTAGCTTCTTCTGCATGGGGATCGCCTACTCCACCTTCTAGACGAATTCGGACGTTGTCAGCTAGATGGTGTTTCTTTCCAACGTATTTTCTCATAATTAAATCTTTAAGCGGCAATGGAACTTTACCTTTCCTTTCATATTTAGTTGCACAAAATATGTAAGCTGGTCTCCAAGACTCAGGATTATTGTGGTCTTTTTTTGTTTTCTTGCATATTTAATTTGACCACAATAACGACAGTGTTCCTTGAAGATAAAATCCGCAGTAATAGAACGGCACATCCGTGTAGTAGGTACAGATGTACCTTCATTATTCTCTGATAAGCTTGGTCTCTTTGGAATGTTTGATATAGTGACAAACTCGAATACACAGTTTTTTTTATAAAATACTACAAGATTACGGTCTTCTTGTAAAACATGTTACAATTCTGAACGTAAATGGTCTCCGTATACCAAAACTTGCTTTAATGATATTCAATAAGCGATCACTTCCTGGCTTTTTTACCCTTTTTTTGCAGGGTTCTTCGGTATTTTGCCATCTTCTGCATAGCAGAGCTCAAAATACACCGGGCTCTTTCTTCTCCATTTTATTACTGTTCATTATGCTCGACAAGAAGAAAGAATGAATGAAGAAAGATAGTAGGATCATAAAGGAAGGTTATCGGGACAAGGGAGTGGAACACTTATTGCAAAGGAAAGTTCTTAATACCCAGGATCATATATAGTATTGTATTTTCTCTTAGATGGAGAGACTTTAAGACTGCTGTCAATCTAAAACTTGTATTACCATTAAATGTATTAAAAAAAAGCAAAGAACAAAGCTCTATTTCTCCTTACGCATTTCAGGCGCTGAGGGACAATATTGGATTCATAACACCGACCATCTTGCGTGAAATTCTAAAGAGATAAAGAAGAGTTTGGAAGAAATTTATTCTGGCTTTTGGGTGAAAGAAAATGAAATAATTACCATGAACGTCTGAGTCACGACTGGAAAGTAGGCCATGTCCTTCTCATTTCTTTCGTCACGACTTTCATTAGTCTCATTAGAACTTCGAGGATGTTCTTTCTTAAACTTCCCCACCCCCATCCGCACCACCAACCCACGTGGTTTTTTTTTTTTTTATTTTGATATATATATATATATATATATATATATATATATATATATATATATATATATATATATATATATGTATATATATATATATATATATATATATATATATATATATATATATATATATAGATATATATATATATATATATATATATAAGTCATATCACATTACCGTGATTCATATACATATATCGAGCTACAATGTCCTTTAATATCTAATTCGCTCTACCTCGGATTTAATATATTTTCATATATGCTTAACCGAAGGGAATTTTTTTTCTCGATAATAGATTTACCTGTACCTGGCCGCGAACGCAGGTACATTCAAATCCAGGCCACGTCAGGGAAGCTCTACCACCCCACCACCACGAGAGGCCCAAAAGTTTATGTTGTCTCTCACCTCAAATACTTTCTCGCGCTGAAGTATTCGTTGGTTTGGAGACAACATCTACCCACCTCGACTCCAGTAGTGTAAGTAGCGCTTTTAACAACACGTAGCATTTACATAAGTCATATCACATTACCGTGATTCATACATACATCGAGCTGCAATGTCCGTTTAATATCTAATTCGCTCTACCTCTGAATTGATATATTTTCATACATGCTTAACCGAAGGGGAATTTTTTTCTCGATAATAGATTTACCTGTACCTGGGCCACGAACGCTTCGGTTAACGCATATATGAAAATGTATAATTCCGAGGAAAGAACAAATTATACATTAAAGGGCGAACATTGTAGCTAAATGTTATGTATATGAATCACGGTAATGTGATGTGACTTATGTAAATGCTACATGTTGTCAAAAAGCGCTCCTTACAATACCGGAGTCGAGGCGGGTTGATGTCTTTGAGGGTGAGAGATGACATAAACCTTTGGGCCTCTTGCGGTGGTGGGGTGGTAGAGCTTCCCTGACGTGCCTGGATTGAATGTACCTGCGTTCGAGCCCAGCTACAGGTAAATCTCTTATCGAGAAAAAAAATTCCCCCTTCCGTTAAGCATATATGAAAAATATTAATTAATTCCGAGGTAGAGCGCAATTAGATATTAAAGGACATTGTAGCTCGATGTATCATATATATAGATAATATAAATATATATATATATATATATATATATATATATATATATATATATATATATATTATATATATATATACATATATTTTATATATATATATATATATATATATATATATATATATATATATATATATATGTATATATATATATATATATATATATATATATATATATATATATATGTATATATATGTATATAAAATATGAATATATTATTATATATATATATATATATATATATATATATATATATATTTTACAAAGCCTATTTTTGGTCTTGTTTAAAGAAAAACTCCTTGATAACGTCGACCTTAAGAAAACGTCTTGCGCCTAATTCAGGAAAATTCTTTCCCCACCGGCATCCCTGCTACTATTTTCAGTCATCAAATCTGGGGCAAGACTAAACTCCAAGATTTCAAAAGTAAAAATCTATATTTCCTCAAAAACTAACATGATAAAAAAAAGGAATGAATAAAAAACCCAGACATGAAGTGTAATTACTCCTAGCAAAAAAAAAAAGTAATCTCAAATGATTTTTCACACCAACTCCCACATTAAGACATTAATATCACTATTTTTACCAAACATAGAAATGCAAACATGTCAGTCAATTAAAGTCAAAATTCCAATTTTGGCGACATGGAATCCACTGGTGGGAATAGAAATCATAATCTTCAGAAATCCAATTAAAAATGGATGTACATAAAATAATGAGAATTAAAAAAAAAAGAGAAAAAAAAAAAAAAAAAAAAAAAACATTTTCCGAACGGTTGGGAGAAAAAAGAAAACTGATTTTTGAAATCGATGTTTTCCACTTGCACTTCGGCTTCTCTCGGGGCACCTGTAAATTTTCAATGTTCCACAAAAGTCATTTATCTTTCAACACTAATTACCTTGTGCTGTGGATCTCCACGTGCGCCTCCCTACAGTTTTCCTCACTGAAAGTCACTTAAAGAGTTTACTGTTTAATTAATAATCGTTTTTCACCGTAGATCTCATTGTATTCCACTCCGGCAGATCCTGATGTTCATTCATAAGAACGCACCAAGTACTTCTAAAAGGTTCTTTGCACACGCCCTGTTGTAGTTAAACGCACACATGCGAGTGTTCCCATGATTCTGCATGCATTCTTTCGTGACGTCACGATCAGGTAACACTATAAGGGGACCGTTACTATGCGTAGTCCACCCGCTGGGTCAATTTGTGCATGCACGTTCGCATTTCCACGACTTGATATGTTTTACTTTGTTACCATCTCCGATCATTCACCCAAAATAAATATTCGCTGAACACACGGTCACTTGTTGAACATTCTAATCGCTTCTTTTCAGAGTTCTTTGCTCTCTACACTCAAATTCTAAATCGCCTTCAGTAGAGCAGGTAATGGTGCTTGACCACCACCTTCATGTGCCGCGTGACACATGCTAGGCCGGCCACTGGTACAGAGTTCCACGTAACTTATCCTGCCACGTGGGTCAAGGTGGTTTCCGACGTTGGTTTCATTCTACCCTGTCGGCTGCACCCAAGTTTAATGGCCCGTCTATGCCAATCGTGATCATCATTATCGCCAGCATGATGGCGACTTCTGGGAATGTGTGACGTTCTAGGGAGAAAAATTGTTCTCTACATAGTCCTTCAGTGGAGAACCGTAACTGCCTCCCGTGTTACTGAACTTGAATATCCCAAGATTCCCTTGCAAGTGCTTCCTGCACCTGCCTCGTAGAAATGATATAGATCCGTCTGTTTAGCCCCAGAAACCATTCTGAGACGACTCCACACAAAGGCATCGAAAATTTTGCGATCTCTTGTAGTAGAAACAAGTTAGTGACCTCATCGCCCTCAAGTGGTCTCCGCTGTCACCCCTTGGTAATTATCTTGCATTGTGTGTCAGTGTTTCGTCAAGTTCTAACTTACAACACGCACTCGGCCTCATAGTCAGCTACTAAGAATTGAAATTCCTAATGGCTGTGCAACAGCAATGGAAAAAGAGGAGACGAAAAGAGGGGGTTGGGGGGAGATGGCTTTGTGGACTTCTGAATGGTTCTCTTCGCCCGTTTGTAAGATCTCCGTTTTGCTCCCAGGAGTACACTTTGTCTGCCTCTGGCATTGTCTGCAGTGTCACCTGGGAAGGCAAGAAGAAACAAGGGCAGCCGGCGGGACAGAGGAGGATTTCAAATTCCGCGAGAAAGAAAGAAAAAGTTTGGCGAGTGGAGCCTATCTGAGGAGCTTCCTCGGCTTTGATCCAATTGTAAAATGGGGAATAATTATGATAATAGGGATAACTACATAAATGAGTTTACCCTAGATTTTCTCTTTTTTTCTGAAATGATTAACATCCCAGTACCAAAGAAGACCGGCCAATCCTCTCTCTCTCTCTCTCTCTCTCTTTCTATCTCTCTCTCTCTCTCTGAATTAGTAACTCAGTATCTCTATCGTTTATATGTCTGTATGTCTTTTGGCAACACGACGAATATTGCAATGGGAAGGCCGGTTCTTCTACGATCCACGGCTTATATCAAGAAAGTTGTTGTCCATTATTGCTTTCTTGAGTATTCTCCGGATTTTAAAGGACCCAAGTTTGTAAGATGATCTCTCGTTTAGGAGAGAGAAGGAAAATGAATCTTACCTGGGAAATGGACTGGAACAAATCAGAAGGAGGAATCCATTACTGTTGCACAACTTTTATGAGGAAGAGGCAATTGCCTTTAAAGATCACTGCAAGGTTTCTTGTGCTTTCTTGGTCTTAGGGCCTCTTTTGTTGTATTTTATATATATGTATATATACAAACACACACACAGGCATATATATATATATTATATATATATATATATATATATATATATATATATATATATATATATAATATATATATACATTATACTACAAATTTCGTTTAATATCCAACATGAGTTATTAATCGAATATGTCGTACATTTCCCTGTTGTACTCAGCTTTCAGGAAAGACGTAGACTTCCAAGATTGTGTTGCCATTGCTTTTGTTCTATAGGTCGAGGGTTTATCCTTTTACCACTATACAATATATAGACACTTTCAGATATGGGATACAACTAGGCTCAGATAAATCATAAACCTACCCATAGCCCAATGATTCATCCAATTCACTTCCCGTGTGAATTGTACACCTTTTGGAATTCCGACTAAAGCCCCATCTTCCCAGGCTTGGCTCTCCTACGCTGGCACGTCGTGCCAATTCAGTTGCGGCTGTTTAACTTTGAACTGGGGCTAGCTAAACAACATTTGGGAAACGAATGAAAAATATCTACCATAACCTCGCATTGAACCCCGTGTTGAGTCTCTCAACTAGTGTCAATCAGTGTTCCATATTAGTGCACTGGCACTACACTATTACTACACTGTTACATTGAGTAAATTGACAATTTTTTTAAGATAAGGATGACAATTAATTAATTTGGGCTAAATTGACTTCTATCCTATAAAAATATAAAGTAATTAAGCTGAAGTTACCCCGAATCCATGTATTACCTGACCTTTTACATCGGTTATGAACTTAAGTACCAATTTTGGCCTTTTTGGTGGACATTTTCGATATAGTGACAGCCATCGTGGATATTTCTAGGTAGAAAAATTATGTATCTAAGTTTGTAAGACTTGTTTTCAATATTTTAATATAAACTGGGAGTGACTGATGAATTCCAACTTGAATAACCAATTAAATGTCAATGTCCAGATATCCAACGGAAGCCATTTAAAAAAATCTGCCGGCTATCTTGGAAAATGGCCAAATTTTGTGTGGCCAGAGGTTGATGATGAGACAGAAGGTCAAGAGGAATCGTTGTGCCAAATTTCATGCTTGTATCACCTATTATTTTGAAGATACCCAACTCCACTATGTTCGTAATGAGCCAAATTGCTGTAAAAATTGCATGATGACAGGCTTTCCGGTGGGCCGTTTCACCTATAGATAAAGTTTAACAAAGTAAGACACATTCAGTTCGAACCCGAGTTACAATTAGGGGTTGTGAGTTATCCAGTAAATATGAGTCATGCTCAGTATCTATGAAAATCATGTTTGGAAAGATTCTCAATTACTGAACTTCAAAATAGACTTTTTTATTTACCTATAATCATGAAAAGTTTATGTTTACGTTTACAGATAATGTCTATCTTCCTCATGTGAGGATGTAATTGTTATGTCTATATAAAGCCTTTCAGAGTATCAGATAACCCGTAATTCATCAAGTTTTTCCAAAATGCGTACATATTTAATAATCATAATATTGTCTAGTCCAGTGGTGATATGACACAGACACGTAGCTTCAAAAATCATGGCTTTCGTGGTATTTATCAAAAGTGGCTGAGACTTTACAGGATACGATTGTTGAAACAGTGAATGAATAGATTCTTCACATAAGATTTTTGTAATAGACTTACTGTCTCCTATTGCTATTGTAAGTTAATAATTAACTCATAACAATAGTACATTAACACTATTCCGGGGTGAATTATACCCTAGATGGATAGTACATTAACACTATACCACAACTTATGTGGGGTCATTTTCTCATGAGCGTCCCAAATGTTCAAAAATAGCTTTCACCCCAGACGTTACAGAAAGATGAAGCTACTTGGAATTTCAATGAGCTGGTAACACAGTCCACTCAGTGATAAATAGAAATAAAATGTGGTAAAATGACCCCACATTAGCGTTCTAGGAGTAATACAATTAGACAAAGCACTCTAACCACCTTTCAGCGTTATTAACAAGGTTATTCTTTCAGAGTTATTATTTTGCCTTTCCTATGGAAGATCGAGGTCCATTTTAGTAGTTCGGTTCAAAATTGTGAACCTAGCAAGTGTTTGAGTGAGGACACCAAGACGTGAAAATACTTATGTTTTATAACTTCATAAGCAAAAGTCTTTTGATATAAGCACTGACCACTTTCTTATTAACTCTTCAAGAAAATGATTCAATTCTATAATCTTGGCGGTCTTTGTTAGGACCTGCACGTATTTGTCTTAGCATTCCTCAGCTGATGGCACCTCACAAAATAGCAACCAACGAGATAGTTGCCCTTTCCTTTGGGATCGAAAGATAATAATTCCATAATGCATTTTGTGCTTGGTGTGTAGGTGTAGGCGGTAGCAAACGTATGAGATATATTTTACAATTTTTTTGTTTTTTTTATTTGGAATATGTAACTAATGCGTTCTCCACAATCAGGATTGTTATAAGCCATTTGGCAATAGGTAAATAATACGGTGTGAATTTACGAAAACAATTATAATGCTAAAACGTTTTCGAAGTTTGGTGGTAAATGTATGTGATATATTTTACTTAACCTATCGGTGTTTGAAGTATAAATAGAATTTATTGCCTCTCACAATGCAAGAATATTCACAATTTTATATAGAAAGAAAGCTGCTGACAGTCATGCATTAGTGAAATGGAGACACAAATGTTAGACTCCAGTAACAAGAAATACCGGAACACTATGACATGTGAGAGATTTAGATCATCGCCTAATACTACACACATTATATATATATATATATATATATATATATATATATATATATATATATATATATATGTAGGTGTTACATAATAAAATATATGGAATGTTATTCCATATGTAAAAACTAAACTATGATTAATCAAAACCAGTGACCCAAGAGGTCAACCAGTTTGCTTGCAGGAGTGTGATCGGACCAGAAAAGATAAACTAGGCTAAGATGACGTGTTGTATCAGTCAGTATCTGGTTTGCCGTCATCTGTGGTCATCAAATCTATTGTTTTGTAAACTGTTCTCAAAGCTTCCTGCTTGAGGAAACCACAGTGACCTATAACCCAGACCGGCCTACATGACTTGTAATCTATGTCATTTGTGTGTATGTTCGTATGTTCAAGCTACTGTACGCTCTCTTTACGATTTGTAAACCAGATTTATGTTAGACTTCATTTAGCCAGCACCATTGGAAGACCTGTCCAATTTTATCTGATTTTCACGATGTAGACTTAGAGAATACATACATTTTCGTGCTGTGTTTCAACACTAGAACCTCACATCGGGAAGAAGATACTGGATGAACTTAGAATTATCATCGAAATCCAAGATATTCCAATGAGGATGGGAGTCATAGCAACCGCCCTTAGCGTAAATTATCGCATACATATTTGGTGGCAGCTCCAGCGGTTCAACATCATCCGAAGAATAACGAATAATGTATCATATCAGAAGCCAACAACGGCGAAAGCAGGAGATTCTTCAAGCAACTTAGTGACTCTTATGGCAACGTAAGATATGTCTTACATTAAGAATTATTCAAGACACTATATCATCGTTTAGTGAGTGTCCTCAGCAGTGCATATCTTCAAGAAACAAACCAGACGTGTCTGCTTCCCACGGCAATGCAAGCTTCGTCCTAACCGTAAGAGATGTTCCTCATTTAGAATCATTCAAGAGGGTGAATCATCGTTTATCATCGTTTATTGAGTGTTTCCAGCACTTCAAGAAACAAACCGGACGCGTCTGTAGCATCGGATCTTAAAGGACCAGCAAGAGGAAACAAATCATTCAACAAACAAACAACGCACACGGGGGAAACCCAAGCTAAAAACCAGGATCATCCGCTAAACAGAGAAGGGGAACCAAGGCCATGTCATTATCGAAACGCCGTGACTTCCCACTTAAATCAAGCTAAGTACAATTTTTTTTTTTATTCATTTGGAGTAACTTCGAGTGTTTCCTTTGCAGATCGAATTTCGTTGTTCCTGTGGCTGAAGTTACGAGACATTCTTAATCTTACCTTTTAACAGAAATTATCCACATCATTGGGACTTCGCTCCTACGAGTTTTTATCTTTGAGTTTCTGTTTCCAGAAGTTCTACTGAAATATTATAATCATATATTCTTTGTTAATCTTATTATTTTGGGGCAGTCTATTAATTCTGTACGTAACAAATCATATTAAACATTGAATATGTGTTTATGCAGTGGACGTCTGTATTTATACAGATGCATGGATAGGGTCGTTAGGCACTGTAGTGATAAGAAAACACACAAAAACAAGTGGAACACCCGTACAAATCTGGATAAATTAGAGGTAACACTATTTTGGGTCAGGACAATAATGGCTCCTTTTCAAGGTCCCGATGGCAGTTTTAGCCTTGAGTTTTTTTAGTTATATGCTTAAAAATCCAATCTCTATGACTCAACTTAACTTTAAAAAATACGGCTAACATACGTAACATTCATAACAGTTATGTTACAAGAAGCCTTGGTACAGCGTTTTGGTGAGGAGACATTGCCCAACAGCACGGAAATAGATTTATATAAACAAATTAAGAAACATATGTCTAAATGCGCTGACCTGGAATCCCTCACTATTTCAAATTTTAGCAAAGGATTGAAAGTAAAACCACAGCTAAGTACATATATGTTAATTAAAATAACCCAGTAGGGTGAAAGTAAAAGGAAAAATTGCTTTTAACTTAGTAATCGCTCAATTCATAATAGTTCAAGTCATTCTTATGTTCGTTGCTTTTTATGTAACCAACAGCAACATAATGCTAAAAACACGCAAAATGTTGCCGATGATAATAAAGAGAAGAATCCTCATTATCATAAAAAGATACAGGTAAACAGTAACTCTGCTAAAAATCAGAAACAAACAAATCGTGCTTCAGGAAAATTGGTTACTGTGCCATCTTGTATAACGGTCAGGGTCAGTCAAAATCTTCCGAGTGTTGAAAGCAAAGCACATTCCACATAAGCGACTCTAGTGGAGGGGGGAGAGTGATGTTGGATCATTCATGCCAACACCATTTTTGAATTAAAAAGGAATTTTCCTATGAATCACACGACCGTATCAAGTAATCAGAGCAGGTTCCCGTAGTTTTAATATAATAAGCTATTATAAGTAGTGGGTATTACGCCTGACTTTACGTGCCGTAAAATTAGAACATCAGCCATTTACATTATTTTTATTCCTTTAGTCCACGTAATATCCTGTATTTACGGACTCACTGTTGTTGTTCGAACTTCCCTATTGAGAAGTCCGGAGTACGGCTTTCGGTAATTGGCAATAACGAGTTAATTGTCGTAGCGTAACTCAGATTCAGTACAGGGCAGGTAAGCGCACGCTTACAGATACCTTTATAGTTATAAAAAACATTGATCTGTATCTAGTGTAATTGTAGGATATCCGTCTATGGGTATACAAAACATTGTCTTACCTCCTAACAAATAAGGCATGTTTATCAAAGGAAAATTCTATAAACCTTCTAACACATTAAAATCCGTTTTGGACAAAAAGAGATAGTTAATCAAATAATAACTCATATAGAGGAACCAATCACTTGTCTCATAAATCGTGACATTGTTCATGCGACCCAACAGAATTCTCCCACACCCGCAGTCGCAGTTTGTACGCAAAATCTTGAGACACATGCACCCTCGAATGTCTTAGTGCATGTAAAATGACTTTGCTGGGATCTGAAAATTTTAATCCCTTCACAACACTCTGAAATATAACGGTTTCCACGAACAAAGCACTATACACTGTTGACTCACAGCAACAAGTTAATATTGAAGTCTGTAACCATCCGAATACCAATCTAGTAATCCACAAAACCTATTTATATATCGCATTTTTTACTGTTGCTAAATCTAATCACGCCCAACCAGTTGTAGATGAATCCCTCTTATACTCTATCTAAAGTAAAATCAGTAAAGTCATTCAAGCAGAGGTGATTCAGCAGAAATTTTTTTATCTATTATCTGAATAACAGGATGTTTCTCTACTAGCGAGTGATTTCTGGGGAAAACAGATGTCATTGAACACAAAATATGGTCGAAGGACAAACATAATGCTATAAACGTACCTTCGTATAGACTCCCAATGAAATCTCAAAATGAGATAAATGACGAAGTTGAAAAATGTTAGTAATAGGAGTCATCAGGAAATCAATAGCCCATATAATTTTTCCTTTAAACATCATACCTAAAAAACACCGGTCTTGGCGTATTTGCGTAGATTTCTGTCGCTTAAACGAGGAAACGATTCCCGATCGTTTTCCAAGGCCATGAACCAACGATATCTTATCTTTGTTAGGTCAGAATAAATTTTTCACCAGCTTGGACTTACTTAAAGGCTTTCACCAGATACCATTAGCTATGTGAGTGTACCACATACACCACCTTCAGCACCCTCAGGGGACACTATAAATTTTTACGGATGCCTTCCGGTTTACGTTATACCCCAATTACATTCACCAGAATGATTAATGTAGTGTTTGGGGACCTTTTTAGGGGATATTCTACATGCCTATATGGTTGGTCTTGTAATCTTTTTTAATACCTTAGAAGTACATTCGCATAAACTAGAGCTAGTGCTACAGAGACTAAGACAAATAATCAGTAAAATATCTAATGTGAGTTTTAAAAACCGAACATATTTATTTAGGTTTTATGTGTCTCGTCAAGGTCTTAAAGTGGTCCATGGTAAGGTGTCAGCTATTCGTAACATACCAGTACCTACTAACGTAATGGCGGATACAGCACTTTTGCGCTGTAGTGGGTATTACTATCGTAAGTAAACATGTAACTCTTCAATCATAGCAGCTCTTTTAACAGATCTTACGAAAAAGGGCGTAGATTTATTATGATCTGAAAAGCATCAACAGGCGTTCGATATCTTAAAATTGGAATTATGCAATTCACCTATCTTAAAATTCCCTGATTTAAATAAGGAATTATTTTTTTTTTTGCCACAGATGCCTCAGGTAAGAGGGGTACTACTTCAGCAATGTGATAAGCAGTTCTTTCCTATCGCTTTTTATTCACATAAACTAAAGTCCTCTGAAAGTAAATATGCAGTAATAGACAAGGAAGGGCTATGGAATCGTTAACTCACTAGTACATTTTAAGTTCATAATCTACGGCTATCCTGTTAAAATCCTTACTGGCCATAAGTCCCTTACCGAGTTTTTCAAAGGCTTTAATCACTGTCCCAAAGGAACTCGGTGGCATATGATCATTCAGGTCTTTGGAGCCAAGTTATGATATCTACCTGGGAAAGCAAATATCATAGCTGACGCATTATCCCGCAATCCCACACCATCCTGTAAGGAACCATTACTTGGGCAAAAAGATATAGAAACATCCGTGCCTATTGTTAGGACCTTATCTGAACAAGAAAATTCATAAACCCAAGAGATCGTGAACATTGAAGACCTGGGTTGGAGCGCTGAACTGTTACAAACAGAACAAAGCAAGGGTCACAAGTTAAGCAAACAATAAATGCTTCGAAAGGATATCCTAAAGCAAAAGTATATTTAAAGTATGTGTAGCAGAATTATGTAGTCAAAGGTAATATTACATGTAGGTCCGTGACGAGGAAAACCCGAGGAACAAAGCAGGTGACTAACGACTAGGTAGTTGCACCAATCTTTTTATACCAATTGTCCTAAACTGGTTGCATTCCAATCCATTACATGGTCATCCAGAAGTTCTCTATTATGTCACAGAAAACCAAATCACTATTTTACTGGCCTACAATGCTTACAGATATAAAAAGCACATAACTAATTGTCACATGTGTCATGAAAACAAGGGACACACTAAGACACCTATCAGTTTAGGGGCCTATCCCGTGCCAAATCAACCCCTTGAAAGAGTACGCGTAGATTTATTAACAGTTTTACTTGTCTGACAGAGAATATAAACACCTCTTAGTGTTAATAGTTGCCTTGGCACGTTATATAGAATTAATAACACTAAAAAACAAACACCGCAATTGAGTGCACTAGGAATATTTATGAGTGCTACATCAGTAAACACAGAATTCAACGCATGATAATCTCTGACTTGGGTGGTGTAAATCAATAATAATTTCCTTAACTCGTTGTGTGAATTCTTTGCATTAAGAAAATCAATTCCATATTTTATCATCCAGAGTCAATCGGAATGGTAGAACGGATAAATAAGAAAGCGTCAATGTCCTACGAGTTACACTCGGGATATTGGATCCGAACTAGATTATAGCGGTTCTCACGGTTTTAAATACTTTTATCATTCGTATCATGTATCTGTAGAAATGATACCACTTTTCCCCATATTCAGGCCAACAATTAATTTATCAAATATAAAGAAGTATGGATACAAGTATGAGTCGATATAATATACTCCGTAAGAAGTTGGAAGGGTTACAAATTATAATGAAAAGGAATCACAATAAAATCAATAAACAAAACGTAACCATATGCAGTAGGTGTTTATAAAATATCCAAATATATATGCGTAAAGGTTTTAACTCTAACTTAACGCCTAAGTTTAGTAACCCATTCAGTATTCTAGGGATATTAACGACAAATAAGCTAAAAGTTCAAACACATATCAAAACCTACTGACATACTGTCTGTTCCAATGGTTTATATTCGTAGTCAATAAAAAAAATAAAAAAAAAAGATATTATAAAGTCAGGAAGTCTAGAAGTGAAAATGTATACGTATGTGAATGATACTTATGGATCTTAAGGTATAATATCTATAAAAACATTTTAGGAATCCTTTTTCAAAATTAGTTTTGAATAAGGAATATCTAATTTAACATAGGTAATTATATATATTTTACAATCTTGCAGGCTTCCAACATGAAACTAATATCGTTCAATTTTGGCACTGTTTTTTCAGGCATTCTTCTTGTGTGGGTGGAGTGTTAAGACAAAATATATCCAATTTATACATGGCTATCGTTTGAAAGTACCGAAGTCGTATTTATAGAAGCGAGTAACGTAACTCTTAAAGCTGGCTTGCGCGCAGTCTCCTGCCAGGTGATGATGTCATCAGTCCTAAAAGGCCTAGCACTGCATAGCACGTTTTGCTGAATCATTGTATAAATCGCACATGCATCATTGTTCCTTTTAACCCCGATATCCACTTGCAAAGGCTTCATCTGTTGTTGTCTTGTGTTTGGAAAAAACAAGCCAGCTGGAGTAGAATGTTTAGCTCGTGAAGTTCTCATGGGCAACGCAGGTCGTTAGGTACAAGTGTCGTATCCTATTCTTATCCACGGTGATCAATGCAAGTTTAGTTAAAGAATTGCAATTTTTTAAAAATTAATGAACAAAATAAACAAATAGAATTTCTATAACATCAAACTGAATTAATTTTTTCTGAACTTCACAGACAATCAGAGTCAATAAATTACCTTATGGCATTGGTAAGCGGGCATTTTAGAAGTATCAGGTCATAGATATGAAATATTTACTTCCAACAATAACATATTACAATTCAAGTAGATCACATTCATTGGAAAATGTCACATTTTCTTGAAAAATCCAAAGTTTATATAGAAATTAATTACATAGTGGGTTCTTTCATTGCATCTCTTGCCTATTAAAGTTTTAACATTAACCTTGGGTGGATGTGCACGAGAAACTTGAATATGAACCTTTTGTTAGCGGCACATAGGATCGGATTCTATCACAATTTAATTTCAGTAAGCGTAGGGAATTACAGAATTATGATTAATATCCTCTTCAATTCTTATGTTGCCTGGCAACCTTACAAATAGCTCCGTTTCCCACTTCTTTGTCTAGTAGCTTACTACCAGTAATATCGAATTTTTTTGGGATTCGTATTGATATCTGTTAATATGGATATTTCTATGGTCGTCAGAGACCTGGAAAGGTTCACTCATTCTTATAATGCCATGGATAAAAAAGTTTGTACTGCTGACTCTTTTGAATTCCATAATATATCAGCAAATTCATGTGGGTTAAGTCCAGTCCATATTTGGACGTTGTCTGAATTTACTTTGCCCTTGTGACAAGTATAATTTCACTTACAGGCTGATTAACGGAACCTGGTTACATCCTGCAGTAGGAGAGTGTCACGTCGCATACCCGGACAGATCGTCTACAACAAAACCCATTCGTCGCTGCGGACGACTGCAGTGGTGTAATGGCTGCCTACAATGTGAAGGGAATAAGCACTATCATAGGTGAACAGGCTTATTTCATGAACTTCTTGGACCATCACCCGTATCCCAGCGTTAATTTTGTTTTTAATGCGAAAGGGTCCAGCAGCTGTTGGAATTGACTACAAAGGGACATACTTCCGACAATTACAACCAAGGAGCGTATTCAACTCTACGTTTGCTGGCGCAGGACAAGTGTTGGGGATGATTTTATTCATCGCGAACATATTTGTATGGCATAGGATGCAGAGAACAAGTATGGGCGCAAAATAGAACGTCGAACCCTACCCAGGCAATTTTCCCTTGTTTTTAACCATTTGGAACATATATATATATATATATACATATATATATATTATATATATATATATATATATATATATATATATATATATATATATATATATATATATTAATATATATATATATATATATATATATATATATATATATATATATATATTATATATATATATATATATATATATATATATATATATATATATATATATATATATATATATATATATATATATATATATATATATAATATATATATATCTTCAACTCATGAAGATACATATGCTACAGAAAATACTAATGTACTCCTGATAATTGCATAACATAAGCTTTACATGATAAAGATTATATTTTAACTGATAAAAAAATCTATATGATGTGATAAAAATCATATATTAACTGTACATTAACTCATACACTAACTGATATACTAACAGCAGTTATTGGTAAGATACCTGGTAACAGATTGAGTACAGGCTATCTAATTTATTTATACATATATATATATATATATATATATATATATATATATATATATACTATATATATATATATATTTATTGCATAACAATGGATTTTTAGCCAAACCTTCGTTCATAGTTTCAAAAGCAATTGCTTCACTTTTACTCCATCTGATTTTTGCCTTTTTTTTACAGTTTAAACAAGGGAGCACACTTACTAGAAAAATTCTTTACAAACTTACAGTAATGCATAAATAGACACAAACACCATGAACATTTGATAATAAACCAGCAATAAACCTATGAAAAATAGCAGGGGAAGAAGAAAGACCAAAAGGTAACCTCTTAATCTTAAACAAACCTTTGTGGGTATTAATTACCAAGTACTTCTGGGTCTCTTCATACAATAGTATTTTCATGTAAGCATTTTTAAATGAATAGTGGAAAATATTTTCCCTTTACCAATCTCTGGTAATAATTCATCAATCGTTGGTAGTGGATACTGACAAACTATTATCCACCTCATATTTATCAAACAAATCCTGAACAATTCTGTCAGTCTTATTTACTTCAGATGAATTATCTATGCCCACCAAGTAAATAACAACTTACCCATCAAATCTTTGCCACAAATATCTGAATTTTTTTTTCCACAGCATAAAAAATCTTAATGGCATTATAATTATTATAAGCAACATCTACAGAAACTTTACCTATTGTATCTGTTAACATTATTACCAATCTTCAGTTGTCGGTTAACTGAACCACCAGAATTAACCTCAAAAGGAACAATATGGTCCCTAATTATCACCTTAGTTACATCTTTTATAGCATGACGAGTGGTAACTGATAGGTTTATCTACCCGGTCTCTAAAAACAGTTACATCATCAATTGCTTTATCACTTTCCTT